>NW_024881983.1:0-495900 GCF_019059575.1 Amphibalanus amphitrite
AGAGAGAGAGAGAGAGAGGAGAGAGAGAGGAGAGAGAGAGAGAGAGAGAGAGAGAGAGAGAGAGAGAGAGAGAGAGAGAGAGAGAGAGAGAGAGAGAGAGAGAGAGAGAGAGAGAGAGAGAGAGAGAGAGAGAGAGAGAGAGAGAGAGAGAGAAGCAGGGAGGGAAAGATTGGAATGAATCGGTCTCATAGAAGTATTTTGCCTGTTCAGAATGCGTTTTTATTCTCCTTTACTCCTCATAACTTTCACCTCGAGAGGAGAACACTGAAGAGCGAGAAGCAATAAGCGTCAGTTGTGCGCATACACACAGAAAAATATTAACACCGTTAGCGGTGTAATTGCACAGTACATATCTGAGCACTTGAGGAAAGTTAATTTAGTCCCTTCCCCGCTTAAATTACTCGCGCTTCTAAATGAACACCAGGAAGAAGGTAATAGAACACTGTTAGGAGGGTTGGGTGTTTTACTACATGTAGCAAAACACCCAACCCTCTTAACAGTGTTCTATTACCTTCTTCCTGGTGTTCATTTAGAAGCGCGAGTAATTTAAGCGGGGAAGGGACTAAATCAACTTTCCTCAAGTGCTCAGATATGTACTGTGCAATTACACCGCTAACGGTGTTAATATTTTTCTGTGTGTACTAAAGAGACGTGAGTCTGACGATGTGATCTGATATTACCGCGGAAGGGTGTCGTCAAAACAGAAATCATCCCTAGTGACGGGGTTTCGTCCATAGGGAAACGGTTGGTGATGATTGACATATATATACAGTTACACGTATGTACATTCAGCTCAATGGAATATGTGCGAGGCTTGTGCCCCAGAACGATAGATATACTCGGCTACCGCCTACCGGCGACCGTCTGAACTCTGAAGCGCAATTTTGTTCGGTGTCTATGCTAGATAGATTGATAGTGTCAGTGAGCTGGGCCGTTGAGTCGGTGTGATAAGTAGCGGCTGTTACGAAAACAAATTGTATCATCCGTTATAGCAGGACATATGAGATCGATCACTTTCTGCGTTAATGACAGCGAGATATAAATATTTGATGTATGCTGATCACCACGATGTCTCGTTCATTGATCCAAGTCATTTTTCGATGGTGACAGTCACTCAGTTATGAACCATTATCACCGACGAAATAAATGATTTATGACCACAAGTATTGAAATGTGACTAAGGTGCAGAATTGAAGAAGGGTAAATAAAACCAGTCATAAAAGCTCCAACGGATTTTGTGTTTCAGCTTTGCATTTGTTATTTATGCATACATGTGTTCACCTTCAGCAAATAGAACCAATGTATTTTGAATTTTAACATATATTGTAAAGTTAAGAACACTTCACAAATTTACACCTTGTCAGCAGTTCCGAACGCAGTGCCTAGAGACACTGCACGTCTGTAACGTGACCCCAGGGAGTCGGATCGACTGTCTCGCGTCAGCAGACACCATCCATGACCAGCTTCGTAACCCGACACAGAACAATCTGCCACCTGGCTGAGAGATGGTGCAACGGGAGAAGTTTTTACATTATCTCCTCACCCCCTCCCTCTCCCTCTCTCTCTCTCTCTCTCTCTCTCTCTCTCTCTCTCTCTCTCTCTCTCTCTCTCTCTCTCTCTCTCTCTCTCTCTCTCTCTCTCTCTCTCTCTCTCTCTCTCTCTCTCTCTCTCTCTCTCATACACCCTGTCTGGCTGTTTCTTTACCAGCTGTTATTCAGAATAGCGACTACTGCATGCAAATAGCCACCACGACGCTTTTCAGCTTGGCATGAATCCAAACCTACCGTAGCCCGTCAGTGTCCCGTTTACCTGGCAAACACGCAAAACGATCGTTCGGGGGCGCTAGGACTGACACAGTAAGAACCACTGTGAATTTCCAACAGTGAGCGGGGTGGCAGTCATAGTCATCCCTCCCGTGTGGAGAGCGAACCAGCGAAGAAGAAAGGCGGAGACGGGTATCCCTCGAACGGCACACGACGCGGGGATGGGGTGGGGCTGGGGGCAGCGGGTGGAACTGGGCGGGGTGGGGTTGGGCAGAGGTGGAACTGGGCGGGGTGGGGTCGGGCAGAGGGTGGGGAGACGGCCCGATAGGAGGGAACTGGGAGACCAGTGAGAGCTGGGGAGAGAGGGGAGAGTCGAGCGCCGCCACCCGGTTCTCAGCGTGAGATCAAACAGTCAGCCGTGACAAAACACAGAGCACAGAATTGGAGTGGAGTGTCGCTCCCCGGTGTCACGTCCGAGCGTTCGGCGCGGCACGCCGTCCGTCACGGCAACTGGGCACGGAAAGGCTTTCTCATCCAGCCAGTAGGCGCTACCAGCATTGAGCTCAAAACAAACGGCAGCGGCAGCGTAAGTGTTTGCATAATCGTCTTGGGAGGCGGAGACGCCCGTTGAACTGCCGATCCTGCCCCTAGATGGCAGTAGTAGTCAGTGCCTGCAGTGGTATGCTGTGCCGCATAGCTTGATTGGCTTTGGCTCGCAGCCTTGTTGCATGTGAGCGCACCGCACCAAGGAATTCATTTCGAAACGTTGTTGAATTTGAGTAATTTTCACAGTGTATGGTAATTGAGAGATTTCAAAGCAATTGTGAAGATTTATTCGCCTTTTCATTATCATTTAAAACTCAGGAGTTGAACACTTATATGTGTTCGGGTGCAGTGGCGGCGGAATAGGGGGTGCAGGGGGTGCAGCTGCACCCCCATCGAAAAACATGGGGGTGCAAACATATCTTTTTGCACCCCCAAAATCCGTACAAGGGGCCCGTCGCACCATCCAATACATTTTCTCCTGAAAACCAGTGATCGGGAAACGAACACTGATATCCGGGATGTCCAATTATGGTCAGGAGCGCCCCATGCTAGTCTTTGGGGCCCCCACACCGGCTAGAAGTGTCCCAAGCCGTGTTTGGTCCTCCATGCGGCATCTGAGGGCCCCCACGACGGCCTCAGAGGGCCCTTTTATGACGATCTCTGAGGGCTCCCACGACGACCTGTCCCTTGGGGCCCTACAACGGCCACTAAGGGCCCTTATGACGACCGCTGAGGGTCCCACAGAGACTCCAGGGCCCCAAGGAGACTCCAGGGGCCACGCTGGCGTCTGAGGGCCCCTATGACGGCCTCTGAGGGCCCTTACGTATTACGATGATCTCTGAGGGCTCTCACGGCGACCTCTGTCCCCTGGGGCTCTATAACGACCACTAAGGGCCCTCATGACGACCGCTGAGGGTCCCACAGGACTCCAGGGGCCCGCTGGCCTCTGAGGGCCTCTACTACGGTCTCTAAGGCCCTCGTGACGGTCCTAGACCCAACTCAAGTCCGAGGGCCCATTTGGCTTCAGACGGCACAGCGACGGCCTCTGAGGGCCCCAACACAACCAGGCTGCTTGCATCTGAGGGCCCTGCAACGGTCTATTGAGGACCCTAACGATGGCCTCTAGCGGTCTTACCAAGGCCTCTGAGAGCCCTGCAAAGGTATCTGAGGGCCCATGAAGACCCTCACTATGGCCAAGGACCCTCATGACGACCTCTGATGATCCTCTCGAAGGCTTCTAAGGGCCCTCACAACAACTTCTGAGGACCCCAGGACGGTCCCTGAGGGGCTGAGGCCCTGACGACGACCTCTGTGGGCCCTCACGATGGTCTTTAAGACCCAACGCAAGCTCCAAAGGCCCACGCTGGCGTCTGAGGGCCCCACGGCGGCCTCTGAGGGCCTCAATGCAGGCAGGCCCCAGGGGCCATGCTGACCTCTGACTTCTGAGAGCCCTCTTGACGGCTTCTAGGGCCTAACGAAGGCTTCAAGGGCCAACGCTGGCCTCTGAAGAACCCTACGACGGCCTCGGAGGGTCTCAACTCAACGCAGGCAGGTGCCAGGTGACATGCTAGCCTCGGAGGGCCCCGCAGAGTTCAGATTCAGAGGACCCAACGACCTTTGTGGACCTTACGAAATACGAAGGTCTCTGAGAGCTCACGTAGGCTCCTGGAATTCCACACTGATTCTCAGTCTCCATGTCGGCTTGTTGAGGCACTTTATCTGCTCTTGGTGCCCCGTCGCCGGCCTCTGAGAGTCTCAATGTCGGAACTTATGGGGCCATGGGCCCTACACCGGCTTTTATGGCCCCTACATCGACTCTTGGGACTTGTGGCGCGCTAGCGCCGGTAATTTAGCTGCGGCGTGTCCTTCGGTCAGCCTGCCTTTGCGCCGCCGATCGCCGCTGTGCGCTGTGTTTACGATTTTATCAAGAGCGTTTGTTTTACCGCTTTGTATTATTGTAAATTCGTTATTATCGTCACTTCTGTTTTATAGATTTCAACCGTATTTAATATCTGTCCTTGCTTTAATTTGTTGTAATTTCTAGATTGACTTTTCGCCGTTTCCATATGCTCGATTCGTTTTTGATTATGTAAAAAAGTGTTTTAATTTTTGGCTGTCTAGTTCCGCCCCCGTTGACTTCCTGTTCGTTTTGATCTCTATGGCTTTTGGCACGTGCTCTTAGTTCAAATATAAATTTAGTGTCCGTACGCAGAGTGTCAGAGAGGCTGAGTATTTCGACGAGTTCCTAGTTTTATTTCTCACGTTTTTCTCCCAGTTGTACCCAAATCTAACCATCGTTTCACTGTTTATTTCGTTCTTTCATTGTGGGTAATTTCCTCTCCTCCGAACACGCACCTATTTACCCTGAGACCCACATTCTGGTGACCCCGACGTGATTGAAGTGATGAGTTTAACCTGTTGATATATCCTGTGCTTTTGTTGCCATTTTTTGTGCTTTTTGTTGCTAACCTTGACCTTGCCTACCTACTCGTCATGCCTCACTCTGACGGATGATGTGCTTGTGGCTGAGTCCCTGGCCCTGCCTTCTGCTGTTGGTGCTGTTTTCGCACCCGCGTGCAGCCTGACAAACCAGCTGTCTCGCACTTCCGCTGAGCAGCCCCCCGCCGTCAACCAGCACCAGCAGCAGGACGAGAGAGGCGACCAGCAATAAGTCGATACGACCCTGCTGCACAGGATGACGACCCTGCCGCGCAGGACGCAGCCGCCTCTCCTGGGGCCTCTGTCAAGCCGCACCTGGCAGGAGCTCCGCCGGTTGACTACCAGTTGACTGCCTCAGCTGCTGGGACACCAGTCAACGCCGTCACTGTGGACGTCACCGACCTGCACGCCATCTGAACCACAGATGAACGACCTGAAGACCGCCTCATTCTTCGAGTGCAGGAGACATCCTGACTCCTGACGACTGACGTTTGTTTCCTCATGTTGACCTTTCCATTATTTTCCTATCCTGGCCCGCTGTTGTTCCTTCCAGTGTATGTTCGCTGTTGCTGAGGTCTCTGTACCCCTTCTGGCTCATTTCCTGTCGTCTTGTGGTTGACTGTGCTTCCCACTTCCCAGACAATCCAGGTGCGTTCCCATGGTCAACCAGTCCTGACCAGCCACCTCCAGTCCAGACTCTCCTGTGCCAGCGACCCCTCCATCTTGGAGCAGTTCCAGCCTGGAGAGACCTCGGACGCCTGCCTGATACCTGCCAGCCACCACATCGACACTGGCAGATCGCCTCCAACTTGCCAGCCCAAGATGACTGCCGCCTGTACCAGCTTCACACCTGCGAACGACACTGCCTGGACTCGGTGCTGTCCGCAACCACCCGGACCGACGAGCTGCTGGCCGCCACCGGACGCCGAGCCGCTCGCCGTCGAGTCCCGCCGCCACCGGACGCCGATCCGCTCGCCGTCGCGCCGCTCCCGGCCGCCGGGTCGCTGGTGACCACCGCGCAGGCCCCTTTTGTGAATTGTGATGTGATGTGATGCGCTCCGCGACTAAGAGGGGGAGCAGTGTGGCGCGCTAGCGCCGGTAATTTAGCTGCGGCGTGTCCTTCGGTCAGCCTGCCTTTGCGCCGCCGATCGCCGCTGTGCGCTGTGTTTACGATTTTATCAAGAGCGTTTGTTTTACCGCTTTGTATTATTGTAAATTCGTTATTATCGTCACTTCTGTTTTATAGATTTCAACCGTATTTAATATCTGTCCTTGCTTTAATTTGTTGTAATTTCTAGATTGACTTTTCGCCGTTTCCATATGCTCGATTCGTTTTTGATTATGTAAAAAAGTGTTTTAATTTTTGGCTGTCTAGTTCCGCCCCCGTTGACTTCCTGTTCGTTTTGATCTCTATGGCTTTTGGCACGTGCTCTTAGTTCAAATATAAATTTAGTGTCCGTACGCAGAGTGTCAGAGAGGCTGAGTATTTCGACGAGTTCCTAGTTTTATTTCTCACGTTTTTCTCCCAGTTGTACCCAAATCTAACCATCGTTTCACTGTTTATTTCGTTCTTTCATTGTGGGTAATTTCCTCTCCTCCGAACACGCACCTATTTACCCTGAGACCCACAGACTCATAACCCGTGAAATGTGGGTCTAAGCGGCTTCTAAGTCCTAAGAATCCCCATGCTGATTCTAGTAGCCGCCAGCCGAATATTTGGGCTCACACGCGAGCTCCTGGGACCCCGTGCATACTCCAGGGGTCTACCTGCCTCTAAGACCCCATGCATACTTTTGAGGCTTAAACGCTTGCCCCTGAAGGCCCCACTGAGACCCCTTTCCTCTATTCAGTTCTCCATACCGTCTCTTTAGGCTAAACATCGGCTCATGTGGCCTCCATCCCGGCTTTGGAGGGCCTCCATACAGGTTTTTTGGGGGTCCGATGCCGGTTTCTGAGAGCCCTCAAAAGACTTTCGAGCCTATACTGCCTTCTGAAACCTTTCAGCAACTTTTAAGGGACCGACCCTGATCGGAGGGCTCATTCAGTCTGGGGAGTCATGTAGGTCTCTAGAGGAGTCTCTATGTGGTCGGTTTCAATTCCAAGGGGCTTCTAAACACCGTCAATTCTTGGAACGGTCTCGTAGGGCCCTCAATGGTCCACTGCGGATCCAGAAAAGTGGTTTGAGACGCTGCGGGTGGTGGCTAGACTAAAAGATTAGCCGATAAAAACTAGCTGCATTTGCTTCTTTATGCTTTCATTATTTGAGATAGGTAGGTACACTGCAATTTCAAACCTTTTGCAGAACTTGTGTGTATGGGGATAGTTTTCCAAAATCTTCGTTTTTTCATAAATCAATAATAATCACTCAAAAAAAGAAATGAAGGGGGGCCCAAACTTCCAGAGGGGCCCTTCGAGAAAACTTTGCACCCCCATCCAAAATTACCTTCCGCCGCCACTGTTCGGGTGCCGTTTATCGAAAGAACAATTGCACTTTAAATATCATCAGTGCCTAAACTCACTAAAATGTTGACCCAGTACTGCTTAGCCTCGGATTGTAGCTGACATTTATTATAGCAAAGGAACGAAAAGCAGAACGAATATTCACTCAATGACAACGCTGTAGTCCTACTTACAGCAACGTTCCTTCAAGTGTATTTGAAGCCGACAGCATTAAACCACCGCTTTGTGTTTGTTCAAGCCCGGTTGTTGTGTCTTCCGTGACTCTGTAACTCGCTTTGTGCCCACACTATAACTCAGACCATTGTTTGGAGAGCAGCGGCTCCCTCAGAAGAATGACCTCAACAAATCTTCATTTCCTCTTTTCCTTCAAGCACTCGGCTGACTTTCCGTCGTCGTTACTCTGAGTAATCATTACCCATCTCTATAGAGAGGGCTGGCAATTACCCGTGCCGGCCGGCGGCTGCAGATCTTCATTCGTACACGAGACACGCCACTCCGCTCGCCACTACAATGCGCCATATAGAGCTGGGAAGCGGTGACAGTGGCGGCTTTGTGCGATAAGATCCACACTTGACAGAAGGCTCGGTCGTCGCCGGCGCCGGCCCGAGGGTGCTCCCAGCAGCAATCTGTCGATATGCCGCCTACGGAGACGACTCCTGAGTGCGCCGTGTCCTGTCTGATCCACTTATCCACATGGACCTTGCTTGCCAATGAGAGTTAGTCCTCAACATCTTATTTATTATTTTTAAAAGCAATGAAAATAAAAATTAATTAACTACGCCAAGCATTCATTATCATGAAGGAAAACAAAGGTGTTTAAGGGAAATCTGACAACATAATAACCAAACAAGCTGATTTACCTTATCTTTAGTTTACAACGCAAAGGATATGTGCGATAAAGTCTAGCGCAACTGTTCGTCCCACTGCACGCTTCCTGTTGCTATTTTAGTGTTGCATAACCGACTACGGCATAAATTGCGGCTTTCATCCTTCTGCAGTTCGTGACCGATCACAAAGATGCCCTCCTTGCCCAAATCTCTCTTCCTACATGGAGCGCGATTTCATTTCGCATTCCTCCAGCCAGCGTGCCATTTGACATGCATGTTACAACGCCAGCCACAGCAGGGAACGGGCCGCGTTTCGGCGCATTTGGCAGCACCATAAATCAGGGTGGCGGCTGGGAGGTGGCAGGCACCAGGATCGGAGAGCAGCACTGCTCGGTTTCAGTATTATGTACAATGAGTAGCGTCATAACTATCCCCGACTTATGGGCAAGTACCTACCAGAAAGTATTGGTTACCGTGTAACTGTTCGACACCAATCACAACCGTTAAAAACTTGAGATGATCTGGCATCAGGACCCTGGACCGATAGCAAAACCTATATGCAGTCTTTAACAATGCAGGATTTATTTACATACACTGCGTATATAAAACTGCATGGCAGTCGGTGAGCAGTATCTTTTGTTTCAAGAGTACAATGAGTCTGTTTGCAATATCTGGTACAGACACAAAATTGTTTGCTATATAATTTTGTACAATGTGTTTATCCACTTACAGATCTGTTTCATTGAGTGAATAGGATTACGGGTAATACATTTGTTACGGAGCGAGCGAAGCGAGCAGAGTCTTACGTAGAATAACGGAAATTTCTGAGTATGAGCGGCCGGCCGGCCGTGGTCACGCTTTTGCGACGCTTGTGGGTGACCCCTTATGCACGTGCTACGTGTAAAACGAAGAGGTGTCAGTTTTGTAAAAATTGTAATATCTCGTAACTATAGCCGATTGCGCTGAACTGTTGGCATGTAGGTAGGCACCCACTAGGCAATACATATTCATGTACCATAGTTGGGGTGCTGCTGCACGTGCGCACGTGCAGGGGTCGATTTTAGACCTCAAGAACGGCTGAACCGATTGCGATGAAATTTAGTACATGGATAGGGACCAGCTAGTAGGGTGCCTTGCAAAAGTCAGTTGGGACGCATTTTGCACGTGCGCACGTGCAGTGTGCCGCTTCCAGATCTCGAGAACGGCTAGGCCGATTGCGCTCAAATTTGGCACATCGCTAGAGACTGGTTGGTACTTGGTAGGGTGCAGTCCATA
This sequence comes from Amphibalanus amphitrite, assembly GCF_019059575.1. Classification (NCBI taxonomy): domain Eukaryota; kingdom Metazoa; phylum Arthropoda; class Thecostraca; order Balanomorpha; family Balanidae; genus Amphibalanus; species Amphibalanus amphitrite. The sequence goes on from NW_024881983.1 coordinate 9,311, forward strand.
ACTTAGTTGGAGGTACTCCCTCGCAATTTCGCACGTGCAAGGCCTACCCTCTCGCTCGCTCCGTTAGTCGGCCCAAAAGGCGTTATTCTGGTGATAAGTATCCTTATACCTATGGGTATATAAATACCTATAGGTATATTATATAGGGTTGTATACGACTCAATCAATAGCAATCAATTCAATCACGACAAGTTTGGGAAACCAATCAAATCAATCAAGTCAGAGCAGTTTTCGGGAATTGATTCAATCGACTCAAACGCGACAATGAAAGGAATCAATCAACTCAATCAAACGACTCAAACCAACACATACATTAGGTTTTTTGCCCCACCAACTTGGAAAAGTGTCCATAGCAGTCTGGTGTACCTACCTACCTACCTTCCTACCTACCCACAGAAGAAACATAAAAATATTGTCATTTAAAATTATAAATTGCCATGCCATTCAAAGTTTCTATGTACCTAATAAGGATGGATACCTAGTGATGGACAGGTGGATCATGATATTGAGGTTCAATGGGTAGAATTGGAGCAGAAGTTTCATTTAATGGGTGCAAAATAACCCAGTAGTTGACTCGCCCCTTAACCCAAATCACCACCTTTCACGTGTTTCTATTCTACGTGTTTTGATTTTTTGTAAGATGACGTCATTGATTATCATGTTTTTGGTAGATCATCATAAAATAAATCGGTTGTACAACACCAATTTCGTTTTAATTATTATTTCATTTGAAATAAAACCACTTAATAATATTCGGTAAAATATTTTTAGGAAAAATGAAATATATTAAACATGTTATGCTTAGGCTCTCAGGAGAAAAGGACCAACAAACGTTCTGCTGCAATTTAAACAATGCAACAAATTAGCTATTAATTGGCATACGTAAACGTAATTAGAGAGACGAAAGCGGCGCTTTTGTTTCAGTTATTTTTGTAGGGGTTTCAGATATTTATAGAGTTCAGTGGGTTGTTTCTGAGGAGATGTGGAGATGTGAATTATTTAATCACACTTTATTAGTATATAGGGCCTTGCACTTTATCATCTGGATTAAAAAAAAAACGTTTCCTGCTGAGTGCAGAAAGGTAGGTAGGTGCATCGCCAGGTTCTATCACCAGGATTGGAGCAGTTATGAGTTATTGCAGTTGAAAGTCAAAGTTGGCTGTTCATGTTTAGGCCCTGTTCTTTATTTTGCCATCTATCCCATATTGCAGTTGTGATGACAATTGACAAGCAGTTTTCAGTGTAGTTTTGTGATCTTTGATGTCATCAGTTGGTGTCATTATTTTTCATCAACTAAAACTTATTTGAACTTTCCATTCAATCGACTCAATCATACGAGTCTCTCTAATTTTCGGGAATCAAATCAGTCAACCAGTCGCTAAAGTCAAACGAGTCAGTCAACCAGTCATCTCGAAAAGTCAATCGACTCAATCCAATCAACTCAAAATATGCGTTGAAACAAATCAATCAATTCAATCGACTTGATTGGTATACAACCCTGGGTATATATGCTTATACCTATAGGTATTTATCATATAATAACAATGTGAAACCTTGCCGTACCTCTACTGTTACATAACTGAAACGTAATGGCTTGGGTACTAATGTGGCCTCGTGTCCAATTCATGAATCCAATAAATTACATGTCAACTACACGAATTAGGCAATAAAGTCGCCTGTAATCGATTGTGGCGGTTGGGCATGAATCATTGCCCTAGTCTGATAAACGAAAGATATTGTGTCCGTGCAACGGCTGATCACGGCAGATTAACCCGCGCCGTGCTGGGGGGGCGTTTTTACGCCCCCCCTCAGGTTTTTCGCGAATATCTCAAAAACGGCGGCGCGCAGCGCCGCCGTTTTTGGTACACGTGTTCCTACATCATTTCCGCACATGTTGTGAAAATTTCAGACCTAGGCCGTTCAAGGTCAGGTCACCAGGTCACGTCAAGTGACCTTACCTCAGAAAAAGTTCAAAGGCTCGCTATAGCTACACCGACTGAACGATCACTTTGAAACTTTCAGCGATTGATATGAGTAACAGTATGTATAAAATGTATATCTCGGATTTTTGATATCTGTGACCTAAGGTCAGGTCAATTTTGCGACCTCTCCATTATAAGTCAATGGGAGAAAATTGAAATGCGCCTCTTTTGGACGAATATCGTTCAAAACGCTCTCAAACATCGGTTCATAGGTAAACATGACACACTGAATAGGAAAAATGCACCTGTGACCCCTCTGTGTGCCCCTGAGGTCATCTCAGGTCATGAACGGTCGCCAGCAGTTTTTTGGCTATAACTTTTGATAGAGACGTGCTAGAGCGGTGAAAACACGTCAGATGTGTTCAGCTCGACGATACGGATCGACTGATATGCAACATGACCCTTTTCGGTCAGGTCATGACCTTGACCTGAGGTCAAATTTTCAAAATGACCTTTCAAGGTCAACAAATAGTTCATTCGACGCGTCTCGACGAGAGGAACACGATGCTGGCAAAAGTAATGTGATGGCGCTTATGAGTCAAAAGTTATTGACGAAAAAACGTTTTTCGTAAAAACGGCTATTTTTAGAGTTTTTGCCCTCTGGAGGCTAAACCGTTGACCTGAGGTCAAATCTGAGAACATTACTCAGAAAGGTCTGTAAAAGGGCTATCGAATGCGCTTTTCCGCGGCGCTGTAGCTCTATCGGTTCCCGAGATAGCCGTTGGCAGTTTCCAAAATGTTGAAATAGTCAACATTTTACCTTTGGTGACCTCTGGTGACCTGACCTTTGACCTGACCCAAAAAATGACCGAAGTGTTTTCGTCCTTATTTTTGACACTCTTTCGATTGCCGCTTACCGCGTGTCGCTACGTGGCCCAGAAGCCGAGTTAGACGGGGGGGGCGTGAAAACGCCCCCCCCCCCCCCAGCACTCGGCGGAAAGTTCAGGCCACCAGCACGGCGCGGGTTAATCGTTTTTGAGCAGAAACGCTCGCTCACTCATGAAGTACCCATCGCTGAATGTGCAGTGTGTAAAGTTAGGCATGAATGGTTGTCGAATAATTATAAGCAGAATTCAGTATAAGGTGACAAATTTAAACAGGCTGTCTTCCTTGGAATATATATTTTCCAATAAAAAAACTAAAGATAAACGACATTTGACAGTTTTATTAAATGCATCTGAAATAACATAAATGAACATGTTGATTTTATTGGCAAAGCGGTGTGTGAGCGCATTCTACACAACCGTGCCGTGCCGGTGCATACGCATATATAACAGGGCGCAGACCAATAGTCACGTAATAGCTGCACTGGAACCAATTTTCAATAGACGGAAAGATTCCCGTGCGAGGAATATGACAGATTTCAGAGACGAGAAAGGACATATTGCAGGTCTCCAGGACAAGGCTCTGAATTATGATATTTCACAGGAAAGCGTTCACAGCTAGGGAAGGGTCTAAGCAATAGACAGTCTAGCAAAAATAAAACACAGCTAGCATTCAAGCAGCTAGCGGAGGAATAAATTACGATTGTATCGGGACACGTGCTCCAGCCACGCTTCAATATGCCAGATCAGTGTCGATGCGTTTCAACTGCTTTGATATTCATGTCATGGGCTTCTGGGGTAATGGTGTCATTTCCATAGCGCTGCGTCAGCTTTGTCGTTGTCGCGCTACTGCCGCCGCGAAAACTCCCTGCAGACGCCGAGATTAAAATGTCACCGAGCTCTGATCCCAATGACATTGGAAAGCACCCCGTCAGCGAATGACTGATTTAATGTGTGACCTGACCTGATTTGATGTGTGTCTAACGTTATTAGATGGATCTGAGTGAAGATAACCTTATATTGCCAGCCATACAAATAACACCTAAGCCACCATTGAGTTACCACACAAAACAAACGGATACGTTCTTGATCAGATGGGAACAATATGCGATGGAGAAGGTTTTGCACTGTTGCCAACGTTGGCCGTAAAGCAGATATATGATGGTTACTGGTTAGTTCCAGCGTGCCTGATTAACACTAAATTTGTTCAGCTCGACAAAACACAAAACCGTTTTTTTAATTAAAAAAGTCGGGTATTTACTGTTAACACAAAACACTCAGCGCATGAATTTAGCGGCTGAATTCGAATCCCTCTGAGATTGTATGGTCAGGGAAAAGACCCGCAACAGATCTGCACGTTAGTCAGGTACACCGAATGGATTAATAAATTAATGGAACTACAGAGTAAAATATTATACTTTCGACTTTGGAGGCGTTTCCCTAATTGAGAACCTCATTAAACCATTATTCAGAGATTAGGCGTAACTTCTACTTTCGTCGTATCCAAATGATTGCACTTTCAAAGTCCACACAAAAGACTTAAGTCGTTGAATACTGTCGTACGGTTTCAATCATATGGTGGCTCTTTAGTCAGTCCAGGCAGGCAGCAGTGTACGTATTGCTGACACATTGCGAGCCTGCCTGACAAATCGTAACTGATGTGAAAGTTCTTCTAAATCTAGATAAATGGCTTCCGGCTCGAAAAGTTTTCCTATTTCGAAAGCCACGTCAGGGTATACAGGCACTAGAGAGTAATAAAGTTTTAATGTATTTCAGATAAGAAGGGTGATTATCTTCATGGTCGAAAAAAACAATCATTATTTAGATGTCACCCCTAGAAGCATGCACAAGCAATGCTGTTGGTCATGTTCTATACAGCTTGTATGGAGGGATTATGTGAATGCATCACTCATGTCTTCAAGTTGAAATTTCTTCAAGCTATTATCTTCCACCTAATTCTGTTATCAGCATTCTCTTGATTTATGTAGTTAGGATTTTAAATGACCTTTTCCTCGATAATTAATTGGAAATACAATAAAAAGTGAATATTATATTGTTTGGCAAATTTTCGAACAACAGTTCATTCTCAAGCCACATGAAACAATTGACAACGAAGTTTTATAACTGCCGCCAAGCTACATTTTTTGAATTCTCACACGTGATGTACAAGGTGGTCTTCTTAAAATCAGAAATCTGAACTTAATCGATCATATCCCAAGCTGTTCCGAATCCACCTATTCACATACACTGAAAACTAAAATGATTCCGGGGGGGGGTGATATTAGGAGAATGGTCTAAAACGAAACCCCAAATATTCCCGTAATATACTTCAAGTAGCACCTTTTTGGCCTTAGATACCCCCAATATCCCAACATTATTACCCTAATATGCCTGTTGGATGGCTAAGTGGAATCAAAATGATTATCTGGTTATGCCTCCATTATTCTTACGAAATGCCTAGTGTATTCCCCCTGATTCTCCTCTATGCCCCTTTGATGCCCCCTAGCATAGTTCGGATGCTCCGTCTAAACCCGATCTATGCTCCTTTGATGCTATCCATATACCCCCTTGATGCTCCTTTGATGCTTGCTATGAACCCCATTGATGCTCCTTTGATGCTCTCTATATACCCCATTAATGCTCCTTTGATGCTCTCTACATACCCCATTGATACTCTCTATATACCCCATTGATGCTGATTTGATGCTCTCTACACACCACATTGATGCTCCTTTGATGCTCTCTATATACCCCATTGATGCTTCGTTCCGCAGTGGCGGATCAAGGGATGGACTCGCGGGGTCATGCTATTCCTCGTGAGATCCCCATGAGATACCTAGCGCACTGATTTATTTACCCACACAAAGGTAAGAGACGCCATTTATGTAACCACCTTCGCCCTTCCTCTGAATTTCCTGGATCCGCCCATGCCATCGACGCTCAGCCACACCAACAGCAACCATGATACGCTTGTGTGTATAAGAAAAACGTACTGTATTGATTGTAAAGACAACTGCCTCTGCATTCATTTCAAAATCACAGCTTCCTAGTTACCAAGAAACATTCAATTTGTACTATCCATATTAAACATACGTCACATATAACAAATGCCATATCACATGTTGAGATCCAGGCTGTAAAAAAACACGACACACGAGAAGCGCCGCTGGCTCTTCTACGATGACCGTTCCCTCTTACGAAGGAGTCGCAAAACAACCGGTGCCCCTTCAAATGGCGTGTTTTTTCCCACCTTTGCTACACAACGAAAGTTGAGCGTGTGGCTCCTACGAGTTCTCCCTCCCTGACCTCAAGAAAGTCCGACAACGTATCCCAGGGGCTGCCACAGGATGTCAACAGGCCCGCCCATGCCGCTTGTGACCCCTTTCCCTGTGGGGCGGGCCATCACGTCCGTCTCCATCATCTCCGTCCATCACTCCGTCTCCACTCCGCCCCTGGGCTTACCTCACTGCGCGGGCACACTATGCTGTCAGCGCCGACAGATTTTTCAGCGCGGCCGCCGTCGCTGTTGACTCTGCCGACAGCCCCATGATGTCGTGGACGATGAACCACATCGTGGAGCGCGATGCACGGGGCACTTTATGGTTGAAGACGTAGTGGGCGACCCCGAAGAGAAGGAGTGCCTCTTCAAGGCACTGGGCGCTGGCCACCACTGTTTCTTGAAAGAAACAGAAATTGTCTCAGTCACTTCACTTAGGCTCTTTAAAGCAGGTTTGGATTCATTCTTCATTAAAAAGGGCATGGGAATTGGTACTAATCGCTGGGGAAAGTGCAGCAATGTAAGGGCCCCATTAGCTCCTAGTTGCACTCCATTCTTTTATGTCTAGTCTTCCTGTCTTCCTAGTCTTCCTGTCTTTTAACCCTCGCATGTGTGCGGCGTTTGCCAGCTTCTAATGTGTAGGGGGGGGGTCGGTTGGACCCCCCCCCCCTTGCCGTTTGGCCCCTGATCGAGCTAGAGCTTCGCGGAAAAAACGAGCGTGTTGCCCGTGACGAGAGGAAGCCGATGATACCCAATTTTAAGGTCCTAGGTCATTGGTTGACCTTCCAGGTCAGGTCAATGACCCAAAGTCGGGAAAATCGGGACCTGTTAGAAAGTCGTAAAGTGTGGCTGCTAAGGGGTTTTTCGGGGTGCTGATCACGAATATCGTGTTAGTTTTGATCACAGATGATGTCTTGAAGCATTTAGACCAGGTCGGGTCAGGTCAGGTCAGGTCAACCAGTAGGCGTCGTGACGGGTATTCGTAGTACGTGTCAACCGCCTCTGACAGCTTCGTAACATGTTACGAAGTCACCAAAACTACTTCGTAAATGTTCAAATGGTTGCTAAATTCGAATTCAGCTCCAAAAACTAGCCTAGAAACATGTAAAACTCGAAAAAGTGACCCGAGGTCACCCGAGGTCACCAAAGGTCAATGACCTGACCTGACCTTCAGGTGACCTTGACACACACGGGAGCAACATCAAATCACATGTTTGAACGTTTGAAACCACGAAAAGCTTGCAAACACGCGGCTAGTGCGAGCCGACATACGCGAAATCGCGATTCCGGCCAAACATGGTCTCGGAAAAGAGGTCACAGGTCAAAGGTCATTTGGGTCAGGGTCATGAAATTTTCAGGGTAGGTGTAAAATTGATCAATGCGAGGGTACTGAAAGTTTCGTCGCAATCGGCCGCTTTTTACGCGAGTTATTCGCGAAAAACCATGAGGGGGGGGTCCATCCGACCCCCCCCCCCTACACATGCGAGGGTTAAGTCTACTCTCAGATTACTGGGTTTGACTCACCCATACTCAAGAGTATGAGGCAATCCCCCCCCCCCCAATGCATTTTGTATAAGATTGGTTGAACAGGTTCGCTTATACTCGATATGTAAGAAGTTAACATGTATCAGAACAATGATGTTCAACTGTTGGGTACCTACCTATTTAAACAAATATAATGCTGTATAGTAATGATCTCATATAGACATCAGAAGCACAAGTACACGCAACCTTAGAAGAACACTACATATGAAAAATCAAGGGTCTAAGTCAATCCAAGCATTTCATCGTCATATGAGTTCCTGCTAAGGATGGTACTCACCCTCAATAAGGCTCGATTCCAGCCTAAAAATGGCACCACTCGCAACCACACAGCACCCAACACCGCTCTTCACTGATCACCGGAAATGGCGGAGAAAAATGGCGGACCTTTGGCGCGTTCCTGATGCTTCCAACGAAGAATCATTGAGGAATAATATGATTCTACTCGGGTGATATCAAGAGTATTTTGAAAGAATCAGGCAAAGGAAGCATAACAGAAGAATATGAAAGCATCTCAAGGGAATATGAGCCTCCCTGTGATTCCGGCAAGATACCCTCTGGGCAATGAAAGGGTATATTGAAAGAATAGATAGAGAATCATAAAGGCATAACTATCAGCGACTGGGGTATCAACAGCATCTTATACGCACGGAATCATGCAGAATCATATGGGGTATCAATGGCATAATATGGTTCTCACAGGGTGATATCAAGAGCTTATTAAGAGAATCAATAATTCATGGAGGACGAGGGAATATCATGGGAATATGAAGACAATTGCGATTCCATGAATATACCCCATAGGTATAATTAAGAGATCAAAAGGGAATAATTGGGGTATAGACTTCAATGATCAGGGCATCAGGAGATTCATTTTGGTTTTCAGTGTATACATACATACATGACCATCAAAAGTAATATGCGAGCACAATCACATAAATATATACATGGTTCGTTTTGGTCGTGATCGTGATGAATAGATCGCGTAGCATTAAAAAAAAGGTGACAACTATGACAATATAAACACTTTGGAAGTCTCGTAGCAGATTATGTCGTATAAAGTTCGGTTCGGTTTAAACAATCATACAAATGCATACAACTACTCGTATTATGCGAGCACTCTCAATTCCCATACATAAATATGGTTCGTCTTGGTCGTAGTCGTGCTAAATAGCTGATCGTGTCGCATTAAAAAAAAAGAAGACAACAACAATAACAATACAAACACTTCGAAAGTCTCGTAATAGATCGTGTCGTAAAAGGTAGGGTTTACACAATCATACATATGTATACATCTTCGAATCAAGCGCAGTAGGTACCTAACAATTATCCACACATAACAAATTTCAATGACAGCCAGTGGATAATGAAAACAAACAACTATCATTCTATAGTATGGGCCATGAAGACATGTTGGAGTTGAGTTTTGGGCGCTTCTTTTGGATCAGGAGGGATTCCGCGATTTTCCTATCTGGGTGGTCTTTCGACTTATACAAAACGCGTACTTTGAGGGGAATGCCTCCTTCGTGGGTGGAGTGGCACTCTTGAAAATGATCTCCCATGGGGGTGTCATGTGTTTTGTTGAGCGCGTCCCTCAGGTGTTCATTGAACCGTAAGCGCACCGGGCGCTTCGTCTCTCCCACGTATGTTACGGTCATCCCATTGCTTTGACAGACAGTACATGTAATCTCATAGACTAAGTTTTTCTGCGTGCAGTCCCCAGAGAACCCCGATCTGCATGTGTGACATCTTTGACCTCCTGGGCATAAGGGCTTACATAGTGCTGACCTCACTAGTTTATCTTTTAGTTTTTGTGAATTTGTCCATGCTAACTTTACATTGAGGCCTGATTGTCTCACTTTGCTCTTAACTTCGCACAACAGTCTTTCATCTACGTAAGGAAGTGTGAGGAATCCATCACAAGGTTCTTGGGTCCTGTTCTTTCTAGTTCTTGAGTGAGTCTTATTCCCCCTAGCCTCTCTGAGCAACCTGTTCAGGACGTGGTTTGGGTAGCCATTCTTTAGGAGTAACTGCCTTATCTTTTCTACACTTTTCCTCTCCTTCATGCTGCTTGATGAATTCCTGATAGCCCGTTTAAATTGATTTCTAGCCACGTTGAGTTTGGTCGACTTTGGATGTGCAGAATCGAAATGAAGGATAATGCCCGAGTTCATGGGCTTGATGTAGAGCTCTGTTTCAATTTTTGTGACATCGTCCTTTTCCTCGACCGTCACCAATGTGTCTAGAAATGGCACTCCTTTTTCTTTGTCAGAGTAGTCTAAAGTGAACTTTACCGATGGATGTAGGGAGTTGAGGTAAGCGAGGAAGTCTTTGAGCGTCTGCTCACCGTGAGTCCACACTCCAGCATAATCATCAATGTAGCGTACCAGGAACGACGGGCTGTGAGTGGCTCCTTCTAGGGCACGCCTTTCAAACTGGTCCAAGAAGAGAATGGCTATGGGAGGAGCACAAGGGTTTCCCATCGCGATCCCCAGTGTCTGACGGTAGTACTCATTGTTGAATGAAAAGACGTTCTTTGTGAGGCTTTCTTGCAGCAGTTTCCTAATGTCCTCTACCGACAGCCCAAAAGTGTCTACATCTTTTAGATGGGTGGCCAGCTTATCACAGACTGCATCAATGGCCTCCGAGATAGGAATGCTGCCGTACAGGTTCACCACATCTATGCTAAAGAAAATGGAACCTTTTGGGATCCCCTGTTCTTGAGTGTGTTCATCTAGTCTTTTCAAAAAGTGTTCTGTGTCCCACAAGTGTGTTGGAACAAATTGTAGTAGCTGTTTCAGGACGCGCTCTAAAAGACATGACATCTTTTCAGTAGGACCACCGCAAGCTGAAATAACAGGTCTGAGTGGGACCCCCTCCTTATGGTCCTTCGGAACACCATAGAAAACCGGTGTCCTGCTGTGGTTCGGGATCAACTCCTTAATCGTGCCCTCTGGTAACTTATCTCTAGAAACATCCTTGAATATCCTTTTACATTCTGCCTCGACTTTAGGTACTGGTGATAGGTGATATGCAGTCTGTGATAAGCTGGCCACCCATCTAAAAGATGCAGTCTGTGATAAGCTGGCCACCCATCTAAAAGATGTAGACACTTTTGGGCTGTCGGTAGAGGACATTAGGAAACTGCTGCAAGAAAGCCTCACAAAGAACGTCTTTTCATTCAACAATGAGTACTACCGTCAGACACTGGGGATCGCGATGGGAAACCCTTGTGCTCCTCCCATAGCCATTCTCTTCTTGGACCAGTTTGAAAGGCGTGCCCTAGAAGGAGCCACTCACAGCCCGTCGTTCCTGGTACGCTACATTGATGATTATGCTGGAGTGTGGACTCACGGTGAGCAGACGCTCAAAGACTTCCTCGCTTACCTCAACTCCCTACATCCATCGGTAAAGTTCACTTTAGACTACTCTGACAAAGAAAAAGGAGTGCCATTTCTAGACACATTGGTGACGGTCGAGGAAAAGGACGATGTCACAAAAATTGAGACAGAGCTCTACATCAAGCCCATGAACTCGGGCATTATCCTTCATTTCGATTCTGCACATCCAAAGTCGACCAAACTCAACGTGGCTAGAAATCAATTTAAACGGGCTATCAGGAATTCATCAAGCAGCATGAAGGAGAGGAAAAGTGTAGAAAAGATAAGGCAGTTACTCCTAAAGAATGGCTACCCAAACCACGTCCTGAACAGGTTGCTCAGAGAGGCTAGGGGGAATAAGACTCACTCAAGAACTAGAAAGAACAGGACCCAAGAACCTTGTGATGGATTCCTCACACTTCCTTACGTAGATGAAAGACTGTTGTGCGAAGTTAAGAGCAAAGTGAGACAATCAGGCCTCAATGTAAAGTTAGCATGGACAAATTCACAAAAACTAAAAGATAAACTAGTGAGGTCAGCACTAAGTAAGCCCTTATGCCCAGGAGGTCAAAGATGTCACACATGCAGATCGGGGTTCTCTGGGGACTGCACGCAGAAAAACTTAGTCTATGAGATTACATGTACTGTCTGTCAAAGCAATGGGATGACCGTAACATACGTGGGAGAGACGAAGCGCCCGGTGCGCTTACGGTTCAATGAACACCTGAGGGACGCGCTCAACAAAACACATGACACCCCCATGGGAGATCATTTTCAAGAGTGCCACTCCACCCACGAAGGAGGCATTCCCCTCAAAGTACGCGTTTTGTATAAGTCGAAAGACCACCCAGATAGGAAAATCGCGGAATCCCTCCTGATCCAAAAGAAGCGCCCAAAACTCAACTCCAACATGTCTTCATGGCCCATACTATAGAATGATAGTTGTTTGTTTTCATTATCCACTGGCTGTCATTGAAATTTGTTATGTGTGGATAATTGTTAGGTACCTACTGCGCTTGATTCGAAGATGTATACATATGTATGATTGTGTAAACCCTACCTTTTACGACACGATCTATTACGAGACTTTCGAAGTGTTTGTATTGTTATTGTTGTTGTCTTCTTTTTTTTTTTAATGCGACACGATCAGCTATTTAGCACGACTACGACCAAGACGAACCATATTTATGTATGGGAATTGAGAGTGCTCGCATAATACGAGTAGTTGTATGCATTTGTATGATTGTTTAAACCGAACCGAACTTTATACGACATAATCTGCTACGAGACTTCCAAAGTGTTTATATTGTCATAGTTGTCACCTTTTTTTTTAATGCTACGCGATCTATTCATCACGATCACGACCAAAACGAACCATGTATATGTTACAGGCAAAGTGAAAACTCGGGCATTTTGCAAAATGCCTAGGCAATTTGCAAAATGCCTGACCGGCCAGGCATTTTGCAAAATGCCTAGGCAGTTTGCAAACTGCCTGACCCAGCAGGCATTTTGCAAACTGCCTGACATCAAACTCGCACTAGCGACGATGTATAGGTAAGCATCATTTGTAACTGCCGCTTACAAAAGTTAATCGCTCTCAATGCGCACCAAGTGAGGGGACACTGCGTTCTCCGGGTAGCGCCGCCGAGTTCAGGTCACTGAGCCCCAGCGTCCGTCGGGTGCCGAGCACCGGGCGTGGTTTCGTGGGTAAACATGCGCTCGGTACAATGATTGTACTGTTTTTAGGAGCTCTTGGTGGCTTTTTGAAGAAAAAAAACTATAGGTGGATATTGATCAGAAAAGAATACTCTTCCAATTTACGAAAATTTGATTGTTACACGTTTAGGTACATTATCAATCGTCTCTGCCGGAACAGTTGCCCACCAGGGCAGAATACTGGACATCGCAGCTTTTATACACACGGCTACAACTCCGTATATACGAAAGGTACGGAGACGGTGGCTCAAGTCCATTCAGCGCTGGCTCCATCTCGACAGAATTGACGCAAGACGTAGGTATACAGAGTGTCACGAACTTGATACGCGGTTGACGCGGTCTTGTCCCAACATGCCCCTCCTGAGTGCTGAATGGATGTAATTTGAACGGGTCCGGCACCAGGGCATCTGGACCAGGGCACTCGGCATCTAAATCGGCCATCTCCCGGTATCTGAAGATTTTACCCTGAAGCTGAAGCCGCTCAACCTGAGGCTGCAACCCTGACTTACCGTCATCCATAAGTGATGCAGCTGGATTTAGACAAAACCCACCAAATCTGGACCATTCAGGACTAGAGTATCAGACTTTTCAATGATGAGGCCGTGAGGCGATATTAACCCGCGCACCGACGGGGGGGTGCGGATATCCGCCCCCCCCTGAGGTTTTTCGCGAATAGCGGGAAAACCGCGGCGCGTAGCACCGCGAAATTTGGTATGACTATTCTCTCATCAATTTTACACATGGTGTGCAAGTTTGAACCTCCTAACTTTTAAGGTCAGGTCACCAGGTCACTTTGAATGACCCAACCTCAAGTCACTTTTTTGCAACTTTGTCACCGTGCCAGAGCTACAGTAGATGTCGGAGGCCTTTGAAAGTCGCAGGATGTTATTAGGTCATTAGTAGCTACAATTTGTATATCTCGGAATTTTGATGTCGGTGACCTAAGGTCAGGTCAATTTCACGACCTCCCCATTATAAGTCAATGGGGGAAAAATCAACTCCCTGTTTTTACCACTAAAACGGGTCGGAATGGCCCCATATACCATACATGACTTCACATACGATCAACCTTCACTACCTTGAGGTCTGTTTTGCTGTTGGGCAGCTGTAAGGTCATGTGACGTCATCAAAGGTCACCAAAGGTTTTTTGCCAATAACTCCTTACAGGAACAAGATACAGCCGCGCGGATGGTCTCATTGTGTTCAGCTCGTCAAGACGCATCGAATGATATATATGATGACCTCGAGGTCACGTGACCTGAGGTCAACCTTTGACCTTGACCTTTCGAGGTCAACATATATATCATTCGATGCGGATTGACGAGAGGATCACGATGATGCCCTTAGTTTGTTCCTATCTTGACTACTTCGTAAGTTATTCGAGAAAAACCCTCTCCATATCTAGCGCCGCCATTTTGACTTTTTCGACCCCTGTGACGTCATCTTTGACCTGACCTGAAAATGACCTTTGTAAAAATTGTAGACCTTGTCCGTGCGTATCCGATGCCGTTTACCGCTTGTCGCTATCTTGCTTCGTTCTCGAGATCTCAGGGGGGGCGGTCATCCGCCCCCCCGTCGGTACTAAGTTGGCGCAGACCCCCGTCGGTGCGCGGGTTAACCGTTTTCACGACGGCCATCTGGTACACATTTGGTTCACATCTGGTGCAGATTAGGTGCATATTTGGTCAAATTAGGTTCAGTGTGTCTCTTAGTAACCATCAGCTAGGGTTGTACTAATTGCTTATATGCCTCCTTTGCCATATTGTCAGAGAGCATCATCGGTTAAAACACTGAAATAAATTCATAAGATAAAGATATTTGCTGTAAAAGAGGTTAGGTGCAGATTTGGTCAAATTAGGTGCACTCGCCGGATAGCCCGTCGTGAAAACGGCTATTAGAGCTCTTCTTAGTCACTAACCGTCCCGACAAGCAGTTCTGGGCCAACAACAGCTCAGAGGCGCTGCACCGTCGAGACGGTGAAGCACCCACTGGGCACTGGGGATTCTCGTTTGGGGCATAATGGGCTACAGAGGCCTATTTGAGCTTCACCAGGTGGCAGGTGCCGCGGGGACAGACCATGTGGCCGCTGATAACTTGTCAGCGAGGTGCTGGAGAACACTGACGCAACTACGATGCAATACATTTCGGGACACGAGTACAACATCCCGCAACAATTTCGTGATACCCTGTATTCGTGACCGTGGAATGTGTCACATGTGCCCACAACACATGTGAAATGTGTTGTAGGGTCAATCACAGTGGAACGTTTATGATCAACGCCTGTAGTCAACAAAAACGGTGGAATATATGGAAACCCAGGCATTTTGCAAAATGCCTGGTGGGTCAGGCATTTTGTAAAATGCCTAGGTAGTTTGCAAAATGCCTGGTGGGTCAGGCAGTTTGCAAACTGCCTGGGCATTTTGCAAAATGCCTGGCGGGTCAGGCATTTTGCAAATTGCCTAGGCATTTTGCAAAATGCCCGAGTTTTCACTTTGCCTGTAACATATATATTTATGTGATTGTGCTCGCATATTACTTTTGATGGTCATGTATGTATGTATATGTGAATAGGTGGATTCGGAACAGCTTGGGATATGATCGATTAAGTTCAGATTTCTGATTTTAAGAAGACCACCTTGTACATCACGTGTGAGAATTCAAAAAATGTAGCTTGGCGGCAGTTATAAAACTTCGTTGTCAATTGTTTCATGTGGCTTGAGAATGAACTGTTGTTCGAAAATTTGCCAAACAATATAATATTCACTTTTTATTGTATTTCCAATTAATTATCGAGGAAAAGGTCATTTAAAATCCTAACTACATATATCAAGATGTTCCTCGCTAGAGCACTGCATACCATTTCTTCATTCTCTTGATTACATATTTCCACAGCTGAACTAAGCAAAAAACTCAGTGGTGTCAGGTGTGTCGTATATTAGTCATAGTCAAACACTGTACCTGACAGGCTATTGCAATACACGCAATAAAAGAGTTGACCTGACAAATGTTGGCCAGCTGGTGCCATGGGTAAAGCAGCTGACACTTATCATTTCTCAGAGAGCCAGCAGATAGTTTGCCGGGGTCGAGAGGGCTCTCTAGCTGACTCTCTTTCACTGGAATATATCGAAATGAAATGCAAATTCAACCTAAGTGGAAGTACACGCTTTATCGTAAAACGTAGGAGCAAGTTGGATCCTTGATTATTCTTATAAGCTTGATATAATCCGTAAATAACACGCGCACCCACGGGGGGGGGGCGGATATCCGCCCCCCCCCCTGAGGTTTTTCGCAAATAGCGGGAAAACCGCGCGAAATTTGGTACGACTATTCTCTTATCAATTTTACACATGGTGTGCAAGTTTGAACCTCCTAACTTTTAAGGTCAGGTCACCAGGTCACTTTGAATGACCCAACCTTAAGTCACTTTTTTGCAATTTTGTCACCGTGCCAGAGCTACAGTAGACGTCGGAGGCCTTTGAAAGTCGCAGGATGTTATAGGATCATTAGTAGCTACAGGGTCTTTCATAATGAATGTTACTTTTGAACATTTAGTTAGGAGGTCTTAATTTATCACTTTCGCGTGAATTTTATATGCGTATTGTTGCAAATTGATTAGGGTTTTGTCCCAAAAATAAAAAAATTCACAACGCCAATTTTTCTTCACGGAAAAGCAGAGTATGTCGACACCACTAAAACGCATTACGGATTACGGTCGACGGACAAGTCTTCATCCATTGGCTCTCCCCTGCGTCAACACTGAACGGGGTGGCTTACCTCAGGCTGCTCAAGGAATGCTTCTGCCTCAGGTCAGGAACAAGGTTCAAAGAGACGGCCTGTGGTTCCAGCAGGATGGTGCCACAGTGCGCACCACGTCAGCTGTTGCGCCAGTGGCTGATCGAAAATTTCGAAGAGTGCGTTATCAGCCACCTCACCGAGCGACCATGGCCACCGCGGAGTCCGGACCTCTCCCCGCTGCACTACTGGTTTTGGGAAGTCGCATTGGCAGATCTTAGACAAAACCCTCCTGCAGCCATCCACTGCGAACCACAGTGGAGAGGTTTGCTGGAAGCCTGGACCCAGACGTTGTGAGGCGCGGGGTGCGACACCTTCGTCAGAGGGCCGAAACCTGTGCCTTAATTAAGGGCGATACAGTGGAAAATTCCCGAAGAGCATTAAAATGAAAGTTGTGTGTGCAAAAACGCTAATGTGTTTCTGTTCCATATGATGGTACATATTACATGAGGAACATATATGTCCTGAGAAATAGCTCTTTCAAAAGTAACATTCATTATGAAAGACCCTGTACAATTTGTGTATCTCGGAATTTTGATATCGTTGTCCTAAGGTCAGGTCAATTCGCGACCTCCCCATTATAAGTCAATGGGGGAAAAATCAACTCCCTGTTTTACCACTAAAATGGGTCGGAATGGCCCCATATACCATGCATGACTTCATTTACGATCAACCTTCACTACCTTGAGGTCAGTTTTGCTGTTGGGCAGCTGTAAGGTCATGTGACGTCATCAAAGGTCATCAAAGGTTTTTTGCCAATAACTCCGTACAGGAACAAGATACAGCCGCGCGGATGGTCTCATTGTGTTCAGCTCGTCAAGACGCATCGAATGATATACATGATGACTTCGAGGTCACGTGACCTGATGTCAACCTTTGACCTTGACCTTTCGGGGTCAACATATATATATATATATATATATATATATATATATATATATATATATATATATATATATATATATATATATATATATATATATATATATATATATATATATATATATATATATATATATATGTTACGGGTCATATGCTTACTTGGGCAGTATGCAAACTACCCAACAGCCCGGGCAGTATGCATGCATACCGCCCGGGTAGTATGCATACTACCCGACCCCTTGGGCAGTATGCATACCGCCCGGGCAGTTTGCATACTGCCCGGGTAGTATGCATACTGCCCACCTTTCATCTCACGGGCAAGATGTTTACTCGGGCAATATGCTGACCGCGGCTCGTGAGACTAGTTAATGCAATAGCTCGCATACATGTCTATGACAGACGCTTTAACCCTTGCATGTGTGCGGCGTTTGCCAGCATCTAACGTGTAGGGGAGGGGTCGGTTGGACCACCCTGCCGTTCGGCCCCTGATCGAGCTAGAGCTTCGCGAAAAACAAGCGTGTTGCCCGTGACAAAGGGAAGCCTATGATACCCAATTTTAAGGTTCTAGGTCATTGGTTGACCTTCCAGGTCATGTGAATGACCCAAACGTCGGAAAAAAATCGGGACCTGCTAGAACGTCGTAAAGTGAAGCTATAATGAGGTTTTTCGGGGAGTCGATCGTGAATTTCATGTTAGTTTTGATCGCAGATGATGTCTTAACCCTCGCCGGCACGGGGGTGATGCAACCCCCCCCCCTAAGGTTTTTCGCAAATAACTCGCGTAAAAAGCAGCCGATCGCAACGAAACTTTCAGTACCCTCGCATTGATCAATTTTACACCTACCCTGAAAGTTTCATGACCCTGACCCAAATGACCTTTGACCTGTGACCTCTTTTCCGAAACCATGTTTGGCCGGAATCGCGATTCGGCGTATGTCGGCTCGCATTAGCCGCGCGTTTGCAAGCTTTTCATGGTTTCAAACGTTCAAACATGTGATTTGATGTTGCTCCCATGCATTAGGGTGGGTGTCAAGGTCACCTGAAGGTCAGGTCAGGTCACTGACCTTTGGTGACCTCGGGTGACCTCGGTTCACTTTTTCGAGTTTTGCATGTTTCTAGGCTAGTTTTTGGAGCTGAATTCGAATCTAGCAACCATTTGAACATTTACGAAGTAGTTTTGGTGCCTTCGTAACATGTTACGAAGCTGTCAGAGGCGGATGACAGGTACTACGAATACCCGTCACGACCCCTACCGGTTGACCTGACCTGACCTGACCCGACTGGGTCTAAACGCCTAACGACATCACTGAGAGCTGTTTTGATTCCTTTTAAGCATATTAGGGGAATTGGTCTAAAACAACACCCTGATCATTTCTCCGAATATACCCCAAATACACTTTCTTTGAATATCACTCTGAAATTCTTCTAATATACCCTACACTGAGAACCTTTTTGATTCCTTTTGAGCATATTAGGGGTTTTGGTCTAAAACAACACCCTGATCATTTCTTCGAATATACCCAAACTATACCCTTGTTCTTTAAATAGCTCCCTTGAATTCTTCTAATATACCCTAGTAAGTACCGAAGAGGAAAGGAATATGATTCCTGTTCTATTCCCTGCGACACCCACAGTACACTCCTTTTAACCTACCAAAATACCCTTACATCGAAACCTCTAGTATTCCTTCTAAGCGTATAAGGGGAATATTTTGCAAACTATACTCGCATTATACCACGTAACACTCCCGTATTATTCTGTGATTTCCATCACTGATCTCAATGTATTCTTGCATTAGACCCCACATAAACCCAGAAGGGAAAATAATAATGCCCTAGGTATATTCGTCGTAGAACTTGCTCAGAAACTGTCTCATTACTCTCAGCTCCCTCGTCCGATTTCTCTTTATATATCGTAACACATCCAAAACGAGGGTTAAGGTTCTATCCCCAGCAGGGCGCGTATGGCTGAATAGCCCAGCGGGGCGCGGGTTAGCGGTCAGCAACACGTCCAGGGAGCGACTGCCCGTCCTCCTCGCCCGCCCGGCCGGCCAGTCCCGGCCCGCCGACCGGTCACCGCCGGAGGCGCCGAGCGGCACAGGTACGGTATCTGACAGTAGCGGCAGAGACTGTACAGTATGTCTAAAAAGTATGTCCCCTGGTTTGGCTCTCCCACAGGAGGCGAATCGGTAACTTGGCTGAATCCCAGTTGCGGCACCCGGCCGCCAGGGTCGCTGCCGCGCGAGCGGCCTTGACCGCTCGCATGTCATTGGCAGTTCGGTCCCTCCCCATCTATACCGAGGTGGGGAGGGGAGGGAGCGGCATCCGCTCGGCACTGGGCGATACCTGGCTGACCCCGCGCTCCCTCGCTGACCTCCGTCCTGCCCTCAGGCGAAGACCGACTTCCTCGGCCCGTAGCGGCCGAGCGGAAAACCGAGCTCGCAGGGCGCGACTCCATTGGCCCAATCTTATAAATGGAATGCTGTCGTATTCACGGCATTAGATAATATTAACCCGCGCCCTGCTGGGGGGGGGGTGTTTGAACACCCCCCCTGTGGTTTTTCGCGAATATCTCAAAAACGGCGGCGCGGAGCGCCGCCGTTTTTGGTACACCTTATCATACATCAATTCTACACATGTTGTGAAAATTTCAGACCAAGGTCATTCAAGGTCAGGTCACCAGGTCACTCGAAGTGACCTCACCTCATAAAAAGTTTCAATGTCTGTCATAGCTACACCGAGTGACCGATCGCTTTGAAACTTTCAGCGATTGCTAAGAGCATTAGCATGTACAAAATGTATATCTCAGAATTTTGATATCGATGACCTAAGGTCAGGTCAATTTTGCGACCTCACCATTATAAGTCAATGGGAGAAAATTGAAATGCGCCTGTTTTGGACGAAAGACATTATAAACACTCCCAAACACTGAATTACAAGTGGTTTAGACACAATGAACATGAAAATGGTGTCTGTGACCCCTGTTTATGCCCTGAGGTCATCTTAGGTCACGAATGGTATCTAACAGTTTTTCGCAAATAACTTTTGATAGAGGCATGCTAGAGCGATGAAAACGCCTTAGATGTGTTCAGCTCGACGATACGGATCGACTGATATGCAACATGACCCTTTCCGGTCAGGTCATGACCTTGACCTGAGGTCAAATTTTCAAGTTGACCTTTCAAGGTCAAATTATAGTTCGTTCGATGCGTCTTGACGAGAGGAACACGATGCCGGTAAAAGTAAGCTCGTACAATGCTTGGGTCAAAAGTTATTGCAGAGAAACTGTTTCCGAAAAAATCGGCTATTTTTGCAGTTTTTGCCCCCTGCAGGCAAAACCGTTGACGTTAGGTCAAATCTGAGAAAATTACTCAGAAAGGGCGTTAATAGGGCTATCGAATGCGCTTTTCCGCGGCGCTGTAGCTCTATTGGTTCCCGAGTTATGCGTTGGCTTCTTGGAAATTTTCGACATTCGACCTGGAAATCGGCGAAAATTTGCCTTCAATGACCTCTGGTGACCTGACCTTTGACCTGACCAAAAAATTGACCGAAGTGATTTCCTCATTATTTTTGACGCTCTTTCGAACGCCGCCTTCCGCGTATCGCTACGTGGCCCAGGAGCCGAGTTAGAAGGGGGGGTGTTCAAACACCCCCCCCCAGCAGGGCGTGGAAATCCAGGACCCCCAGCAGGGCGCGGGTTAATAGTGATAGCAGCAGTGGATGTGGTAAAATAGTCCAAAACAAACGAAAGCACACGATTGACGCATAATGCGCCTTCCTATTCAAATAAGCCCGCCCACTTCAATAGATGGTGTAGTTTCTTAGGGCGTAAAAGATGCAAAACACTACCAAACTTTTTTAGCTCGGCCACTGGGACCGTCAATATACAATGGACTGAAATGCATGAACACCATTTTGCATTTAATAGCCGTTTTCTGCACCCAAACTTTGGTCAGTGACGCCCTGTCCATTCTAAAGCGTTTATAAGATTGGTCCCAGCACCCGATTTTGTATGAGGAAGTCGTTTAAAAAGCATCTTATCTCTAACCAATTTATTTATTATGGCCACTTTTACAGGACGTCTATAGAGCTTTGACATTTCTTCCTCGTTCAGGAGCAACGTTTTAACCCTCACCGGACCTTCAGGTTTTCTGAATACCGAGGGGGCGTTGGGGGGTTGGAAGATAGGGAACAACCCCCTTCGCCGATTCGCCCCTTATTGAGCTAGAGCCTCACGAAAGACACGATCGTGTGCGTCGTTACGAAATGCAGCGATTGGTCTCCGATTTTAAGGACTAGGATCAGCCGATGACTTCTGAGGTTAGGTCAAGTGGCCCAAGGCACATGTTCGGTTTTTGGTAAATAACTTCGCTAAAAATGATCGCAGATCCGCGATTTTAGCAGCATCGTGTTTGTCTAGCTCAGGCGTGTCGAATGGTATACATTTTCTTCGGGTGAAATCAAGTTAAGGTGTTAACCTCGGGGCAAGGTCAGGTCACAGCCCGTCAGGTCATGACAATTTAATTTAGGATAGTTTAATTCAAGTCGGTATGAATCCGACTTGACAATTTACTAGGTGGGTTTTGCAGCGCTATTACTTCGGCATGTAAT
Source organism: Amphibalanus amphitrite (assembly GCF_019059575.1). Taxonomy (NCBI): domain Eukaryota; kingdom Metazoa; phylum Arthropoda; class Thecostraca; order Balanomorpha; family Balanidae; genus Amphibalanus; species Amphibalanus amphitrite. The sequence goes on from NW_024881983.1 coordinate 31,315, forward strand.
TATAAATCATTGCTAATTTCGATCCGGATATCGTTATTCAATGATGGCCTTTGCGCCCCCAGAAAAGTTTATAGTCATGAAGGCTTGCATTGACCCATACTTTCCATTTTTCAGCACCATTATTCGCCGTAGTTGACCAGGTATTTTCTTCAGCTCTCCCATGAATCATTTGGCTTAGACCCATGGCGTATCACCCGTGCATCGCAAGACGCACCTACCACACACAAGTTCACGATCCCCACGAACCCACATCAGCGTCCGTTCGCTTGGTGTGTGACCCCTTGACCTTTGTCCGCGACAACTGCCAGCTTGCCGGAGCACCCCTCCCTACACGCGCTGCCCCGCCCGCTCCCCTCCCTCTCTCCCTCCCCCCCCCCCCCGGGGTCATGTCACGAAGGTTCGGGCTTACGCTACTACCGGCCGCTGCGCAGCTGTCACCTGGCGCTTGGGAATGTGTGGTCTGGTGCGGATTCAGCCAACTACCGGCTCGCGACACCAGCGCCACGTAGTGGCGACGGTACATTCTTTTTAGACATACTGTACACTAGGGTATATTAGAAGAATTCAAGGGAGGAATTTAAAGAATGAGGGTATAGTTTGGGTATGTTCGAAGAAAATGATCAGGGTGTTGTTTTAGACCAAAACCCCTGATATGCTTAAAAGGAATCATTTGAGGAATCATTTGAGTATCTTAAGGGCATTCCGCCAGGAAAACGGCAGAGTTATAGGAGCATGACACACCATGATCAAAGGGAATAGAGAATCGTTTTGGTTTTCAGTGATCATCTGTGATCAAAACTAATATGATATTCGTGATCAGCACCCCGAAAAACCCCATGGCAGCCACACTTTACGACGTTCTAACAGGTCCCGATTTTCCCGACTTTTGGGTCATTGACCTGACCTGGAAGGTCAACCGATGACCTAGGACCTTTAAATTGGGTATCATCGGCTTCGTCTCGTGACGGGCAACACGCTCGTTTTTTTCCGCGAAGCTCTAGCTCGATCAGGGGCGAAACGCGAGGGTGGGGGGTCGTACCACAAGGGGGTACGACCCCCTTGTGCCGTCAAAGGACCCGAAATGGCCTGTGCCGGCGAGGGTTAAAGTGACTTTTTGGCCGCTGGCTAATTAACAATGAAATTCTGGGAAGAAAAATTTGAGATTTATATTCCAATTTCCAACCATTATTCCATCCTTCAATCGATAAATCACGTTTGACGGCGCAAAAAGACATAGCGGATGAACTACATTACTCGGAGTCACTAATACGCGCATGCTAAAAATTGAAAACGCAACTTCAAGACGAGAAGCGGGCAGTATACAAACTGCCCGAGTTTTGGGCGGTATGCATACTGCCCAAGGGGTCGGGTAGTATGCATACTACCCGGGCGGTATGCATACTGCCCGGGCTGTCGGGTAGTACGTTTACCGCTTGTCGCTATCTTGCTTCGTTCTCGAGATCTCAGTGTCATCCGCCCCCCCCCCCGTCGGTACGAAGTTGGCGCAGATCTCCGTCGGTGCGAGTGATTAGATTATCTGGGCAAAACACAATATTTCAGTCGTTTCATTTCAGAAGAGCGATAGCTGTGGAACGAAGCAGTTGCATGAGGTTGTAAATATGCAACATTTTTTATCATCAGGAAGAACCCGTAACAAGAAGTAACAAATTGTTGGTTATGAAGTAACAACTAAAACAAAAATTATCCGTAAAATCTGGATCTTTCTTTATTCTCACTCATCCCTCGCCAGTGCGGCCACTTTGGCGGGTTTTAGACCCAGGAATGGCTCGGACTTCTGAGCAAAGGTGGTGCCTATCTCCACTGCGGCTGGTTTTCTGGTGAAGGGTTATTAACCCTCGCCCGCACATGCCATTTTCCCATCCTAGAACGCACATGGGGGGGGGGGTGGTTGCCACCCCCCCCCCCGCGCCATTTCGTTCCTGTTGGAGATAGAGCTTAGCAGTAAAGACCAAAAAGATTCTTTGGGAAGAGACGAATCCAATGATACCCAGTTTTACCTTCTCAGGTCAGTCATTGACCTTCCAGGTCAGGTCAAACTAAAAAATGTTGCTGTTTTGGGTCACCGTTGGATATCAAGTGCGCTGCTTATCAAATACCGATGACGATGCTGTTTTCTGGTGCCAAGCCAGCTAGAACCTCTTTGTCACACTATCCGACCAGAATTTTGCTGCTGAGGTCATTTCAGGTCAAGTTAGGTCAAGGTCAATTATATGTGTTTGTATGTCTGTGTGTGTCTGTGTGTATACTGATGTGTGCACCGATTGTTTTTGGGTCCATATCACATGAAATCATGATCTGAGAAGCTTTTACCAAAAATGCAGTCAAAAAACTTCAAAAAAGTAAATTCAGCTTGCCTAAAACGCAATTATCTTAGATGACCTAGGTTGACCTTGACCCTGACCTTGACCCCTGTACGTCGTCGAACAACATGTTCCATGATAGGTGGGAGGTAAGACTGGCAAAAAAGGCCGAAATCAAGGTGTCAAAAGCTCACAAGGCCCATGGCAAACGCAAGATGTTGAGAATTGGCCATTTGGGTCATGACATGACCTGACAAACAAGGTCATATCTCCAAAACCAAAAATCACAAAAACTTGAAATTTTCAGTGGGCATCAAGAAAGGATAGACGAGCAGCTATACGAAAAATCAGCCTTCTAGCTTTAAAAATGTTGAGTGCAGAGCAGAAAGACTGCCTGGGGGGGGTGGCAACCACCCCCCCATGTGCGGGCGAGGGTTAAGGGTGTCTGACATGGAACGTACGGCCGCAGACCAGGACATCCAGCTCTGTCGGACCTGGGCAGTGGGCAGTTCACCGCCTATCGCCCACCGCCGCCCACCGCCACCTATACCGCCCACCGCGCCGTCTTCGGTTGTCATCCGGCCAGTACAGTAGGTCTACTAAAAAAGTCCCCCGCTCCAGAGGCGGCCGGCCGGCCGAACCCCCGGATTCCAGCCCCGACTCTATTGCGCAGGCCGCGGCAGTGACACGGGTCAGGTCGCGGCGCCCGGCGAGTGGGTCAGTTGGCGGCGGCCAGGGTACTTACACACTCCACGGCGGCCGGCCGTGGAGTGAGGACGCCGTGTGTGGGGCGCAGAGGTGCCGCAGTGCAGAGGAGGGGAAGATAGTGACTTTGCACGATGCCGGAAATGATGCCTTTGTGATCTAAATTAAACACCTGCACTGCAGTGCATATCCTCCCTTGCCCCATTCCTATTATATCATAATCCTTCAATAATCCGTAATGACCATTCATCGCAAGCAAGCAAACAAAACAACCCGTTTAGCGGCGACATCATCTCGGATAAAAAAGCGACAGTGATGATTAGAATTGACTTAGCGCGAGGGCAAATCGTGGGGTATACATGTATCCTATGCCGAGTATTTCATTCCCATCTAGCAAATTAAGATTGGGGATCTTGTCCAACAAGTCAGCGGCCGTTCTAGACACAGATAAATGCTTTGTTTTCGGTCGCATCATTATCTGCAATAATTCGAAGCGAGGTTTAACCTCGCCGGCCGAGAAGAGGGGATGGATGCCGCCACCATGTATTTTTTTTTTTTGCGGTAGCTCAAAGCACACTGATGATAGAAGGCCGACATTTCATATGCCTTACATTTGATTCAAGCCGGATCATTTGAAATCAACCACGTTTTCATGTCAGGTCACTTAACTATGACGTCTTAAGTAAACCTCTGCAGACTGCACGGTTGTCGGTTATAAAATGATGCAAATCCGTAACGCACTTAGTGTCATATAAGCATAATGGGAAAATATGGAAACTGTTAATTTGGCGTCGGTAATGACCTAAAAACTATACCTCAAGCACATGAAATCGTGACTTCATACATTCTTGGCAAGGTTTAATGCTTCACTTTTGCATTGTTCACCTTGCGTGACGGAGTGCTCGTCAATAGGAGTGCTTCGTCAATAACTCCCGATCAAAATGAGCTAGCCAGTCGGGACAGCCATCAATGGACTCTGCAAGACTTGCCGAATCAAATGTTATGCAACATGTCCTCCTTTCAACAGCTTCGTGACCTGTGTTGCCCTAACATGACATTGACCTAAACATCCTGAATTGCTTCACCTAAGCAAAAAAGCATATAAATCGACGCGTCTGAGAACAGAAAACACGATTGTATCGAAATGACGATAATGCGACCATTTTTTGGCGAAGTTATTCACCAAAAACCGATCCAATGCCTTGGGGCCCTTGACCTGCCCTAAGAGGTCACTGATATTTTAAAATGGGGTCACAGTCGCTGCGTCACGTAACGACGCAAGCGCTCGTTTTTTTCCGCGAGGCTCTAGCAGTTAGCTCAATTATAAGAGCTAAACATGGGGTTGGGGAATCGCTCCCTTCTCACTCACTATTTGGCCGGGATAGTGTTTGCAATTATTGTTAAAATCTGACATTTTAAGATTTCAAATGACCCATTTTTCCCGCCCAAGTCAAGTCATTCAAGGTCATAGCACCAGGTCACGTTAAGTGACCTTACCTCAAGGAAAGTTCCTGTGCTCATCATATCTAAATACATCGACTAACCGATCGCTTTAGAACCTTCAGCGATTTCAATGGGCAACAGTATATGTATTTGAAACGTTTTTTTTTTTTTTGCAAGTTTGACATTGCTGACAGAAAGGTCGGGTCAATTTTGAGATCGCTGAAGTCAATGGGAGAAAGTTGAACTGCCCTTTTTTTGGACGGAACGCATAATAAACACTCTGAAAACATGTGGTGCCTGATGAGATGCAAAACTGAATGATAAAATTGTTTGTTTTGTTGGGAGCCATCTTTTTTCGGTCTAAGAAGGCCCTTGCAGAGCTCTATGACATAACTATGCTCTGGTGTAGTAATTTGGTTGTGCGAGCCAGCGACAGTGATCTGCGGAAGCGTGACTGTTCCCGTGGGACGATTGCCCTGTCGGGGCGGTCCAGCCGTCTCCCCAACGGTCACCGGAAGAGGATTATGTGTCCTGGAATGGAACCGACATTAACTACAGGTTGGCTGGTGGGGTGACCTCCAGTCCAGAGAGGGAAGCATGAAGACTAGGGGCGATGCGGATTGGTTTTTCCTGAGGATAGCGAGGACGGAAGGAATCTATAGCACCCTTGACCCCGGGTAACTTTTAAAGGGGGGAAAAGGGGAATTTTCCCCCTTCAAAAATTCCGCTCCCCCTTTCAAGTTGTGCGTGAACGGCTAGGGAGGGAAGGGGGAATTTCCCCCTTTCAAATTTATTTTTGAGCCCATTTTCAATCAATTCACTACTCAGATTCTATAATCATCGTTGATCAGACTCTAGTCATCAATCAACGTTGCTGGCGCTTAGATAATTTTCAATTTGAGGTTCCATCCAACCATTTTACGTTCAGTGCAGCGGGAACTACAGATTTGACCCGATGCCGATCGGATGGTCGGTGGGACCGTCTCTTGTCTTGTCTCTTCCGTCTCTTCGCAATCACTGACATATCGCTACAGGCGTCGGCGTAGAAACTGGCGGGGGACGGGGGTCATGACCTCTAACATTAACACGCATAACACGCTGCGAACCAGGGGTCTTCCTTCGAACCAGGGTCCTTCAATCGGTCTTGGCCTAGCAAAAATAGTCACGTGTTAACCTCTCTCTATTTAGAAAGGCGCTAATTGATGTTTGGCCAGGGTAATAGGTTGATACTACTGATTGACATTTGCAAGGGCGCAGTCAGGTTGGGACCTCCCCCGCCCCTTACCGCCAAGGTTACCTACGTATATTTTTAAGCTAATTTATTTTTTGGCAACCTAACAATATAAAGTGGCCAGAATCCGGGGAGAGAGTAGGATTTGGGGGTAGGTAAGGTTCTGCAGGTGCCATCCTAACAAAAACCTAATGGCATTGGGCCCCCCTTTCAGATGCCCCTGGATCCGCCCTTGCCCCGAACTTAATTCCCCCTCTCGACTTTTCCTGTAAAAGTAACCCTAGACTTGACCCTTCCTTATATTGAATGTATCTCAGGCTGTTAAATCTCCTAAGCGTTTTTTTTTCTCGACATCGTCAAGGTGTCATTAATAAAAAGATGAAATCCGGGAGGATACAGTGGCGCGGGAACTTCTTCCAGACTGGGGGGGGGGGGGGGGGGCTGAACCATAATAGAAATCAACCTAGGGTACCCCCAAATCTAGTTTTCTCACCGGTTTTAGGCCACTTATTTTTCAGACCTTGGCCTTTTCAACAAAAAAAAACGAAAATATTTTCAAAAAGTGAGGTATTCCGTCTCAGCTGAGTGAAGAAACTACCGTTTTGGCAGCCTGGAGTAAAGGTTTTAATCTGCCAAATGAATTGCCGAGCCAGTGAAATAGGTGGATTTTTCACTTACATGCTTTCTTCCTTTGTGACCCACAACCCCTAATTTGGGGAGGACAAGCTGCCCAACGGTTCCTGGCCTCATGAAACGTTGTGGGGCACCGCCCCCACGGCCGCAGAGTTGTGGGGGCAAGCTTCCCCTACTGCCCCCTCCCGCGGTTCCCACGCCTATGTATGAATCTATGAAATTATGTTGGTAGATTTCCGATTTCGATTCCTCCAGCTGGGGGGGGCTCAAATACATTACGAGCCCCCCAGCCGAAAAGCTGGGGGGCTCAGCCCCCCCTAGCCCCCCCCCCCCGGTTCCCGCGCCACTGGGAGGATAAATTAAATATAGAAATTGTGGCCAACAGAACATTATCTGCGTTCAACATACTCGCAAGCATGATCACACACCCAGCTTACACATGAGCCATGTAATAAATATTTTGATAGACATGCTTAAGTTATGAAATCATCTAAAGTGTTTGTAAAGTTCCACGATACGGATCTAATATCCTGCTATACATCATGACCATTTCTGGTCAGGTCATGTCTTTGAATATAGGCCAAATTCTTCAAATGACCTTTAAAGATCAACTTTTGATTCATTCGAAGCGTTTTGATAAGAGGAACACGAGGCTGGTAAAATTAATTTCATGCAAGTTTAGCTTAAAACTTTTAGTGTCTGTGGAAAAGCAATTGGTTTTCTCATAATACCGATGGTGGCAGACGGCAGTTGCTGTTATTTACGTGCTAAGCCGTTGACCTTAATTAAATCTGACAAAATTATTCAAACATAGCGGTAAACGAGCTGCTTGTTGTGTTAGGTTAGGCTCTTTCGGTCTATTTCAGAGTGGGAAGGATGACAGGAATTAGGGGGAGACAGGGGGCCTGGGTGGCAGTTCTGGGCCTCATTCTCCGCTGGGGCCGAGCCCATCACGTGGGTTGGATTGCCCTGACACATGGATAGCCCTGGGCGATGTTTCACGGCCCCGCGCTGCAGCACGCTGCGCTGCGCTGCCATGCATTGTAGCGGCGGTTGATATGAATTCGGCTCCATGCCAGCGTTACGAGCTTCCGAGTCTGTTGATGTTTCCGTGGAAATTGGAAACCCAATGCACTGGTGCGCGCAACGCACCCTGTCCAGCAAAATTTTACCATCGATGACCTCTGGTGACATGATCTTTTGCTCCGGGGGCACTGACCCGATCTAAAATTGGCTGAAGTATTTTTTCTGCTTTTTGTTACTTTTGACGCTACTTCGAATACCACTTAAATGCCCAAAGCTGAGTTATAAGAATGATGCTCAATCCCCATTTCCCCTCCAACAGGGCGTGCGAGTCTAGGCATTCCTGTGGGGCACGGGCTAACAATGACTATCTCATAATCATTGTGGCCATGAACATCCACTGCCATTCTTTAACACCGGTTTCGCTGCGCTGAGCGGTGGCCGTCCCGTTTGTTGGATTCTACGGCTGGCTGGCGGAAAGCGTTACCGGCCGCCCGTCCACCGCCCGCGGGCCGGACCGAGCGGTCCTGCTGACCCTACCTGACCTGAGCCCGGCGCGATATGGGACGGGCAGACGGGGGTTCGGCTCAGCGAATGCAGCGCCCACTGGTGCTGGGGACTTTTTTAATAGACCTACTGTACGGTACCGCCTCGCCGTTAGACAGACCCGTCGTTAAACCACCGATAAACGACATTGTAGCCCTAGGCTGCTATCTGACAGGTCCAGTGCTACCGAAAATTCAGTTCTCGGCTCTTGCCTGACATGATAGCCGGTGTCATCTATGTAGTCTTTGACTTCGTATGGCTAAGTCTTAGGCCACGCCTCAATGAAAGCTGGGGGTCTAGCCTGGATGCACTGGCTCACCAGCAGTTCAGTTTTACAACCACCGTCAGTTTTTAACAGTCCCTTCCACCCCTTGCCCCTCTTCTACAGCCTATTGTCAACTACATATTTTCATCATCACCAACAAACATTCAATCAACAAACATGCATAGCAACAACATGCTCAAGTGTCACCACCACCGTCAGACCGTATAATCACCCACAGATCCCACCTCGGTGAAACAGCTGACGGCTCTGATTAGAAGAATTAATAAATTTCGTATACATTGACTGCAGACAATGTACTGCGCCCCGTTTGGCTCTGCCGAGCAACGCGCCCTGTTGGGGGGGGGGGGTATCCCCTAAGATCTCGAGAACCACGCAACCTAGCGACAAGCGGCAAACGGTATTGGATAGCCCTATCAGGGAACTACCTTGTGACCCAATTTTATTGACCTAGGTCAAGCCAATGACGTCACAGGTCAGATCAAAGGTCAATTTTTCACCGTTTACAGGCATTTCAAGAAATGCGTTGTAAAATCGAGTAAAATGCATTTCATTGAAAATCATCGATGGGGAAATGTTCTTCAGACACATATTTTGCTAGTTGAGGTCACTGATACCAGGTCAGGTAGCAGAGGTCAGGTCACTGAGGGTCACAATATGAAAATAGCATGTGATGCATGTATTATGGCCCATTTTATATATCAAATACGATTATGTGGGTCAGGCAGCCCTTGGAGTCAGTTAAGATTATGTTCTGGTGAAGGTCAGGTCAAGGTCAGGTCAAGGTCAGGTCAAGGTCAGGTCAAGGTCAGGTCAAGGTCAGGTCAAGGTCAGGTCAAATTAGTTCAAATTTCAAAGTTGATATTTTTGCATAAAATGGGTATCGATTCGATGCAGCCCGTCACGGAGAGTTCAATGGTGGTCTTTGTGTTTTGCCCTAGGTGGTCTAGAATCGCTAAAAATTGAGTTCAAAAATTTGACGTCATCATTTTTGAACAGTTTTTTTTTCGCTATAACTTGGCCAAAAAACGAGATATCGATCTGAAATTTGGTATGTAATATGTATATAGAAGAGCATAGGGAGTCACATATATTCCGGTTTTTCGAAATTCGGATTTTTTGGATTTTTTTAGCTTTTCTAAAACAAATCATTTTTTTGATTTTTTGGGGGTCAAAAACCCAAAATGTTGAAAATCCGAGATTGCAGTTTTATGGCGCCGCTTTTTGTCTACTAGACCATATATAAAGAACTTTGAAATTGCTTGGTAACTGTAGATTTGGTGAGCGTTTCAAGGTTGCATGTTTTTTGCTCATTTTTGCTCGAACATGACCTAAGTTTGACCTCAATAACTCCTGACCTAAGGTCACCTAAGACTTGAAACTTGGTGTGTAGGTGTCAAATTGGTGCCCCGGAAGGTACTGGAAATTTGGCAGCGTGCAGCGCCGCCGTTTTCTTGCTTTTCAGGAAAAACCACAGGGGGGCCAAATTGGGCCCCCTAACGGGGCGAGGGTTAAAGATACAAAATACATTGAGGGACAATCACTTACCACCCATCCCGATCAATAGTTAAGTCCATGCCACCGTCGCCAATGCCTGCTCAATTTCACTACACAGCCATTTCCCGCCACCGCCAGCTCCGAGTTTCAGCGTTGCCTTTTAACCAAGTCAGCTAAACGTAGGCCAGCGGCTGTGGTATGGACGTGGCCGACACTGCCCCGCGGGGCCCACACCGGCTGACCGAGATTAATCGGCAGCGATTCACAGAATCGACCTCCCCACTTTGCAGACTTTGAGACACACGAGATACTGCAAACGGGGCGAAAGCCACAGAGAATGGTCGACACTTCGACAGACGTGATCCAACCACTCTGAGATTGCAAAAAGCAAGCGCTGCTACCTCAGACATCACAAAAAGAAACATGTGTAGCGGTTACTGCACAGTGTGGTTCACTACACGGTACGCCATGCTTCGTATGTGTAGTGAATAGCCTGATAGTGTTACGTTATGCTAAACAATCTTATAATGGTTTCCACTGTCCATGGTTTGGTTTCCAAAGCTTTCGGACAAATTCAATCTTTCCAATCGCCCGTTTTGTCTGCCTGTGTCAGAAATTCCACGCCAGCACAACCATAGCCATCGTCAGCGAGTTATCCCCGTGTATATGAAACGCCCTTTGGCTTCCTAAGCGACTTTAACTAGGGCTGTCATTGATGCGAATGAAGGGAGACAGCCACCGTACACTTTTTGCGCCACCCAGCAGTTACCAGAATGTGCTTCAAGGTTGAACTGATCAGCGCGTGGCCAATAAACAGAAGGGTGTCCATTGGCAGTAACTATACAGACTATTGTATGCTAGTAACGGTGTACGAGGGGCGTTCAAAAAGTTCCCGGCCCAACCATGAAGGAGTTGGAATTTCGGCCTGCAACGCGGTGTGTTCAATGATGTGTTATTGGGATGTCCACTTACGTAGCCATTAACCAATCTGCCCTGTGATTGGTTCAGGCTGCTAATTAATCGTAACATAGTTTGCCATTCCCGGTCAGAATGGGCGACGCCCAGAAGAAAACAGTGATTTGGTTCATGCATTGCAGAAAAATGCACTAAACGTTATTCACGAAAAGCTAGTGCCAACACATGTTGAGGTTTGTCTTTCATACAGTAGCGTCAAAAAGTGGGCATCTCTGTTCAATTTTGGTCAATGGATCATTAATGGTCACCCCCGCAGTGGCCAGCCATCAACAGCATTGACTCAAGAAAATATGAAAAATAGGCACTTCTTTGTGAAAAATGACAAATGCTCTGGTCTGGAACAACGCAGCAGAAGTGGAGGTGTCTATAAGCACAGTGTATATAAATACAGTGGCGGCAAATGCGCTTGGTCACGTGACCAAATCTGCACGTGCGGTTGTGGCGAGGGCACTTCCCGAAACTCTGGTGCCAACGGCCTCGCGGCGCCCATAGAGAATACATGGGACCTTTTCTTTTCAGACCTATCGTGTCTAAACCAAGCCATTTAGTGCAAGGATACGACTGGTTTGAGATTCAGTAGTTATTTGGCTATAAATCGGCATAAGAAACGTATTTTTATCGGCAAAATTCGTAAAGTACCAGGTGGTTTTCCGATACCCTGCACGCCTCCTAACCCCCGGCGGCCGACCGGAGGAGTCGGTAGCGCTCCACTCACGACTTTTGGCGATAGCTCAGAACACCTTACAGCTAGAGGGCTGCTATTTGGCACACCTTATCCTTGCTTCCATACGCATCTTTGGAAACCAATTGCATTTCCTTCTCAGGTCAGATCACTGACTTATGACGTCACACGTGAACCTCTGCAATAGTCCCAAAATACCGAAACTTCGCAATGCCCTCGGTGCCAGAGGAGCTGTCACAGCGAGATGATATATACAGGACCTAGTATCCTCTAGAAGTCTCAAAACTTGTATATCTCGGATTTCTCCTAGAGGTCACATGAGGTCAGGCCGATCGCGTGACGTCACCATTACAAGTCAATGGGGAAAATATAGAAACTGTAATTTTGACGCCGAGAATGATCTAAACCTAGCTCAAGCACATGGAATCGCAATTTCATGCAATTCTTGCAATGTCTAATGCTTCACTTTTGCATCTTTATCCTAGCGTGACGTCATTTATGACGTCACAAAGGTCACAAGTTTTTTCGTCAATAACTCCTGATAAAATTGAATTGGCAAGTCGGAAAAGTCGCCAATATACTCGGGAAGACTTACCGAATCGAATGATATACGATATTAACCTCCTCCGACCAACTTCGTGACCTGAGTGCCTCTGACCTGGCTTTGACCCGATGTGAACACCTTATGTTGACCCCACCCAAACAAAAGTGTACCATTTTGACGCACCGGAGCATGACAAACATGATGGTACTAAAATCGCGACTCTGCGCCGTTTTTGGCAAAGTTATTTCTCAAAACCCGAAATCGTATTTTGGCCCTCGGGGCACTTGACCTGACCCTCAGAAGCCACCAGTTGACCTGAGACTTGTGAACCCTGCATCAATCGCTGCGTCCCCGGTCCCGTAACGGCACACATGCTTGTTTTTCCCGCGAGGCTAGCTCAATTAGGGCGAGGGAGTATCACCCGCTCACTCTCGCGGCCGGGGCGTAGTAAAAAAACTAAGAAGTCTGGTGATGATTGATGCAAGATTCTTACAGATAATAGTAGATGAAGGTAGGGCATAAGTTATTAAAGATAAATGAAACAAATTTGCGCCCTCAGTAGCCTTGATTTATGCATTAAGAGTTATAGAACCATATGCGGCGGAACGGGGAGGGCACCGGGGCACCGTGCCCCCTTTAATTTTGACATTTTAACATTAGCCCTATGGGCGTTGCATGGAAAGAATCGGACCGAAAGTCGGCAGTGGCCCCCCCCCTTAATTGAAGGTGTTCCGCCGCTACTGTATAGAACAACTGTAAGCTGCAGGCTCAGCTCTTCAGTTTCTACCTATGCCTGCAAGCACAATACAATCAATGGAAGAGTAATAATAGATTAATTGTATTTTATTGATGATATTCAAGTTTCAGTGGTAACTATGTCACCGATGATTCAATATTATTTGCACGGTATCATTTACCACCACACGGCTAAATATTTAGTATCCAAAATAATGCAGTAAAATAAGCTGCGCCACGTCTGTCGACAAAATCTGGTGCCAACTCAAGGTCAAACGGAAAATGTGGTCACGTGACCAATGTCCGGCAGCTGTCTATAAGGTTCCTCAAAGCCATTCTCCGACAGCGTATTAATATGTTTAAGATCTCTGCAAGATGCATCCCCCGTTTGCTGACTCCAGAGGAAAGGCAAGCTCGAAAGGAGGCGTAACGCGAAAATTTTGGTCCCTATATCGAAGATCCAAAAGAGCTCATTGAACTACTTGTTACCGTGGAGGGATTGTGGGTGTCACACGTTGACCCCAAGGGCGTGACCGAGTTGCACAAGTGGAAGCACACTGAGTAAAGGCCACCAAATGTGTGCGACGTGTTTAAGTCAGACGGCAGGGTGACAGTGGTTGCATTTTGGGAGCCTGGCGGGGCTCTGCTCGTCAACTTTCTAAAACAGGGGCGCACAATTAATGATGAATACTACACCTTCCTTCGATAACAGTAGCGAGCAGCAGATATCAAGGAGAGACTAGGGAAGCTGACTAAAAGTGTGCGCCTGATCCAGGACCACGCACCAGCACACATGAGCAGGGTGACGATCAGCGAAGCAGTGAGCTCTGGCCTCGAGTTGTTGCCACAGCCACTTTTTTCTCCGTACCTTGCACCCTCAGGTTGCCACCTCTTCAGCAACATAAGGAAATTGCTTAGCAGTGGCAACTTCGCTGACAGCAAGGAGATAAAAGCAGCCGTCTTGGACGTGCCAGATGCGTCCAAAACCCACTTGGCTATGGAGGCCCAGGGGCCTCTCGCGAAGCGCTGCGCGAAATGTTTTTGTCTTAACGCTGGTTATTTGACTAAATGAACATTTTTGGTCTTATAAGTCGACATCGTATCTCTGCTCCTTCATGGTCGGGCCGAGAACTTTTTGAACGCCCCTCGTAGGCCGATGGCCTCAAGCACCAGAACGACTGAACTATGATTCAGTCTGCGGGGTGAGATCAAAATAGCCGCAGAGATCATGGTAATGCGATGATCGGGCGAGCACAGGGAATCACAAAGAAGCCTCGAAAAACATATTATATAAAAATCCGTTTTCCTTTGCCGGAGCAAGCACACATTAGTAATTATTTGACTTTTTGGCATGGGAGTCGGAGTCACTATAAGTTTGTAGAAAATAGAAAGGACGAACCATTCCCTCTCCTTGAAAGAGTCAGCATCGTTGTCATCAAAGTGTCAATAGGCAATTTGAGCCTCGAAGGTGGAATAAATTTCGTAGTTGCCAACACGGAGTAGGAGCTATTGGCACGCGCTCGTTCGCATCTTTGCTGATGGGATTATACTGATTTGGGAGGTAAATATTTGGGATATAAAGTCTGTTTAAAACCGGCGGTTAATGGAAAAAAACAAGTAACATTGTCTGCGCTAAAAAAAAACACAGGAGCATACGTGATGAAGAAAGGAGAAAAGGAAGAGAGAAATCGACAGCTATGCTGATACTGGCTAATACGGCTCCCAGTATTATCGCTATTCTTACTAGTTACACCAGTCAATTCTCCAAATATTTTTTTTTAACTTATTCTTCTAGAATCAAGACAAATGCTGGATGTAAACGTTTCGGGTGGGGCAAGCTGCGCCAGCTTGAAGCTTCCCATTTGAAGCTTCAGCCTGGAAGAGCTTACAGAGGGTTAGCTGCGATTTTGTGCTCTTCGAAACACTCGGAACCAGATTTAGCGACCATAAAAGACTCTGAGACAATCAAAGGATTTTCACACTTTGGTATAGATACTTCGAAGTATTGCACAGCTTTTGTTTGTCGCTTTTTAACTTATCAATAAGGCTTTAGTAAGGAATGTATATTGCGAATCGAAATCGCTGTTGTTGATTAAGAAAATAATCAAGAAGTCTAGTTCAGTGATACGAGCGGTAATGCATTTCTTGCACCGGTATAAGACCTCAGACGATTGCACTATGGTCTAACTTCCAAGAGCAGCTGCAGAGAAGTATCTCACCCCGCCAAGTCCAGGCCCTGTGCCATCTGCTGCTCCAAATATTGTCAGCGATCGCACGGCTCGCGCTGAATAGAGTGGCTCATTATTCCTGTTTTGGAGCGCACCAGCTCTCTGTTGGCTTTTACGATCATCGTATTTTTGGGTGATAAGCTGCAGATGCCCATAATTACCTAATAACCATTAACGTAAATAAGCGCATAATGGAAGCAGACTGGGGCAGTTTATGTGGATACTACGTTAACATTGTTAGGTATGATTTGCTTTTTGAGAAGTGTTATATTAACGCATCATCTCATATGAATTTCCTAAAGTTATATGACTCAGTTGCAGCACCATTAACCCGCGCCGGGCCAGGGGGGGGGGTGTTTGAATACCTTCCCCCTCTGCGGTTTTTCGCAGATATCGGCGCGGAGCGCCGCCGTTTTTGACACTGCTATTCGTGCATCTTTTCCGCACATGTTGTGAAAAGTTCAGACCCAGGTCGCCATAAGTCAGGTCACCAGGTCACGCCAAGTGACCTCACCTCAGAAAAAAATAAGAATGCTCGTCATAGCTACACCGATAGATCGATTGCCTTGAAACTTTCAGCGATTGATCAGAGCAACATTATCCATAAAATGTTTATCTCAGAATTTTGATATCGGTGTCCGGTGACCTAAGGTCAGGTCAATTTTGTGACCTCTCCATTATAAGTCAATGGGAGAAAATTGAAAAGCGTCTGTTTTGCACGAACGCTATTCTAGACACTCTCAAACATCGAAATGTAGGTAACATTGACACACTGAACCAGAAAATGGCAACTTGTGGCCCCTCGTTATGTCCCCGAGGTCATCTCAGGTCACGAACAGAATCTAACAGTTTTTCGCTAATAACTTCTGATAGAGGCGTGCTAGAGCGCTGAAAACGCCTTAGATGTGTTTGGCTCGACGTTGCAGATCGACTGATATGCAGCATGACCTTTTCCGGTCAGGTCATGACCTTGACCTGAGGTCAAATTTTTCAAGTTGACCTTTCAAGGTCAAATTACAGTT
This sequence comes from Amphibalanus amphitrite, assembly GCF_019059575.1. Taxonomy (NCBI): domain Eukaryota; kingdom Metazoa; phylum Arthropoda; class Thecostraca; order Balanomorpha; family Balanidae; genus Amphibalanus; species Amphibalanus amphitrite. The sequence goes on from NW_024881983.1 coordinate 47,183, forward strand.
CATTCGACGCGTCTCGACGAGAGGAACACGACGCTGGCAAAACTAATGTCATGGCTCTTTTGAGTCAAAAGTTATTGCCAAAAAACGCTTTTCGTAAAAACGGCTATTTTTGGAGTTCTTGCCCTCTGGAGGCTAGACTGTTGACCTGAGATTAAATCTGAGAACATTGATCAGAAAGGTCTGTGAAAGGGCTATCGAATGCGCTTTACCGCGGCGGTGTAGCTCTATCGGTTCCTGAGATAGCCGCTGGCAGTTTCCAAAATGTTAAAATAGTCAACATTTTACCTTTGGTGACCTCTGGTGACGTGACCTGACCTTTGATCTGACCCAAAAAAATGACCGAAGTGTTTTCGTCCTTATTTTGGACATTCTTTCGATTGCCGCTTACCGCGTGTCGCTACGTGGCCCAGGAGCCGAGTTAGAAGGGGTTTGTTCAGACACCCCCCCCCCGGCCCGGCGCGGAATCTCAGAGCACCGGCCCGGCGGGGGTTAACGTCGCATTTGCACCTCAGCACAAAAATGTGACCTTATCATGCAGTTCAAGCATTATCAGTTTTGTTTCCCAACTGTCATTATAAGTTCGAAAATGTCATCACATGCAAATACAATATTCGTTGCTTTTATACAGAGCTTTCATAAAAGGGAAAATCAAAATGGGCCTAATTGCATGTTATTGATATCATTATCATGGGTGGAGAACCTGCCCCGGCCACCCCGGCCGTGGCCGGGGTAACTTTCAGCCTACCCCGGCGCGGCCGGGGTAACTTTTCTACTCTTGTAAATCCTAAAAGCTGTCTCCATACGAGAAAAGAAAACTCACGCTCTTCGAATGTTGACTTCCATGGGCGTAATATTGCAAATCAGGTAGGTATTTACCATTTACTTAACTTGCCATAATCTCCAACCCTAAGACCCGCGTGCATGGTCGCCAATGCCAAGATTGCTCTCAAATCCTGTTCAGTTTCGAAATTTTGGCGCGCCTTCGGCGCACTTTTTCAAAACTACTGCTTGACCTCATTGCCTTCAACTGACCTGCCACCAACCGCAACCACACCCGTTTATGAGCGTACCCGTCAGGGTGCTCATAAACACCGAGCGGCCATCATGCTTCGAACTCGGACTGTTGTAACCGGGCCGCGTGCTCTCGCCACGCGGAATCCAACGCTCTAGCAACTGAGCTACGAGACCGGGACCGGTCGATATTCCTGGATCGACTCCCTGTTTGTATTATAAGAGCCGCCCAACATTGAAAAAGGCTACGCCCGTGGATGTCAGTGACCTATTTTAGTGCTTTGCTTGGTTCGATCTGTCAATTTCTCTGTAAAGCTTCTACTATGGTGAGTTGTCTTTTTGTAGCTATTTTGAGACACAATAAAAAGCTGAAAACGCAACATTTAGGTACTCAAAATGGCATATGGTTTGGTTTGGGTTCGGTGTGAAATTGCAAGTTTAAGTAAAAAGAAATAATAATTTAAAAGGAAATTGCCTTTTCGATCATTCCAAAAATGTTATGAATAATACGGTGTCGGATACAACGCTCATCCTTGAACAAACACAGCATCCTATTCCATGCGTCAGAATAGGGGTTTGATGATGACCGTTGAGAACAACCTGAGTATATCGTCTTCCCGCGACTATCGGTCGCCGGCCGGGGTAACTTTTTCAAACATTCTCCACCCATGATCATTATAGCAAGTAAATGTAGGTATGCATTAGATTGGTTATCAGACTTGAGACTCCCGCTCAATATTTTACACAGATCAATTAGGAAGCCCTGTGGAGCGCTGATCCTACTATCCAGCAGAACTGAGTGCGATTGAGGCATGCATAAAGAATGGGAGCGATCCAAGCTGTTCGGCTGTTTATCCATCAATGGGTGTCGAACCGGGTTGTCAAATCAGGGCGGACACTAACATATGAGCCGGGCGGGCGGGCGTTACTTATTTATCCCATCAGCAGCTGATTCAATATCGGCAGTCGAATAAGTAGAAATCACATTGAATAATGTGCTTGGTACCGAACAGTGTCAGGCAAACGGCCATTGAGAGAAGTGTATGAATGTCAGGTAGTAATGATGACTGAATTGTTTCTCAAAAACGTAAAAACTGGCTAATTTTACGTGCACACTGCAAGTTTCGTCTGCCAACATTAGTATTATTATTATATAATCATACAATATGCGTCCATGTCAAATTTCAGTTAATGCCTTGTTGAATATCGACACCTTTTTTTAAACCCCACGTTTGTTCTCCGGTGAATTTCAGACAAGCTGGTTAGAGACCTTCAAAAAAGGTACAATCACTCGATTTTTCTCAAGTTTGTCTGTCTTGGCAGATAAAGCAATACCAGAACAGGCCTACGAACACACATATTTGATCAGGATCGGACGATTGGACGCTTTTAAAAGGAGATCTTTCGTGCCTCCCGGAAATTCATGGGAGAGCAGATGTGGGGTTTAAAAAAAGGTGTCCATATGTCCAGCTTACTTTTCATAACTTACACATGAAAAAATGGCAACGGTGTAGGTACTGATTTTTTCTTTCCTGTTTTGACTGACAAGTCAGCCGTGTTCACTGCTGCACCACCGAGGGGTGTTCGAAAGGACTGATGCCTGGTAACGGAGCCTAATCCGACCCGGCATGCAGCGGACGGACCCAGTGACGTCACAGGCTCCGGCGACCAACTACCGGCGGTCATGGCACTCCCCCCCCCCCGCTGCGTGACGTCAGGACATTGACGGTGCCGGCGCCGGGTCGCGTTCCGGCGCCGTCTCCGCCGCCGAGCGGAAGCTATGACCGACGGCAGCCGGGTCGGGTCGACTTTACTGTGTCGATCCGGGCTCGGGTCCCTCAGTGACGCCTCGCCGATGATGGTGGGACCACCCGTCGGGAACGTCGGACCGGAAAGAGAGCGGAAGGTCCTGATCGAGCCGAGTGCCTCCCAGGATTTCGGGGCAGCTCGCCGGGATCGCAAAGCTTAATGAAGCTTCAGCCATGGGCTGGAGACGGAGCCCCGGCTTGGCGGAACGACTGTCATCTGTCTTGGATTAGTGTTGACCCTGCAACCTCAGTTGGGCTTTACGGCGTATGCACGATCCAGTGCGTCCGACCCCAATGGCGCCCTGCACGGACGGCCGTCTGGAGGGCCACCTATCGATCTGTCATGTGAGCGGCCCGCCGAACTCCAGTTCAGACCGTTCAGACACCCAACTGTCCTGTTACACGCTTTTATGACCTCTGTGCGGCCCGTTCCGAGCGTCCAGAGCTCTTCAGGGCCGGAGGGAGCCCAGCAACAGAGCCTAGGCCTGGTCCCTGACGGCGATTTGAGACAAAGAGCACTTCCAACAGTTTCCGCTTGGGATGGCGGTCAGGTCGGTTCGAGGAATCGGCACGCGGCGTTTGAGAGTCGCCGATGGGTGGGCCTCGGGGGGACCGCGCCTGATGGAGCCGCTCTCCTTCCAGCGGCGCACCGAACACGGCGCCGGCCACGAGAGACAATGACCGGGTAAAGTCAGCGGAGATTGGGATCAAGGGTGGATCAATTCGCTAAGGGGTCATCTAACACCTATCCAATTTTCTTGTTCATGTATTCGGTGATATAAAAAATAAACCTTCATATTATCAAGCTTGACGACTAATGTAATTCATGCGCATTCTTTCTTTACAAAAAAAAAGATGATAAAAAATGAGAAAAAAGAATTCCGCCACAGTGATGCGCCGCCTCGTATTACAATTCACATCACCAGACCGCTGCAGCCGATCTAAAAGTCAAATGGAAGTGGAAGTTTGTGTGCAGCAGCAATCTGAGTCCACGCTGAGCCTCTCAGCTGATCTTTGGAAGCACTCGGCGCCACTCCCCGCCAGTCCAAGCCAACACACAGAAAAATATTGACACCGTTAGCGGTGTAATTGCACAGTACATATCTGAGCACTTGAGGAAAGTTAATTTAGTCCCTTCCCCGCTTAAATTACTCGCGCTTCCAAATGAACACCAGGAAGAAGGTAATAGAACACTGTTAGGAGGGTTGGGTGTTTTACTACATGTAGCAAAACACCCAACCCTCCTAACAGTGTTCTATTACCTTCTTCCTGGTGTTCATTTGGAAGCGCGAGCAATTTAAGCGGGGAAGGGACTAAATTAACTTTCCTCAAGTGCTCAGATATGTACTGTGCAATTACAACGCTAACGGTGTTAATATTTTTCTGTGTGAACCATGCGAGAAGCAGACCGACAGCACTTTGATCGCCGCGGCGCGCCGCCCGCCCCCGTGTCCTACAATTGGGGCCGCTTTTTGCCTCTGGCGCGCCGCTCCTCGCCGCCGAAGGTGATTCTGCGTTTCGACTCGAATGACGGCTGACCGTTTCTCTCGCCCCGGGCGATTTTGGCCTGCCCCCAGCAGAGAGAGGGGGTGAGAGGGTGGCAGAGGACGGGGAATATGTGCCTCCCTCGGGTTATTTCGCGCAGTAGTATCAGCGATAGGGGTGGCGGTGGCGGCGGAGTACTGTGGCCGGTCAGGCGACCAACCCTATGGGACCGAGCAATCGACGGCTCATCCGGCGGGGTTATTGGGCGGTGGGCGGGGGAGGGGGTGGACGATGGACGGTGGACGGTAGGGATGGGTGGTAGTTGGTGGGTGGTTGGCAGTTAATTAAGATGCTTATCGTTCAGCGATCACCCTTACATACGTCGAAAGATAAAAAGTGCTGTAAGCATGTACCTACTTACTTACGTACGATATTCGGAAGACATAAGTTGGTTATTACTAGCCGTTTTCACGACGGGCTATCCGGCGAATGCACCTAATTTGACCAAATCTGCACCTAATCTCTTTTACTGCAAATATCTTTATTTTATGAATTCATTTCAGTGTATTAATCGACGATACTCCCTGATAAAGTGATAATATGACAAAGCTGGCATATGAACAACTAGTGCAACCCTAGCTGATAGCTACTTGGATACACTGAACCTAATTTGACCAAATCTGCACCTAGTCTGCACCAGATGTGCACCAAATGTGTACCAGATGCCCGTCGTGAAAATGGCTATTACCATTATCTTCTTAGTGGTCGATGGATTCGAATGGAGAGTGAATGGTATGAGGTGCAAGCAAGGGATCAGTGAGGGGAAAGGACCGGGGGAGGGAGCGGATGATAAACTCGCGACGGGTGGTGGTCAGTGGATGTTGATTGTTGGGCGGTAAGTGGTCGACGTTACTCAGCGAGCGGTGCCAGGCGGTTGGTGGCGGGCTCTGACGTTGGCCGTTGGCCGATATACAGACCCGAGCACTGGTGCTATATCGCCGGCCATTCGTTACCACACCAGCGCTGTGTCCACCGTCGACCGAGCCACTGAAGGCTGTCTCTGGAGACACATCGCAGCCGCGGGCCCGCCCGAATAGCAAGCAGCCCGCTCGCCGGCGCCAGTGCGTGGGTCTACGTCAGCGGTTTCGTTAGCCATTCTCTCAAAAGCTTTCGATTTGGTGGTTGCTCACCCCTTTAAAATATACATTTGTTTCAATCGTCCCTGTATTGATTTTGCTTGTTAATTGTTTCTTACTTCTCACTCTTTCCGTAACACGTCTTAGGCTTTATTCTACTTCTTTTTGCCAGAATCGAACGCGTGGGAAGTTTTCTCAGACGTGCCTAAAAACTCTGAACTCACTAACTAGAGCACAAGCAAACTTAAAAAGAGCTTCCTGCGAATAAAGCGGCCTCGAGTCGCCATCACTCACCACATCAATGAGTTGGGAGAGCTTGAGTTTGATGAAGACCTGCAGCACATCAGTTGTGTTCACCACGGGCCGCACCAGCTTGTTGTAGTTGGATAGCAAGTCGTCATAGAGCCGGGAAGCGTCTGGGTTAGCTGTGGCCGGCAGGACGGCCAGCAGGGCGAGTACGGCGAGCACGGACGGCTGCATCGCCAGGCCGGGCCTGGAAGAATGTCGGCACACGGGCTACCGGAGAGTATGGCGACGATGGCGGTGACTTGTGGCACATGTACCGCCTTCACCCGCTGCCGAAGAAGCTCTTTTTCTTGGCGAGGGATTGCTGAAGCTGAAGTTAAACCCAACAAGGATGAAGGAACGAGGTACTACAAATTGTTTCGTCTGTCACTATACAATCCTGTAGTTCACCATATCCGTTTAGCTGACACAAAGCTATCTTCAGCAACAATACCAGTCAATTCTAAGGCCATGCGCTGACTAAACACCGCGAACTTCTTCTAATCGAAGTCACCTCAACACTTTGATTATGCAGCTTGTTTACCACTTTATGTCAACGATAACTCTGGTCTGTTTCGTCCTCTCCAGCACAGCTCTCGCTTGAAACACATCCACCCACACGCGCTCACTCGTTCTGCGGCGGCGCTCGTCCGGTCAGCTCTCTTGGTCACGATCTGTGCCTCTTTCCATGCTCCGAGGCGCCGTCGGTCCACCCATCGCCGAGGCACAGGGAAGACTGGCGCCCGCCGGGCCGCCGGCCCGGCCGACCGACCGTGCCCCGCCGCCGCCGCCGCCGGCCGGCCGCCGTCCGTCGACCACCGACGGGCCGATTCTGCGCCGGCTGCCTCTGACAGACACGCATTCTTGATGAAGGACCGGCGATTAAAAGAGCAAACGCTGGTCGTAGGAGCTGGTGTAGCGATGTTTTCTCTCCTGTAAAATCGTCCTCGTCGCAATCTTTCGCTCTGAATGGCGTTTCATGTAGGTAGACAGAAAGCTAGATGAAAACACGCCTCTTTCAGCCAAAAATGCTTAAATGCGGTAAAGCTCCGGATGAGATATTTATGAATCTTCAAAAAAGTTAAGTCCCGGCACTGATTATGCATGTGGTGATACAAAAGAAAAATATCCGAATGAAATTGCTGCCACTGCCCCTCTTCTGCTACGATGCGTAACTAAAGCATGGCATCTCCCAAAATGTTTACGCAAGCTCTTACAGAGGTAAGTACTGCAAGTATAGTGCACTGCATACAGTGGCCTCAATGCTTAACTACATACTGCGTATGTTCCTGTGTATTCATCTATCTATACCGTGCTAGCGGTACCACTGCAAGCAATTGATATCAAGTGGCGTTGATTGATCTTGACGGAGATGCAGCGTGATGAAACAGGATGTATGCTCGTTGTCCGAATTTACTGTTGGCAATCAACCTATTGGAGAGGGTTGCCTACTGGTAGGCTCCTTCCCCTCGTGCGGTAGAGAGCCAGCTCCGACTGCTCAAGTTGACGACGGATCATATGCGCTCTGCTGTTTGAGTGTGTTTTATGTGTCTGGTTTTTAGGCAGTGACTTTAAGAACCGCGGATAGAAATCATGTGACAGTCGTTGAGGAAATAAGACGGAAATTCAAGGGGGAATTTAACGACATAGATATGCAAACAGAGCCACAAAATGAAACAGCCACCCGCGAGCCTACCAGTGGGAATGCAATTGTGTGGACAAAAGACGTGTCTATGGCAGTGGCTATGCCAAATGTGTGTGCCTAATAGAAAGATGCATTGCAAATTCATGATGTAATTTAGGTACAATTATATAAGTCATAGACAATGTTTCTATGCAAGTAACTGGGTGCTCAGCTTACCTACTTGTTTGTTCAGACTGGTAAAAATATTAATACGCAACAACATTAAAAAAAAAACACATATTGATGTCTGTAATGTGTGTGTTTCGTTCATTGCTTTTCGTTAATTGCTTATTGTGTTTGTCTCCGCTAACCGTCGCTTCGATTTTAATGGGTTTGGGATTAATTAGCTTGTAGTTTGGTTTTACCTGCGTGGTGGCCCTATTTCAATTAGACATCTTTAACGTTCATTACTTCACTGTATCTCTGCCGTGCGGGGCCGACTTTGCCGACTTCGCCGAACTCCGGCCGAGACCCCACACGCCGCTGCGCTGCCGTGCCGCCGCGCCACTGCCCAGCCGTGGCGCCGCGCCGCCGCCCAAAGCCGGTTCGTCACGGTGTCACGCATGTCCATCTTCTGAGGATTTAGCGGCGCGCGCTATTCAACTATCTCGGCTCTGCCCTGTACTCAACAAAGTTTTAGATCTACCGTTTACATACCTGTCCATCATAGTTTAGTCACACTTAGTCAGTACCGGGTGAGCCTCGGGCAGTGCACCTCTCACCTCCGACGTCTGTGTTGCGCTCGTGAGACAATACACCTGGACCGGCAGAACATCTCTTCTGGCAAGGGCTGACAACAACACCGGCGCGCCCCGCCCTGGGCACGAGAAACCGCCGTGTTACATGTCATACTCCGTACTAATCTCCTCACTCCTGGTCATTTCAAGTCAACTGCTGATATATGTTACGCTGCTACGTTGTTACTGCTATGCTGAATGCTCCCACACGCCTCCTATAGGCTCACAATTACTTTGCTCAAACATGTTACGCCGAGCCTGTTCAAGAACATTGACGCTAGCGGCTATAGTATCGCAAACTGTATATCGCAATCTGACGAAAGATATGGTGCGAATGACACTAGATGGCGTATTCAATTAGGTTTAAGCCCTGCTGAGCAGCTAATCTCAGCTGGCGAGTGCCAGGATTGCGACTGGTATCGACTATCGTGCAGCTGCCTGTCAAGACATCCGCGTACCCGCCATCATTTCTGGAGAGAGAGCGCAAGACTGCCGGAGTCACTCACTCTCATATGAGCACTCCAGTCCAGACGAGCTGTAGCGTCCAGTCGCCCAGAATTGGACAGAGCTCAGGACAGGACTGGCTCAGCAGCACAGTTACTGGGTGGACAACTATTGGCTTACAGAGCCAGAGATGGCCTTGCGGCAGAGCTGAGGGGTTGGGGCGGGGCGGCAGCGGCAGTGCGGAGGGGTGGTGGGGGGGGGGGGGCTGCAGCTGGTGACCAGAGCCGCCCGTTCAGGTCGATGGTGGCCCGGCCAACTTTACTGCAGATTGACCATCTCCGGCGGTGTGACCGATGGTCGCGGCAGCGGCGACACGCCGCGGGCAGTGGACGGCGAGCAGGACCCGTCCTACCGGGCCAGCCCTCTGCTGTCATCCACTCCAAAACAGGGGGCTGGAGTGGCGCAGGTGACGGGTGATCTAATTTTGCGATGTATAGAAGAGCACAGGATTGGTAATTCAATAATAAAGTTGCTATGCTAGTAAGACAAAAGTAGGGCTTTTAACAGATAATAATGAGGAGCAATTCGAACAATGTAGGCGAAATGAAAGTTTAAGTTTAGTCTACCAGCTTAGGTATGTAAGGTTCTTGAAGAGAAGAACCTGTAAAATAACGTCATACATGTGCTAAGACGGTCATTATACATATAGTAGACACCACCTATGTAGACACATAGTAGACGTGTTCAATAAATGATAGGGAGAACTCACCTATTTGTACTTTCAGGCCATAGGCGGTTTATCTATCTATATACCTCACATACCATAAAAAGCCAGTTTCAGAGCTATGAAAGACCATTGCAGAGCTATGGGATGAGAGGCTAGGGTGTATACAGTGGACTGTGTGGGTCACCGACAGTGAGCCACAGAGGCGAGACGTCCCGGAGGGACCGGATTGCCCCGTTGGGGACAGTCCGCCCGCCTCCCGAACGGTCACCTCTGAGAGGATTTATGGTCCTGGTGTGGACCCAACTAGAGATGTCAATCGGATACCAACTTTTTGGTATACCGATACCAAACCGATACCAACGTGGTATTTGGTATTTCAATCCTAATGTACTTGGTATTTTGTTGGTATTATGAGCCCTCACTATTGTATAAGAATTGGCTGAGAAATTGGTAAAAAGTCGGTATTTCACTCCTTTTATGAAGTTGGTTCGGTATCGGTATTTCCTTACGGTTTATGTTGGGATTTGGTTTGGTATCGGTATTCAAATGTTCTGTAATTGACATCACTAGACCCAACCTCATCCACTGGTTGTCACTCATGTCAAGCGGGCTGAACGCCAGTCCGGATATAGGGAGACTGAGGGGATGTGGAGTGAGGGGATTTGTCCTAAGGAGGATGGCGAGGAAGTATGGACCTTTGAATGGTACCATTCGCTTTATGTAGATTGTTGATTATTTTCTTTGATAGAATGCTATGCGATTATTTACAATCTGCTTAAATAGTTTTCATTGCTGTGACAAATCAGGCAGAAAAAATATTGAGTGCAATTGATAGTATCACCGAATAGTGCCTTCGTGGTTTCCTGGTCGTTAGTCACGTGCGGGCGTATAAATCCTCAGCAGGACCCCATTCAGAGCCAGTTGATGCTAGCCTGGATCCACGGAGACTCATCAGAGAGGCAGTTGACCCGACCTGAATGGTGATGAGGGTCTGCTCTGCCGGAGGGACTGAGGCGGTCTTCGGTAACGTACGAGCGTCATAACTCCACTCATGAATTGGCTCCCCACCCAGAGGACAATCACTGGCGGGGCCAATTTCAAATGGCCACCGACTATGGTCAAATGGTCCGACTTGCGGTCTATTTCCTTGTGTCGGGTCATTTGCAGTCAGTGTAGTGAATTCAAACTGGTTGAAAGCTTGATGATTGTAGCTGAATTCGGGGATCGTGTCAATTGGTCCATTTAGGATGGTCATGAATCCTGCAGACACTCTAATTAGCTTAGCTCGACAGTAATTCAAAATCTATTGTATATATTATGCAAAAAAATGCCATTATTTCCCTCGTTTAACCCTTTTCCTGGCGGGGGGGGGGGGCCTCAGGAGCCCCCCCTGAGGTTTTTGGGTTATTTCTCCCAAACGCGTTGAGCTAGGAAGCTCAAATTTTCTGAATTTTCCTAAAAGGCTTCTACGCAACATGTCTGAAAATTTTGAGTTGATCTGACCTCAGGTCAGGTCACCAGAGGCGGTTTGGTGACCCTACCTCAGAAAAGTTTGCAATCACGCCAGAGCTAGAGTTTTTGACCGATCAATTTCTTCTCTCCAGGCTTTAGTAAGGGTACCAGTATGTGCAATTTGTATATCTCGGAATTTTGATATCGGTGACCTAAGGTCATGTCAGTTTCGCGACCTCCCCATTATAAGTCAATGGGGGAAAAATCAACTCCCTGTTTTTACCACTAAAACGGGTCGGAATGGCCCCATATACCATACATGACTTCATATACGATCAACCTTCACTACCTTGAGGTCTGTTTTGCTGTTGGGCAGCTGTGAGGTCATGTGACGTCATCAAAGGTCACCAAAGGTTTTTGGCCAATAACTCCGTACAGGAACAAGATACAGACGCGTGGATGGTCTCATTGTGTTCAGCTCGTCAAGACGCATCGAATGATATACATGATGACCTCGAGGTCACGTGACCTGAGGTCAACCTTTGACCTTGACCTTTCGAGGTCAACATATATATCATTCGATGCGGATAGACGAGAGGATCACGATGATGCCCTTAGTTTGTTCCTATCTTGACTAATTCGAAAGTTATTCGAGAAAAACTCTCTCCATATCTAGCGCCGCCATTTTGACTTTTTCGACCCCTGTGACGTCATCTTTGACCTGACCTGAAAATGACCTTAGTAAAAATTGTAGATCTTGACCGTGCGTATCCGATGCCGTTTACCGTTTGTCGCTGCGATGTGTAGTTTTTGAGATCTGAAGGGGGGGCCGAATCGGCCCCCCCCCCCCGCCAGTTTCTTGTCCCGGCGGAGCCCGCCAGGAATAGGGTTAATTGTTATGTCTGTCAACTTCATCTGTTTTGTCCGTCCAGTTGGTGATAATTCAAATGAAAATAGGCCAAATGCTCTCAGTGTTTGACGAAATTAGAGAGGAATCAAAAAACGTGAAAAGCCAGCGCAGCTCCGTCCAGGGCCACAGACCGGTATATTTAATATATACAATGAGGCAGCGGGACTTGGTCAGCGTCAGAGAACAGGCTGTGTTCGAGAGAAAACGTACCGTGCCGTAGAACGACGGCAGCGCGCGGCGGACACGGCCGAGCCTCACCGTCCACGTGGTCATCTTGGGCCCACGGGGTCATCTGGAGCACACATGTGTGCTGACCGGCCCCAACGCGCCGGGCCGGCCGGCTCGGCAGTTCGCGGCGAAACGACGACGACAGCGCGGCTCCGCCGGCGCTGTACGGTACGATTGACGTGCATTGTGTGACGAATAATCAAGAAATAGACATTCATCAAAGAACTCTTTTGGTCCTCCGGTTGATGAAACGTTTTGATTAGAGATGCAGATTCTTAGTGAACTTGACGATTACAAGACCACTTTGGTCCTCCGGACCGGATCAGATTGGATGACAGGATGACCACGCCTCACACGAACAGGCTGACTGAGTCAACTCACCACTCTATGTGCGATGAGCTGTGGGAATGACAGTATCGCAACTAACTTTTTAGAGGTATGGCTCGATAAGTGACCGGCTCTGGCCCCTCCCTTTGAAAATGGCTGGCTCCTCCCCTGGTGTCATGTGTAGGCTACACTGTCCACTGTGCTGTGTGCCAGCGTGCACCCTTATTTTGTTCTGTTTTGCTTTGTTTTGTTTTGTTTTGTTTTGTTTTGTTTTGTGTGTGTGTGTTTTATAGGGTTAGTCCCAAGTTCGGTCTAACTAGACCTTTGCGAGACCTTGCATTGCCGGAAGGATGACAGGAGTTGGGGGGAGAAATTGGTCTGGGCTGGCACTCTGGTGCTCCGCCGAGGCTGAGCCCGTCACGTGAACAGGCCACCCTGCAGTCTGCAGGCCTGTAAACGGTCACCGTCCAGTGCAGGTCATTGGGTCTGCTCTTGGTATAAAGCTACCCAATATTTCTAGATATAGAGGCCTGAGGCAGAGCTACTCACGTCGGATAAAGGTGACCACCCAGCTCCATTCCGAGGGTTCACAGTGCGGAGGAAAATGGACCTCAGTCCTGAGGATGGGAATTCTTGGAACGAGGGCCGGTGCAATGCGTGTAGTGTAACTGCTGCAATTTTGTTTGTTTGTTTGTTTTGTTGGGTTAGGCCCTCTCGGTCTGGCAAGACAATTTCAGAGCCGGAAGGACGATAGGAATTCCGAATTAGGAGGAGACGTTGGCCTGGGCAGACACCCCTAGGGAGTCGCCGGCCACCGGGCCTGAGCCGAGCCCGTCCGAATGGACAGGCCGACCGGCGACCAGCCCCCCAAGCACTCCCTGTGCTTGGGGGGCTGGTCGCCGGGGAGAAAACCCAACTACTGGTGCTCTCCCAGAACGCCCGAGACGCCGTCCGAGGCACCATCAAGGTGTCAGGAAAGACGGTGCAGGCAAAAGACACCCTAGTCCTCCTCGGCATAGAGCTCGACCGCCGCCTCCAGTTCGGTGCCCACTGTCGTCGTCTCCGGAAACGAGTTCGCCCCCGGCTGGCTCACCTGCGCCGCCTCGGCGGACGCAGCTGGGGCCTGGACGAGGATGCCCTGAGGACGGTGGCCAACGGCTACGTCCGCGGGGCGCTCGAGCACGCCGCCGCCGCGTGGCTGCCGGCGGCCGCCCCCTCGCACGTGGAGCTCCTGGAGCGGGAACTGCGGGGGGCGGCCCGCATCATCACCGGGTGCCCACGATCAACACCGACCCACGGTGGAGCCGGTGCTCCCCCTCGGATACCGCCGTGGCGGCAGACATCAGGCGTCACCTTCCGGATGGACGTGGGCCCCCTCCGGGCCGGCGCCGCGGCGGCGGAAAGAGAGCGCGCGGCCGCCCTGCACCTCGCGTCCCTGCCGCAGTGCGCCGTCTGGCTGTGGACGGACGGGTCCGCGGCGGGCGGAGTCTCGAGGGGCGGAGCTGGGGCCGTGCTGGTCTGGCCGGATGAAGAGACCGAGGAGCTGCGGGTCCCGGCCGGACAGCTATGTTCCAGTTACCGCGCAGAGATGGTAGCGCTGGTGACCGGCCTGGAGACCCTAACCCAAAGAGACAGAGACCAGGACCTGCCTATCGTGCAGTCTGCACGGATAGCCTCTCAGCAGTGGCGACCCTGCGCAACGGCCCGGCCGCCCAGACCTCCCCGCTGGGGGTAGCGGCTTGGAGAGCCATGTTCGCCCTCTCGGATAATGGCCGGAAGATCCACGTCCAGTGGGTCCCCTCGCACTGTGGTGTGGAGGGTAATGAGCGAGCCGACAGAGTGGCCCGAGAGGCCGCGGAACTACCACAAGACAGCGTGCCTGCAGACATCAGGACAATCACCCGAGCGGTGGCTAGGGCCGCCCGCGACGACACGGTCCGGGCCTGGCCCCCCGGCTGGTTCCGGTCGCTGATGGGGGGCCTATTCCCCCCACCGGTGGCGGGGCTGGACCGGGAGCGCGCGGTGGACGTCCACCAGCTGCGAGCCGGGCACTGGTCGGGCTTCAGGGCCTACCTGCACAGGATCGGGGCCGTTCCCTCTGTGGGATGTGAGGGCTGCCGCGACGAGGGCTGTGTGGCGGCCCGCTGCCCCCTGTGCAATGAGGAGCCTGACACGCCGGCACACGTGCTGCTGAGATGTCCGGCGTTGATGCGACTGAGACATTCAACCCTGGGTCACATCCATCCCAGGCTGGAGGAGGTCCGGGAGACCTCAGTGGTGGCGGCCCTGGCGGCCGCCGCCAGACGCTTCCAGAGCCGCCTGGCTATGCTCCCGTGAGGAGCAGAGGGAGAAACAACAACAACAACAACAGCACTCCCTTTACCCGGTTACGGGGTGCACTCCCTCGGGAGCAGCGGGCCCGCATGAGATAAATGTGCCTGTCCAGCCCGGAGTGGGGGCTGCGGAGTGCGGCGTGGAGCACGCATGGAGGAGAAGGATTTCCGACGGAACGGAGTGCACCACTCGCGTTGGCAAGTAGCAAGTAGCGCCATCTGCAATGAATTTTCAGCTTGGTTTTAGCTCTCTAGCGACATCTGTCATGATCCTGAGTTGATAAATCCTCGTAGTTTGTTTTGTCAATTTGTTGTTGTTCATTGAATTAAGAAATTGTTATTTTCTACAATTTTGCTATCCCAGCATAGTTTACTGTTGCCAATTTTTTTGTTAAATGTGTTATAATATCAAGGGTATTTTTTATTGTAAGCAATCTACATTTATGGGTTGCTTGGGTTTATATAGCCTTGGTTGCTTGTGACCAAGGCTATATAAACCAGGTAGAACGCTCCCGACGAAAAAGTGGTGACAAGCGATAATTAGTAGCCGCGACCCTCTTTTGTTCAAAACTATATCCGCAAGCAGCATTTACAGGCTAGCGGAAATCGACCAATCGGCGTTCGGCAATACTCAACGCTGATTGGCCCGATGCTCGTGACGAAATTGCGGGGGACTGCAGCTATTCCCCTATGGCGTTTAATAGACTTACGGCTTTTGAAGGGGATTTGTACCAGTTTTTGTTGGGTTTGAGGCCATTTTTGAGCTTGGATATTCTTTCTGTGACTTTTGACTGTGTAATAACGACATTTAATCATAACATTTCTATATACTACCGGTGTCACACATCGACCAAAAAGACCGTAAGTACATGGGATAGACGGACCACTGCTGATGGGGCCACACATGCCGGCGTGTGGTCATCGGAGGCCCACCATGAGGGCTCGACATAGGCCCTTCATGGGTCGGTATAGGCCCGGTGGGTCCAGTGCAAGCCTATCAGGGGCCGGTGCTGACCCAACAGGGCCCAGTGACATATAATGTAAGGCCGTCTAGGGACGTTGAGGGCTCATGGGGGCCATATAGGACCAATAGGGACCACATAAGCCAATCAGGGGCCATTTAGGCCAATAAAGGCACTTCAAGGGACTTGAAAAGCTTGTGACGTACGTTGCACATTTGGGGCCTTGCATTTGGGCTCTTTTCCGCGGTAATTTTGTGAAGGTCCAGGAGGGGGTGTTTATATAGCCTTTTCAATGCATTTATCGTGCATTTTGGTGATTTTCGGGATTGCATGTAACCCGTGTCGTATTTTGATTTCATAGGTACCTTCTTGCTTGAGCTGGCTAAACTATTTTGAAGTGATATGACCGTGAAAATAAACGAGGAATGAAGGAAATGGCAGTTGAATGGTGCTGCTGTGGTTCAGGTTTCTAAATCAAAATAATTTGTTTTGATTTCCACCAAAAATTTCGGTATTTCTACATTGTTTTCTGTTTCATTTATGTGTTTTTTTTTTAGCTAAACACATTATTTTTCAACTTAGTAGTTTTGTTTGCATACTTATGCAGGACAAGGATGAAAGTGATAACATTTGGTGAGACCTAGACTGTGAGGAGAGTGGCATTGCGATCAAGGCCATATGACCATTGCAATGCTTCCTTGGACTCAAGGCCCTAAAACTTGGACTCACCAGTGAGTCAGTGACGCTCTTCTGCTTGTGGTTATTGTGACTGGCTGGTGACAGCTGAGTGTGGTTGCGAGCTCATGAAAATGGTGACAGCATGACAAAATGTTGTGTAACTGTTCTGTTACCACGCAAAGAAATATAGCATGCTGAAAGCAAGAGGACATGATTCTCTCTAGTTTTTTTTAGTGTTAATTTTGTTTTGATTCTTTTGATAATTTGTCAATATCCCAGTCTTCAACCTAGCACATCAGTTGCTATCTTATTTCAATTGTTTCAAATTTATTTACCCATCTAAATAATAACACTTGCCTATTACAAGTATTGCTTATTAACTAGGTAATTTAAACATCCATAAGTTTCTGGGGATACTTCTCATAGAATAACAATTAAAGTTTACATTGCAGGCAGATATGGAGAGCTCTGAACCAGATCGGGACTCCAAAACCTCCAAAAATGAGCAGCTCCAGCCACTGTCAGAAGTTGTAAGCTCATCAACATCCACCAGCATGGATATCTGTCCACGACAGTCTAATGGAAACTGTGTGGTCATGGAATCATCAGATCCCAGCCTACAGCAAATCGATGGAACATCTGGCCAGTCTGCAGCTGAGACACTGAATGAAGTTGGCAATGCATCTACTGGGACAACCAGCCATGCATCTGTCCCGGCTGAGATAGGCAGCCATACTTCTGCTCACGTTGAGGCCACCAGTCTCGCCACTGACCTGGCTGGTACTGCCAGCCACGCGTCTGTCCACCCTGGGTCAACCTCGTCTCTCCAGGCCGGTCAGTTGGAGCCCACCGCCGACCACGACCCCCAGTCGCCCTCTGTCGGTGACCCCAGCTGTCCTCCTGGCGCCGTACTGCTCTCCACCCACCCCAGAGCAGTGGAGGAGGGTGGCGTGTGTGTCTGTCTGACCCCTGACCGGCCGTCTGAGAGTGCCGATCGCACCGCGCCGGCCAGTGCTAGCCTACAGCTGGAGTCTGAGCGACCGGGGCCGTCCGGTCTGCCGCCGACACGACCCACCGCGCGCACTGCCGTGGACGCCGGCGCCGTCACTGGACGCCCGCCGCTGCCACCGGGTCGGGCGGCGACCGGTGAGCGCAGCCCGTGCTGCGCGACCTCCGCCCAGGCGTGCCACGTGCTCTCTCTGCCCGACATGCGGCGCCCCCGAGCGAGCCCAGAGGAGGTGTCCACCGCGGCGGTTGCGCGGGAGCGACCGTGTCCGGCGGCTGCGGCCGCCAGCTCCGACCCCACCGCGGGACAGGTGAGACTGGTCGTCAGGTAACCCGGGACCAGGAGTGCCTTCAGTGAGGTTTGCGTGATACACTTAAGGTTTTATTTGTGGGGTTTGTTCTAGCCTTGCTCTATACGTATGTGTATGTCGCGGAGGTTTTATACCCGTTTGCGATAAGATTTATTTTCAACGTGTCATTCATTTTTTTATGTAGCCGAAATTCTTAAGGCCATAGCAAATATTGATGGCACTTGTCTTATCTCTTCAGCATAGCTTTTAGAATGTTGTCATGGCACGATAGGCCATGCAATAATTATACGCAATAAACTTCAATTCTTTTTTGCAAGTTCCAATTTTAATTATCGATTGTTCCCCCACTGACCACCGTCCCGCCCCGTTTACCTCCAGGCGCCGGTGCCTCGGCCGTCAGTCAGTTCCGGCATCCGAGTGGCGCTCCAGTCGGTGGCGTCTCACACCTCCTTCGCCTCACCGCTGAGCAGCATCGGGCCCTTCTGTCGCATCTGCCACGAAGGTTCGGCTGGGAGCGGTGGACCCGAGTGTGGTGGGTCTGTATGGGGAGGGATTGGCTGGGCTAGTGGCTGGATGAGGGTCACCGACAGTGGTGTCTTGAGGAGAGTCACAGAATACAATCGTGAAATGGTGGTCGCATTTGGTTGGGGTTTGTAAAGTTGGGGTTGTTGAGGTGCTTGGACACGGTGTTGGAGTCGTCTCAGGACTACGGTTATGTAATATGTGTCCATGTCAGGTGTTGTTATATGATGTCATGCTTGACTCCTTAGGAGCTGGCATCAAAGCTCATGTTCCAGCGGGAGTTAAAGGCCCCTGTCATCCTTGGCGGACATTGTGTGGTTTTCTTTTGGTGCTTCCCCTCTATTGTGGTTTATACCTTCTTATGCGGGAGTCTAGAGCTTTCCCATGGAAGTTCAGTCCTTTCTTCCGAATGTTCAGTCCCTCAGCGTTTAGACCCTTTGTAAGCTCTTCTGTGTCCCTCAGGTGAGAGTCGCGAGCAGCTGATCTCTCCGTGCCGCTGCGCCGGCTCGGTGGGGCTCGTTCACGTCTCCTGTATCGAGAAGTGGCTGTCGGCCGCCAACAAAGACTCCTGCGAGATCTGCATGTACAAATACGTCACCGAGCGGCGGCCCAAGCCATTGCTGGAGGTGAGTGCCTCGGAGGACGGTCGGGGTGTCCGCCGCTAGGAGCTCTTCCGGGGGGTTATCAGTCCCATCGCTCAGTGTTCTGTTCAGTCTTGATGGTCTCGAGCTGGTGCTAACGTGTGAACTTTCTATGGATCGCACGCTGGCATGTGGTAAAAGGAGTTCTTTGGAGCATGCTTTTTATGGCACAGTTTCCCAATTGTACCAATGCGCTTGTTCGCTTGATCGTGTAAGCATGCACGTAACCACTCATGCTCATTGTTCATGTGTCCATGCATGTTCGGTAATCAGGAGCCGTTTTCATTGTCCAATTACAATCAATATTGTCCAATTACAATCAATTACTCTAGCTCATGCCTTTTCCAGCACCACACTTTTCCTCATAGAACCTTAACTATTCACCACTGTGTATATGATTCCCCTACCTAACTCGTACACCTACCTACACCGTGCACACTGCACATAGTGTAATTTGCTCCTCCGCCGAGAAGCATGCCCCTGGCCTCTGTCTGTGTGTGGTTGTCGACCCCTCGGCGTGTATCTGTCTGTATATTTGTCGGCACGCGGCGCGTTACTGGACGGCGGCACGCACGTTACAGTGGCTCCTGAACCCTTCTAACCCGGAGGATGCACGGAACCTGGTGGGCGACGTCATCTGCTTCTTTCTGCTGACGGCCCTGGCTGTGATTGCGGCCTACCTCTGTCTAATGGGTGGGTGGTGGGTGGCTGGGCAGTGGGCACCACGTACCGCATTTGGTCGGTCAACACTAAACATTGAATGACATACGCCTGCCTTTTGGGGTGGGGGGAGGGCTCACGTCCTGTCTCGTGGATTTTAACTCCTTCTGTGAGTGGATGAGACTGTTCTTTACTGCTGCTTTGCTTTTGTTTTTTGTTTTTTGTTTTATGGCGGAGTGCCGCCTCTGTAGGCCCACTTAATTGAGTTGGGTCTGTCTGCGCACTAAATACGTTCTTCCTGTGATTACGGGTGGTGTAAAATGGTTAAAGGGAAACGGTGATTGGTATTGGTTGCCACTTTTCTATGAGTAATAATCGTACTACCAATTTAATCTAAAACACTATAGATTAAAACTGCGCTAACTTTTATCACGTGTGACGTCCCCTGCGCGCCGCCGTGTGACGTCACGGGCCGGCTGCTCCGACAGCGGTGTGCGCGTTTGCCGCAGGGGCGTCACACTACCTGTCGTACAAGACCCAGTGGGAGGCGACCGGTCTGGTGGTGCTGGGACTGCTCATCTCGTCCATCTACTGCGTCTGGCTAGTGGTCACATGCAGGTGGGTGGTAGGGGAGTCAGTCAGCTGGAAGGTGTATCAGTGTAGGTTGTAGTGGCCTCGCAACTGTCGGGATAGGGCAGTGTTAGTTGTGGTTGCTGGGAGCATTTCGATTTCATGAATGTTGAGTTGTGAATGCTATTATGACCATTGTTCTGTAGATTTCGGAAACATCGTAGGCGATAGTTAATGGTAGGCATGACATTCCGGTATAATTATTCTGGCAACCATTTATCTGCTGCAATGTATCCTGGGAGGTGCCAGCTACCCGTTCAACTCTGCTGTGGTGTGGTGGGTAGTCTCAATCTATCTCCCCTCTCTCACACACATCTACCGTCCGCTCCCCGCCGCGCCGTACTGAGTGCCTCTCCCCTCACCTCCGCAATGTACCAACCAAACTGTATCCGGTGCCGCTGCCAGGTACCACTGCCGGGTGTGGCAGGACTGGCGGCGCACCCACCAGGACGTCCACCTGCTGGAGATGAAGCGACTCTCCTACTCCACCGTCGACCTCAACAACAACACCAGTGCCCCGGCGCCGCCGCCGGCCGGGCCCGGGTGCCGCGCCTGTCGCGGCGGCTCGTACTCATGCTCGCACTGTTGCGCGGTGTGTCCCGTGCACGGCGTGCAGACGGAGCCTGCCGCTGCCGCTGTCACTGCCGCTACAGCTGCTGTCGCTGCTCCTGCCGGAGGGTCTGATGATGTGTTTGCTGCTGATACGACTACTGCCGGAGCCGACCGCCGCGCCGGCACCGGTGGCGCCATCTGTGGTGCGGTGACGTCGCCTATT
The DNA here is from genome assembly GCF_019059575.1 of Amphibalanus amphitrite. Lineage (NCBI taxonomy): Eukaryota > Metazoa > Arthropoda > Thecostraca > Balanomorpha > Balanidae > Amphibalanus > Amphibalanus amphitrite. Next base: position 67,934 of record NW_024881983.1, read on the forward strand.
GAGCCTCCCGAATCAACCGAAACCGATAAGTGATACACTGGAATATGGTGGAGATGAAATAGCTCAGGGTTAGATCTCAGTCGATTGGTGACGGGTAAGTTATTTGTGCTGTGACTTGCATGTATCTTCTGTATCATGTAAATGTGCATGTTATTTGCTTCGCTTGAGTATTTATTGATATTGCGTTGTTGTTAATTTTCAGAGTTTATTGTATTATTGCGCCAATTATTATATAATATTGCTTCAAGATGTTGCATGATTTGCATGTTGAGAGCATGAAATCACTTGTTTCGTTATTCGAAAAATACATATACCCCATTGTCTGTAGCCCGCATTTTTGTAGATGCAAGTCTAGTTCCTTCACGGTCATAAATGATGAAATAAACGACTATCATATTTCGCTATACGGCATGATGAAAATCGATATGATGATATGGATATTAACAGGTGTACACCAGCTGTATCCATCGCACTAATTACAGAGCGATTGGGGTTGGATGGAGTCGACCTCCCGCTCCCATTATCTTTTTCGCCGAGTAGCTAGCGTGAAAACGACAGATATTGCATAGATCAGTTTCAGTGTTACTGTGCAAATTTCTGTCATACCTTACATTGCCAATTTTATGACCGAATATTCTTTGACCTGTGACCTCCCAAGACCATATCAAGCCAGAACGGCGATTCTACTCAAGCCTGCACTGCAAGCCTCATGACCTGGACCTGTGCAGCTCGTCGATCAGATTCGATATGATGCCGTCCGCTCTTCGACGTGCGGCTCCAAGTCCCGATGCCCGACCGAATTGATTTGTACCACCTTTGCTGACAGCATCTCGAGCAGGTCACGGGATGGATACGCCATGATACGGTTCCCTAATCCGTCCAGGTGCTCTCGCCAGTAGCGGCGGAACACCTTCCATTAAGGGGGGGGGGGGGCAATGCCGACTTTTGGTCCCATTCTTTACATGCAACACCCATAGGGCTAATATTTAAATGCCAAAATCAAAGGGGGCACGGTGCCCCGGTGCCCTCCCCGTTCCGCCGCCTATGGCTCTGGCAGATTTCTGATTCCGACCGCTGAGAGACTGGCCGAGCTTGCCGCTGGGCTTGCCTCTGGCGCTGCGCTTGCCGGCGGGACGGGAGTGGTCATCCGGCTCGGGTCGGCGCGTTTGTGATTCTCGGTGAGTGGTTCGCTGCACGTGCTATCCAATTTGCTGAATGCCGCCCCGTAGATATCCGAGCCTCACAGCGGGTCACCCTAGCCGTCCTGAGGTAACCGCGTACATTTTGGTCCGGCCAAGGCACAAAGCAAGGCACGGGGCGGCGTGGATCCATTGTTGTTGACTGGTTGAAGGCCTATGGGAGCACCGACCGAGTGCGGTTCTCGGTTCTCTGCATTTGCTGGATTTATGCATACACAATATGTCCCTGCTATTGACATTCCGCTTTTTGGAATATAGAGGTCATTTGGTTGTAAATCTTTATTGTTGGTACCTTCTGTTGAGTAGAATACGCATATAAACACATTCACCCATTCGCTTATGATTGTCATATAACATCGCCAAGTGCAATATGTACATACACCAGCCAGTCATGTGACTTACACATAGGGTATGGATAGGGGCTTCTTTGACCCTCGCGGATCATTCCAATGAAGCCAACGACATCGGAAATGTACACAGTCTCTCCGTATACGGACCTCGGCTTTGACCGCTGGAACCCGCGAGAGGGTCACAGTTCACCGCACGTAGACACTAGACAGCATGCAGAGCCTCATGCGCCACTTGACGACTGTTCCCGATCGGCGACACACCCAGGTCCCCGGTTAGTGACCAGTCGACCCAATAGGGGTCACTGCTGACCATTAGCCTCCGCCGAGCGCTCGCCCTAACTGACCTTACTGTTTATCGACTCTCGGTCGTGATCCTCGCGCTCGCCCCAGCTAAGCACATGATCGGAAATGATATGCACGGAAAGCGCCCTCCCCCCCCCCCCGCGGGGCGACGCGGCAAGTCGACCCACTGCACTGTTGCGGTGGGCCTGACTAGATCCCAGAGTCACACGGCGTTCGTTCACCGAAGCACCAAGAATAGTGCTCAACGCAGTTTGTACTGGCTGTCGGAATGACAGCGACAGTCGCGCGCTGACATAATTAACAGAGTAATCAACAACAGGATGCCTGTGACGTCACCCATTCAACACCCCACATCATCACAGCACACGCGTCATCCAACGCACTTAAATTTGCTGCTATCTGCTCTAACGATTCCATTACGCGTCTGAGAGTCCGGTTTGAGCGTCGTTCCACTGTCTCACAGCCCAGCGGAACTTGACATTATACCCACATCATCCAGTATGACGTCAGCGTGACGTCGTCACTTTCAGTCAGCACAGTGGTCAGCTAACAGGCATCCCTGCCGTCTCGTGGTCCCGGGCGCGCCGGCCGCTGCATCTCGGCGCCGCTGTGTAGGCGATCGGCGGGTGACCGGTCATAGGTCGAGGTCATCAGGTGACCGGTCATCGGTCGGTGACGGACAGACTGCTGGTGGTGCTGCTGGCGGTCAGCGGCTCCTCGCCGGGCTTCGGCCGCCGGCTGCGGGCCAGCACGACCAGCACGAGTCCGGCCAGCAGCAGGGCGCCGCCCAGCGCCGCCAGCGTTATGCTGCCGGCCGACATGACGGTCGGCACCGTCTGCACGATGGTGACGAACTGGTCGGCGATGTCGGGCGTCGTGTCGACGGTGTTCTCGAACCACAGCATCGGCAGGTAGACGCTGGAGACGTTGTGCAGCAGACTGACGGAGAGGAGAGAGGGGACGGGCGGCGTCAGAGCGATGAAATACCTACCGTGGAGAGTTCGCTGGAATTGGATCAATATTCGCTTTGGTTGTCTCATTACAAATAAAAAATGATAAATAACAAAAATAAATAAGTAAAACAAAATAGCCTGGAGATAAATAACAAAGACACATTTTGCCTCGCCAGAATTATTGTGAACACCGTCTTAGCTCGAATGATAAAATAATTGAACCGGTAGATCGAGTTAGGTATTGAAGGGCGAATCATCTGGCACGGAGTACGAGCGTGACATTTTTTCTTTTGTATTTTACATGGTTCTATCACCTTAGTCCTTACTCGTAAATTGGGTGTTAACGTCCTTACAAGGACTTGTCCCCGCTGTCAAACGTTCGAGTGCCTCATAAGCCATATAGAACTATTGCCATTCGAGCATCGATACCCGTTGGTTCATACTCTTAATGGGTACGGTGAGTCGATCACTTCTCAGTTCTCATAGACGGCCTGGTAACAGTTATATCCGGCTAACATACATCGTTTTTTGCAATAGCTGGAAAAGCAAACTCAAAAATCACTATCACACCTTCGATAGTCAGTGAAACTTGAACCTGAGTGCGTCTTTCCCAAGGATGATCAAACAGAGGAGCGAGCGCACTACGACAAAAACGGTGATCCTACCGATAAAGGTCATGAATAGCTCTAAAAACAATGTACCTATTTTAGGAAACGTTGAGAGGGAGAGCTTGACAGTACCTATAGCGATATATCATTGGTATTATAGGATTTTACAGCGGCATGACTATCAAAAAATGAGACCGCTAAGGAACGGAAATGATTAAGTGGACCTCCCTTTATCTATTTAAAGAACCCACTTAGTTAATCACTGATAATCAATCGATTTCTGAAATGGTATATCCGTTCCGCAAGTGTGCCTATTAACCCTCGCCCGCACATGGGGGGGGGGGGTGGTTGCCACCCCCCAGGCAGTCTTTCTGCTCTGCACTCAACATTTTTAGAGCTAGAAGGCTGATTTTTCGTATAGCTGCTTGTCCATCCTTTCTTGATGTACACTGAAAATTTCAAGTTTCTGTGATTTTTGGTTTCGGAGATATGACCTTGTTTTTCAGGTCATGTCATGACCCAAATGGCCAATTCTCAACATCTTGCGTTTGCCATGGGCCTTGTGAGCTTTTGACACCCTGATTTCGGCCTTTTTTGCCAGTCTTACCTCCCACCTATCATGGAACATGTTGTTCGGCGATGTACAGGGGTCAAGGTCAGGGTCAAGGTCAACCTAGGTCATCTAAGATAATTGCGTTTTAGGCAAGCTGAATTTACTTTTTGTGAAGTTTTTTGACTGCATTTTTGGTAAAAGCTTCTCAGATCATGATTTCATGTGATATGGACCCAAAAACAATCGGTGCACACATCAGTATACACAGACACACACAGACATACAAACACATATAATTGACCTTGACCTAACTTGACCTGAAATGACCTCAGCAGCAAAATTCTGGTCGGATAGTGTGACAAAGAGGTTCTAGCTGGCTTGGCACCAGAAAACAGCATCGTCATCGGTATTTGATAAGCAGCGCACTTGATATCCAACGGTGACCCAAAACAGCAACATTTTTTAGTTTGACCTGACCTGGAAGGTCAATGACTGACCTGAGAAGGTAAAACTGGGTATCATTGGATTCGTCTCTTCCCAAAGAATCTTTTTGGTCTTTACTGCTAAGCTCTATCTCCAACAGGAACGAAATGGCGCGGGGGGGTGGCAACTAGAGCACTTCATGGGCCGGATAAATCCGTTATCCACGGATAAATCCGTGGACCGGATAGGATTGGATCCCAAATTTGGAAAAATAGAACGGATCTGGGCGGGCCGGATTTGGGAATTGAATGTTGAACACGGATCAGAACGGATAAAATTGTAGCATTCAATATTCATGTTAAGAATTAGGTAACTTAACTTGTTAGGCACTGCAGCAGAAGTATTAATTGATTTACATGAGATTTATAAGCATACCTTTGTGAGCCATGATAGTCTGTAAGGTATATGGCAGCACCAACCAAATTTTTAAATATAGATGGTCACAACATAAAATCTGCAGACTCAGCCATGTTCCTAACCAAGGAAGCAAGAACAACCGCCATGGCATCATATCCACCATAACGGCTCGCTGGTTCCTGAATAAGATACGAATCATGTAAAAAAAATGTGTTAATAACTCACTTGTCCTGAGAACAGTCCCCATATAATATGTATAAAAACGATAATGCGTTCTCGAATTTTTCAATCTTCCAGACAGCATCAAACACTGCGCAAGGTTAGAAACACATGCGCAATAACAGATGCTTTTAACCCGCGCCCTGCTGGGGGGGGGTGTTTGAACACCCCCCCTTGTGGTTTTTCGCGAATATCTCAAAAACGGCGGCGCGGAGCGCCGCCGTTTTTGGTACACCTTATCATACATCAATTCTACACATGTTGTGAAAATTTCAGACCTAGGTCATTCAAGGTCAGGTCACCAGGTCACTTGAGGTGACCTCACCTCATAAAAACTTTCAATGTCTGTCATAGCTACACCGAGTGACCGATCGCTTTGAAACTTTCAGCGATTGCTAAGAGCAATAGCATGTACAAAATGTATATCTCAGAATTTTGATATCGATGACCTAAGGTCAGGTCAATTTTGCGACCTCCCCATTATAAGTCAATGGGAGAAAATTGAAATGCGCCTCTTTTGGATGAAAGACATTATAAACACTCCCAAACACCGAATTACAAGTGGTTTAGACACACTGAACTTGAAAATGGTGTCCGTGACCCTTGTTTATGCCCTGAGGTCATCTTAGGTCACGAATGGTATCTAACAGTTTTTCGCAAATAACTTTTGATAGAGGCATGCTAGAGCGATGAAAACGCCTTAGATGTGTTCAGCTCGACGATACGGATCGACTGATATGCAACATGACCCTTTCCGGTCAGGTCATGACCTTGACCTGAGGTCAAATTTTCAAGTTGACCTTTCAAGGTCAAGTCATAGTTCATTCGATGCGTCTTGACGAGAGGAACACGATGCCGGTAAAAGTAAGCTCGTACAAGGCTTGGGTCAAAAGTTATTGCAGAAAAACTGTTTTCGAAAAAATCGGTTATTTTTGCAGTTTTTGCCCCCTGCAGGCAAAACCGTTGACGTTAGGTCAAATCTGAGAGAATTACTCAGAAAGGGCGTTAATAGGGCTATCGAATGCCCTTTTCCGCGGCGCTGTAGCTCTATTGGTTCCCGAGTTACGCGTTGGCTTCTTGGAAATTTTCGACATTCGACCTGGAAATCGGCGAAATTTTGCCTTCAATGACCTCTGGTGACCTGACCTTTGACCTGACCAAAAAATTGACCGAAGTGATTTCGTCATTATTTTTTACGCTCTTTCGAACGCCGCCTTCCGCGTATCGCTACGTGGCCCAGGAGCCGAGTTACAAGGGGGGTGTTCAAACACCCCCCCCCCCCCAGCAGGGCGTGGAAATCCAGGACCCCCAGCAGGGCGCGGGTTAACCAGCTGAATAAAACGCTGCAAAAAAAGTTTTAAATTTGGCGCAATGCCTCGTGGATGATTTTTTTTAGAAATAAAAACGATCCAAGACGATATTAAATTCTGATGTTATCAACATTTTCAGTGTAAATGACGCCAAAAAATATTTTCTGATCAGAAATTCAAAGGGTAAACGAATCAATATTACGTCATCAGCTCGCCTATTTCATAAAGAGAGAGCGGATCTTAAAAAAATCAATCCTTGCTTGCTTTTTTGCGCCACTATCGTCAATTTTGTCTGTGTATTGTGTTGTGTCGTCTTGTTGATACGACAAAATGCCGGTTTAACTTATCTTCCTTTCATTTTTGGACCAAAGCCAGGCTCAAGGCTATTTAATACCTACCTTTTCAGCTGGGTTTTCAGTGTCAAATTCTTTGTAGAGTGTGTCAGACCACATTCCAAGGCTAGTTTCCAAACAATGTGTTTTGACTTTTTGAGGTGTTTTGATTCTGCCTTTTCCCATATAGAATGTTGCCAATGTCATGAAACTTTATTTATTCATTGTATTATACTTATTATTACCTACCATTTGACTTACTAATTGATTGTGGTTTTGCTATATGAATAAGTACTCTTCCTTTTATAGACCACAGTAGATTCTTAACAATTCTAATGATAGCCAACCTTGTGAAATGCTGAGGTCCATGTCAATGTGTTACCCCTATCCACCCCTATCCTTAGCAATGCAGCTTTTACCACAAAATGTATTTTGCAGTGGCTAAGATTGCTGTTATTACAATTTGATAGCTTCCTAGTGTCCAACGTTTGGATCTTATGGCGATATGCTGATAGTCTCACAACCGGTTTGTAATGAAACGGATTATTATGGATATTTTTTGGATGTATGGCTGAGATACGGGCCATGGGCGGGCCGGATTTTGAAATTCAAAGAAACACGGATAATGGGCGGATCTGGATATGACTTGCCGGATATGGGCCGGGCCGGATCCTGAAAAGCCTATCCGTGAAGTGCTCTAGTGGCAACCACCCCCCCCCCCCCCATGTGCGTTCTAGGATGGGAAAATGGCATGTGCGGGCGAGGGTTAAAAAGAGTGAACGTTCACGGCGATGAAGCAAAATGTTTGATCCAATACAGCATATGACGGGATCATCCACCGTGCATTATTGCATCATGCGATGTTATGCAATGAATCTCGATATTCGTCATCTTGGAATCCTTGCATCGAATTGTAAATTGTTCTTTGATTGATTAGAACTAGCACTTAATTGGATGAAGGATGACAATCAATACCTAATTGCTTTGCTTTTTTTACAGAGCCCTGTCTTGAGCTGAAATCCACCCTTTTATTGTCTGTGTTTATGGATCACAATCTTCCTTGAAAGGGCATTACGCATTAATTTAGTTTATTTTAACTCTCATGTTATCTCTAACTGTTCAGCATTTTGGTATGTACCCCGACCCATCTAACAGAGCAGCCCATGCTTACTCAACATCCGAGTTGTTCTTCAGCAGCATGTTGATCTGGAAGCGGGCTCGGACGGCCAGAGGTACCCCGGTCAGCTGTGAACATGCGGCAGTGGACGTCAGATGGGGGGCGGAACTCACCGCAGTTGCGGTGACAGAATAGCGGCGGCGCAGAGCGGATAGAAAACTATGGGACATTGCATGAACAATATAGAAGTCGCATGATTGTCTGCGGCAAAGGAAGCTCGTGAGATATGGCTCGATGACTGCTGACCGGTACCTACAGGAACGACATATACCTACCTACATATGTGGACGAGCCATTACTACTCACTTACTGAGCGTGTGATTATATCCAACTTCAGCGAAGCTGAACACTTCACTTTGATATCCAATGTTCGGAAAGTGTCTACCTACCGGCTCCAGATCGATGTTGAAGTTGTGCAGCGTCTCGTTTGGCTCCTGGCCGACCGTCTGGTCCAGTACCGCCGGATCGGCGTACAACATGTGCGGGAACGACACGAACGCCGGCACTCCGAACCGGCACAGAGTCTCGTTCAGCAGACCTGCCGGGAAATCCGTGGTTCAGTTCGGTACAGGCCACAGGTGACAGTAACGACCTCCCACATGGTTGACAACAGGTCACAGATGAATAGGCCAGGTCACACCCGAGGCGGACTCACGCACGCGATGTGAGGGTGAGATCGGCTTGTTAAAAATAGAAATACCTAAATCGTCTTCAAACGAAAACGTATTTGATTATGTAAAGCTTAATCAGTGAAAATCACTCTCTAAAGTGAAAGAGCTGTTATACAATCAGTTTAGGGCGGGGCAATAAAAAGCAGCCGAGTCACGGCGGGTTCAAGTACCTACTTGGTTACAAAGCGCAATGGCCAGTCATTGACGTATCATGTGCGATAGTTCGGATTGTCTATCTCTACAAAGTGGCACCGCGGCCCAGAACACGTCGACACGTCAGTGACTAGTGAGGGTGTAGTCAAGCACCCCAGGCTCGCCCGGTGTGTTCGCGATAAGGATTGAATCAAGTACCGCAGCCGTAGTCGAGAAGGGGCAAAACATATGTCCCGCAGTGATCCGCCGGTCGGTGACATCTGAGCGTCACAACAGCCGGCGAGAGATGCGCACCGCAAAGTGAGGGCAAACCAAAACGGAGTTCTTTGTAGGTGTGGTAAATTAACCCGGCAGTTGCTGGGGTATTTCGCCACCCACCGTTTGCTGGGGGGGGGGGGGGCGTTAAACGCCCCCAGCCGATAACTCGAGAACCAATAGGCGCAGCGAAACGGACGAGGCGGCAAACGAAAGAACGCGACGAGACGCTTCAGATGAGTACTTTAAAGTTGAATTTTGAGGTCACAGGTCAGGTCAAGGTCAGGTCAAACACCTGAAATCGGGCTTTCAGTAGCATGGACTTCAGGACTTCGCAATGGGCGCCTCTCGTCATAAACTCTGTCAAAACGGTGCACAATCCATCATATAAGGCCTACAAAAGTGTCAGCTCTATGTAGGGGTCAGTCAAGCATAGGTCAGGGTCAAGGTCAGGTCAACCGGGCAGGCACATATCCCCGAAAATCAAAACCAATATTCGCAGCCTGTGACACATGTTTTATGGGTAATTTGGGGCGTAGAACACGATGGTGACATTCATTTTACCATATGTGTACGTGTTTGGCTAAAAAAGTTCAATTTAAGAAATGCATGCATCATGGTCGTGAAGTAGTCACGAGAAATTGCCAAGATTCACTTCAAGATTTTGGAAAATGCGGAACGATAATCAACAATCGAAGATAGCCATTTGATTGTACATGGTATTGGCAGTCCAATGGCGTTTACGGCATGTCTGTATGTCTATTCTGTGATTTTATATGATTTTTTGAACATATGCCGTTTTTGGTCGAAAACTCAGAAATCATGACGTCACTAAAACCTCGATATCTCAAAAATTTTCGGACCGATTTTTTTGAAACTTTGTCACAATACACTTCAATCAATTCCCTACAGGTACCCAAAATTTGGCGCGCCTGCGGCGCGCCGTTTTTATGCTATGGCCCGGCGAAAAAAGTGGGGGCGTTTAACGCCCCCCCCAGCAACTCGCGGGTTAAAGGATTCTTGCAATGCTAAGTTCGTCGGAAGTGACGCTTACATGTATATGCACCTCAACATTTTTCGTCTGTGTTCGCTTCTCACGTGAGAAATCCCCAACCGCCCGTCCACGTTTCCAGCTCACCTGCGGGCGGACACTCGCCGTTGCAGTAACACCAGTTGTCGGGGTTCGTCTCTGGCGCTGCGAACATCATCTCATCGGCCTGAAATCTGTACCCGTCCAGTCCGTACATGGACATCTCCTCCTTGTAGGGAACTCGCAGAGAGCTGCCGATCGTAGGGCAGAGGTCAGTGTCAGTGCCAAATGGCGACCAAGATTACGAGTCGAGATAAAAAGGCTTGAAGGTCGACAATCGACAGCGAAAGAAAACACACATACCTACCTAAATAACCCGCTTATCAGACAACACTTAGCCCCACTTCAAATCTTCACTATTATTTCAATAATTATTTTATTCCAATAATAGTTTACGATAGCTATAAATGGGCTTCACGTACCGGCAGATGTCCGTGGAGTAGAATTCGACGTAGTCTCGCTGTCGGCGCGGGTGGAAGAGCTCGCCGGCCGAGCCGTTGATCATGTTGCAGGGCGCCTCGAACGCGTTCGTCTTCTCTGTGTTGTTCCAGTAGTGGAGACGGCCCAGCTGGGTGACCTCGGCGCCCGTGTCCATGTTAAACACGCCGTCGTAGTAGTTGGAGCCGTTCCTCTGCGAGGGAGATAGAAGAGGTGTTTCAGAGCTACGGCAACATCAAGAGGTTGATTTTGTGACTGTGTGCACTTTGACCCAATAGGCACTAATGCTGTTACATAATATGTTATTCAGCGTTCTTGGCGTTGGTGCAACTTGGTTCAAGGTCTGCATGACGAAGGTGCGTGATAGTAGCGAGTCCATGCTCCGGCCTCTGTGCAGTTGTTAGATGTCATCCTCGCAGCGCAAGGTCGTGGTAAGTACCGCTTCAACGCACTTCTCGACTCACATCTCTATTGTACCGTTATCTTTTGTCTCAGGGGCATTCACTTCAGGATGACCTTTACAACGTGTCACGCAACATAGGTACTTTATGTGCGTAAGTGGCTCCTACCAGCTTAAAACGTACTAATGAATGTAGCAACGTTATGTAAACCAAAGGAATGTTAGCAAAACTAGCCAGTAAAATATGAGGGCGCAACCAGCTTAATTAGGTAAACAATTAGATCAGAAGATTTAACTGGTTTACGCCTCATATAAAGTTATAGGACATGCTTCAGTTTTTTATTTCGTTTTTCGTTTTTTTTTTCATCGCCAATTCATTTTGGCCCATCCGGTTCGAAGCTGCAAGTCATCACGGTTTATGCGGGTCTGAACACCCATGGTAGGTATAGTGTCGACATCAGCTGTGAACTAAGCTACGGCATAGCTCTTTGTATGCCCTTATAGCGTATACAGACGATCCATGGCTTCGGCCATCACAAACGGCACGGTGCTAGCTTCCAAAGCTGGTTCAATTCGCAGGGCCCTACGGCGTGCGAATGAATCAATAGCCTCGCCCGTCCTGTCAGCGCCGTCCTTTCTGGCCGTCTTCCTCTGTCTGTCCGTCTGCTTCGCAGTCTTCGCAGTCCGTCTGCCTGTCCACATCGCAGCCTCCCAGTTTGACCACCGCCCCTCTTACAATCATCATCGGCTCAACCGTCTCCCACAAACCTACTCTTCTCCCCGCGTAACATATTTTGCCCATCCCTGTCCAGTCCCCCTTCGCTTAGCCCTGTTCTGCCTGGCCGTCTTCCGTCATTTTTGTCCTATCCCGTGTTCCCAATCCTGTGCCGTTTCTCCTGGACCCCATGTCTGTTTTCTCTCTCGCGCCGGTCCGCCTCGCGAGCCAGTCTGTGGTGGTATAATAGTCATAAATTTCATCCTCCCCAGCACTCGCCTCACGAAAGCCTTGCCTGACCGCGAACAAGGGCAGGCTGCTGCCGGTGCGACGCATTTCAGAAGGCGCAGACGCCCTTCGACGGCTCACACAGATGATATTCAGGATGAGGCAAGTGCGCTCTTCCGGACATTTTTTTTCTCCGGGTTACAATTGTAAACAACAAGCAGAACGACGGGCCGACGAGCGGTACTAAAGCAGTGCTGACATAATGCCGCAATGCCGCATGATGTAACGTTTGTGAGAGACAAACCAGACAGACCCGCGGCCTTTTACAAGTCAATTTAAACACAATGTGCAGTGCCCGTTCCCGCAGGCGGAGCCAGCTCTCTCAAGCTCATCTCACTGCTTTGAGCCATTTCAGACAGTCTCAATTGTATCTTGTCAGAGGCTAATAGATACCGAACGAATCCGCGTTTTGATGTCAGTTCTTGAAAATGAGAGGCATTAAGCCATTTGAACATGAGCATGTGTACCCACGAGTTACATAACTTATTGCTGGGTACTCACTAGTCACTAGGGAACATCCATTTTCTAGAAGTTATGGGCGCTATACCTACTCAATGCTGCGCGGCTAAATCCCAATCATGGTCATTGCCAGCATCGATTGAGTCAAAAATGCCCTGAAGGCTGTAATGAGTGTAATGCCTCGGAAATAAGCAAAGTATTTTCCCATAAAGAAATGCGACTATAACAGGCTTCGGGCAATAAACTGCGATAACATGCTCAATGTTCAACACAGAGATAGATGAGACAGCAATTAGCGCGTCAATCACAGCTTGTTTGCCATGTCGAGTCCAGTATTCGTATGACGCAGGGGAGTACGTCGCAGTCATACTCCCCTAATCTCGGGTACAGATGGGGAGAGAGTCAAGGTCGCTTGGTCGTCGCAAGAAAACCCCAAACTGATGCACAGCTAGGCAACCCAGAATTGACCGACCTTCAGTGAACGGCGAAGAAGACCCGAGAAAGCGGGGTTGACCCTGGTTGGCTTTTGTTTTGCACACGATTCCAATCTTCTGTGCAGATTGCCGGCGATACAAGCGATGGATGATGGTCCTTGTGCACTGAAAAAGCACTGACCGGGGGGATGCGTCCCAGAAGAGACGGCCGACGCGAGGAACAAATGGGGGCGGGGGGGGGACTGGCCGCAAATCGGCCGAAGTACGGAAATCACTCAGTGCGGACTGAGTACGCATGTATAGCTTGACGGCCGATAGAGGGGGCCGGGCAGGATCTTCTCTTCTGTCATCCTGCCCCATTCCCGTGACCGATAGTTGCCGTCACATGATTGAAACAGGGCAAAGTGTCGCAGCGGGTGCTCTTTTACTAACGTCGTTTCGTGCATTTTGATTTTTGAGATGCTAAGCCGTTTGCTTGAAATTTATCAGAGTTCCGAGCCTATATATCTCCCACTGAATTCATGAGGCAGAAGTCCCGAAGCGATGCGTGGGTACTTCCATTACAAACTGTATGTTCTGCGTCAGAAATTGTCGATTTGCAGATAACGGTTCGTGCATGAGGATGGCCTAATGTCTGCAGCCCTTGCCATGGAATGCAGCCCACTGAATAACTCTCAGCTAGGTTACTGGCCAGCAGGCCAACAGTCAATAATGCAAGTCACTAGAAGAGACCGCATTGATCGTGATTCAGCACATTCTCAGTTCAAAAGACGTTCTCCGTACACATTGCAAGCTCTAATTCGCACGAGCGGTCCTACGGTCTTGGTCCATAGACTGAATCCAAGTCCATGCGGGCAACGTCATCGTATTGCCATATCAAAAGAGTATCAGACGGAGCCTATCACTAGGCAGACCGATCCTTTGTGGTTATCCGCCGCTATAGAAGCATGGCACATCCCTAATCTATTCAGTGGCCAGCCCCAGAGTCACCGCGACAAACATGAATAGCAAGATCATTATATAAAGGCGGACAATATAAGAAAGTCAGGTGAGGTACGCAGTACCAATTCACGTGAGCCAGCACAACTCACGTGTGCTGGACGTGTGATAGGCGTCTGCGTATCTTCTTTCGCACAAATCTGTGGCTTCCAATCAGTTCGTGACCGGTGAGACGATAAACATCTGGCGCAAAACACAATCGGAGCGCTCACCTTCGCACGGCGTCACTCACGCAGGGTGGCACGCGCGCCGACCGTGTCCCCCAGTCACGTTTTCACGGAGGCGTCATCACAGCCAGTCACGTGACGGCCCCGGGAAAGGAGGAGGCTTTGATTCTACGAGTCTGACAGGTCATATGTAGGGTGGGGCTTCACCGAGAGTGACAGAAAAGTGCGGCTGCAGTCCCAATGAAAAGGCTGACACAGGAGGCCTAACAAGGACGCTTATAGCACACGTGACTCTCACACACTCAATCCTGGTCGCCATTGTTCAGTGTGCCCTCAAGTGCATCGTTTTGTATTTGTCTCTTAATAGCTTTTGTTCTGAGGATTCGTGGAAGACTCGTGCTGCATTGAAACGTGGCATGCACTCCCTGTCTATTAACCCTCGCCCGTAAACGGCGATCTGCCACCTTCGCCCATGCAGGGGGGGGGGGGTTGGTGCGACCCCCCCCCTTGGCGTTTGAAAACGGAGCGTCGTAGAGCTTAGCGGAAAAGACCAACGGATTGCTCTCGCCGATATCTCGCGATTGGTGGTATATTTTTTGGTCCTAGGTCAATATTTGACCTACTTTTGACCGGTCAAAGGTCAAATTTTCGGAAAAATAGACTTTTTTCAACTTTCGGCGGCGATTGCGGCAAAACGGTGGGAGATATCGACTTGAAACCTTCACTATCGTGTTCCTTGATCAATTCTCTATCGTTTGGTATGTATTTCGTTTCCCTAGCTCTAAAAATGGCGCGTTGGGAGCGCCGGAAGTCGGCAAGGTCACAGTCGGCGGCAGAAATTTGAAAAATCAAAATTTAAATTTTTGAAATCTGATTGTATTTTTGGATTTGGGAGGTCCATTTGCTCCCTATAGAAGCTAATATTGCTGCATATTCCCATTGAGGTGACAAGAATTAGCAAAATAGTGGTTCGGGCGCTTTTCAAAAATAGTACCGGACGCTGTTCCTATTGTGACGTCATAGCTCCGTGACCTGACCTGACCCGGTCAAGTTTCTTATACCATATGATAGCCAATACTTGCCCCAACATGCATGGGAAGTTTCATCACGATCCATCAACCGATGTCCGTACCACCGGCAGGAAACCTCGGGCGTTGGCACTCAGTTTGTGAAAATCCGGCCGGAGGCTGTTCCCTTTGTGACGTCATAACTCCGTGACCTGACATGACCCGGTCAAATTTTTTCATCAAAAGATGCGCAAGGTTTGCCCCATAAGGTACCCAAAATTTGGCGGCGCTGCGCGCCGCCGTTTTTGCACTATTTCCGAAAAGCCTCAGGGGGGGTTGCACCAACCCCCCCCCCCCTACATGGGCGAGGGTTAACAACGTGAATGGCTCCCTCGTGCTACCGGCCAATATCGATTTCAGCATGCAGTTAGGTAAATTGAATTGTAGGAGTCAGTACTGAATATAGCGTTACGTCGCGTTTAGAAGCTCCTTGGTGTTCCGGACGTAGTGCAATGAACGTATGCTGAGTGCTGACGCTTTAATGTAACGGGATAAAGTGAGTTTTGAGCGTCCATCTCCAAACATAAGTAAAATATAAATAAATAAATAAATAAATGAGTAAATGAATGGTATGT
Organism: Amphibalanus amphitrite; assembly: GCF_019059575.1. Taxonomy (NCBI): domain Eukaryota; kingdom Metazoa; phylum Arthropoda; class Thecostraca; order Balanomorpha; family Balanidae; genus Amphibalanus; species Amphibalanus amphitrite. Next base: position 83,489 of record NW_024881983.1, read on the forward strand.
AAATCACTAGTATAAGCCACCGGAGACTTTGCGTCTCCCGAGCCAAAATGCTTACAGCTATCCCGAGCCCCGGTTACTCACGCTATAGAACCATCCGAACTTGTCGAACGGAATTGTGATGTTCACCAGGTACTTGATGACGGCGGCAGCGTCCAGCAGCGGGTCGTCGTAGCCGTCAAACAGCAGCTGAGTGGCCGTCTTCGTAATGAACAGCTGCGTGTCGACGTTGTTGACCATCTCGTTGAACATGACCTTCATGAAGTAATCCATGTCCTTGATCATCGCTGCCGCCGCCTGCCAGCCAACGAGTCCGAGGTAAGGTCAAACGGTTCGAAAGATACGACACACCGCCACAGATTGTAGCATGTGATGAGTAGTACTTGCTAGAAATCAGGTGAAAATGCGCACGCACGGTCGGTGTATGTGCAAAGCATTTCCCTCTGCACACGCCTGAGAATGCGTAAATAAATGTTCATCCATGCATATTGACGGTGAACTAATTTTGTTGGCTGAAAGGACAATGTTACCTCTCGCAAAGTGTCTAAGTCAGTCACGATAGCAAACGAACGATCGGATCAAGCATCTTATAAGAGGCAATGTCTGCCCTATCGTGTCCTATCACATCAACAAAGCATCAGCCTGCATCAATGTGCACGGAGCTTCAGACGCACAGAAGACATCACAACGTGACTCAAATCGGGAGCCATTGCCGTAGGCGAATCACGTGTTCACAACGGAAGTCCGACCACCCCATATTGCTTCCTTTCGCTCCTATTCCAGAGGTGTGCGACCGTCAGACCACAAGCCAAGGTCACCAATATTGAGAGGTGGCGAACCGGAGAGGTCGTCACGTACGGGGTCGTCCCTCCCATCCACGCACTTATGAGGCCGCTCCTCCACCGTCCGGCTGACAACAGGGCAAGAGGTGAACGGCAGAGAGAGAGAGAGAGAGAGAGAGAGAGAGAGAGAGAGAGAGAGAGAGAGAGAGAGAGAGAGAGAGAGAGAGAGAGAGAGAGAGAGAGAGAGAGAGACAGAGACAGAGACAGAGACAGAGAGAGACAGAGACAGAGAGAGAGAGAGAGAGAGAGAGAGAGAGAGAGAGAGAGAGAGAGAGAGAGAGAGAGAGAGAGAGAGAGAGAGAGAGACAGAGACAGAGAGAGAGAGAAAAGTTAGACGGAAAGAGGGATGGAAAAGAGAAAGAGGATAGACAGATATTGAAGCAGTTTGGATAACATGTATGTAAATGTTCCCTGGCATCCTGCTTCACATTATGTCTCATGCTTGACCCTGCTACAGACGAGACTTGAATGGGGAGACCCCAATCACAAGTTTATCATTCGTTGCTCAATATCATCGATACTGCATGGAAAACAATATTAGGAAAAGCTTAGTCGGATCCGTAAAAAATAGCCTCTGCATACCCTCTTCCCTGTATGACCTCACCTTGACCTACAGCCTACACTGTAAACCAAATTGACAAGTCTTGTGTAATATAACCAATCATCTCTTGGTATGTTTACCAACTGACACTTTTTAAACAAGCCGTTGTCTGGTGCATTGCTTGTCAGGTGACAACTACGAGTCAATAGTTACTATGCACACCAACTTCTCAGTATCCAGACCAACTCTACATTTGTTTCAACGTTTGTTTCTTAACCAGTTTTGGAAACTTGTTGCCGCATGGTTATTTAACCGGCGCCTAACTTGTACTAGTCAACTGGTCAGCATACACATGGTCAGCTGCGCCTATGACGTCAGACTTGGCGGACCAATCAGCGGTCGCCGCCAGCCGTTAGCGGGACCCGGCGCGGCGGTTTCGAACCAGCAGTTGTCGCGCGGCCGCCGTGCAGCCTGGAGCAGCGACGAGGGCTGTTCCAGCATTTGTGCAGTAAAAAGTGAAATCTGTGAACTGTGGTGTTCGTGCTGTGAGTGAGGCCCCCTCTGGCCTGCGGGACGCACTAATCGTGCCTATACCCGCGTTCGAGACGCCTCCCTTCCCCTGCGCGCGCAATGTAAGTGGGCCAGACCTGTGCATGCACATGTGAGCAGATGTTTTGCGGTCGGTGTTTTTTAAATACGAGTATAAATACATTTATTTGCCTTTAACCCGCGCGGGGCTGGGGTCTCCAGCCGAACGCGCGGGGCTGGGGGGGGGGGTAAATTTTACCCCCCCTGTTATCTCCCGAACTAATGGTCCGATTTGAAAAATTCAAACGCCAATCGAAAGCTCTCATCACGAACTACTAAAAACATGTACTTAATTTAAAGTTTGAGGTCAAGGTCAAGGTCAGGTCAAGGGTACAAATTGCAAGTTTCTACAGTATCGGCCTTGCACCGTAGTTGCCGAAGAATGGAGTCATGGACTGAGACTGATCGCCCAAAACGTGTTCTTAGGCTACCAAGACAATATTCGTTGCATACAATATCATTCAGAGGTCAAGGTCAAGGTCAGGTCAGGTCAGGTCAGGTCACCAAAAAACAAAATATAGAAAAGGGCATGTGCGACACATGTTTTATGGGTCATTTTACTCATAGAATTCAATAGGCACACTCAATAAGTGATATGGACCACCTCTGGATGAATTTCAGGTCGAGGTCAGGTCAAGGTCAGGTCAAGTGAGGTCAAATTTTGAAGTTGGTTGTTAAGGCCTAAAAAGGTGTCTATCTGATGCAGTTTTTCACGGCGAATCGAATGGTGCCATTTTTGTTTCCGTACGAGGTCTAAAACTTCCAAAAAAGTCATTTTTCAAAAAATTTGTGTGTCGTGACGTCATAAAATTTTGAATAACTCCCACATTTTTGAACCGATTCTTCTAAAATTTGGTATGTAGGTGCACATAGACCACTTCTCTGACATATATTCCGGTTTTTTTCGATAGACTCAAAATTTTGGATTTTATAATGATTTTCCCAAAAAATCAGCTTTTTGAAAAAATTTAGGCCAAAATCCAAAATTTTCAAAAAACCGAGATAGCCATTTGATAGACAAAGGAAAATTACGTATAACCTTTTTTGTTACGTCTTGATTCCTTTAAAAATGAAGATGTTAGCGGCGTTTGAACTTTTGCCGTTTTTGAGGCGAAAATGGCGAACATGACGTCACTAAAACGTCAATTTCTCAAAAATTATCCGACGGATTTCGCTCAAATTTTCTGGGAACGTGTCAAATTGATGTAAAAAAAGGTACTGAAAGTTTGGCGGCGCTGCGCGCCGCCGTTTTTGAGATATCGCAAAAATTCGCGAGGGGGGGTAAAATTTACCCCCCCCAGCCCCGCGCGGGTTAATTCAACTCTTTGTGTTTTTAACTTAACTGATGGACATATATGAACTGTAAAAGCTAATCTGGTTGGCGATCATGATTTATTCGAATTATCTGCGTGATCGTGCAACTGCCATGATTGTTATGGTCAATGTTCAGGAAATATTCGTCATACGGGCATGTTATACTTCTGGCTTGATGCGGTGCACAAAACCATGTTCTTCCACATACGCAGCAGTTCTTGCTTCAAAGACTTATATGCTGACGGTGCACGATAGGTATACCCACTGGGTATACCTACCTCATGCATTTACCACATCCATTCGAAAATATGCACTCGGAATTGTCTCCAGTCAATAGTATTAATTACGTGACCGTAATAAATAGTAATGATCCCAGAAACTTCCGAATGGATGTGGTGTATGCATTCATCGATTATATAACCCATCAGTATTTCGTTTCTTGTCAGCGCAAGCCTTTGAGCAATAACTGATGCCAGTCATGGTATTGTGCACCACTTCCAGGCAAAAAAAATAACCTGTCCGTATAGAAAACATTTCCTGAATCAGTATCGTCGCAATTGAAAACGAACGCGAATCGTAAGTTCTTAAGGTTATCAACGCAAACAAAGCGATTGTTGACAAGCTCGAACAGAGCGTTAGTACACTTACTTGTTGACAATTTGTAAGCTAGCAATGCCCAGTCAAAGGCTAGTTCATCAACAAACCAGGGGTTGGTGAACCGACAAGGAAACGAATATGCCTATCCAGAAGTTGGTAGGTCCACAAGGCCCAGACTAGTACTCAACAAGGTGACGCCTATGCGAATTGGAACCAAACTTGTAGACAAACTGTTAGTTTGTTAGCCAACAAGCCTGGGGTTGGTGAATCGACAAGGTGACGCCTATGCGAATTGGAACCAAACTTGTAGACAAACTGTTAGTTTGTTGGCCAACAAGCCTGGGGTTGGTGAATCGACAAGGTATCGACAAGGTGACGCCTATGCGAATTGGAACCAAACTTGTAACAAGGAGCCAACTTGTAGATTTGGTTTACAGTGTATTTCCTGAATCAGTAGCGTGGCAATTGAAAACGAACGCGAATCGTAAGTTCTTAAGGTTATCAACGCAAACAAAGCGATTGTAAGGAAGAACAAGTTCGAACTGAGCGTTAGTACACTTACTTGTTGACAATTTGTAAACTAGCAATGCCCAGTCAAAGGCTAGTTCATCAACAAACCAGGGGTTGTTGAACCGACAAGGAAACGGCTATGCCTATCCAGAAGTTGGTAGGTTCACAAGGCCCAGACTAGTACTCAACAAGGTGACGCCTATGCGAATTGGAACCAAACTTGTAGACAAACTGTTAGTTTGTTGGCCAACACGCCTGGGGTTGGTGAATCGACAAGGTGACGCCTATGCGAATTGGAACCAAACTTGTAGACAAACTGTTAGTTTGTTGGCCAACAAGCCTGGGGCTGGTGAATCGACAAGGTGACGCCTATGCGAATTGGAACCAAACTTGTAGACAAACTGTTAGTTTGTTAGCCAACACCCAGCCAGCAATTCGCTTGGGCTGAACTGTGGCAAGCGTCGGGCAGCTTGGGCTTAGCTTGGGTTTGCCCACTTTGATCAAAACCAATGTATTTTTTACTAGGGCTGAGCTGGGGCATGCCGCAGCTATGCCCACGTGCGGATAACAGTAGCTCAGCCCGACATCTGCCGGCGCATCAAAAACAGGCTTAACTTGGGCGGAGCGCGGGCTGATCAAGCTGGCTGTGTCCTTCGGCTAACTGGAGTAAAGCCGGAGTTTAGCCATACTTGTTCAGCTGTTCGCGCATGCGCAGTTCTGCGCCAATCATGTGCAGCGTTTGTGACAGTCTGCGCGCTGTGCGACGAAACGACACACCGGTGTTGGGGCATTTGGTGGTTGATGTTTGGGCGCGTGTGACAGCGCGAAGAAGGGATATTGCTCACTGCTCTTATCAAGTGGACTGGCATGGAGTTTTACGGTAGGTAAGTGTATTGAATGGTGCGCTTGATCGTATGTAAACGTCATGATTTTGACTGAGTTTGACGCCATCAAACATGAAGCTGAATAGCTGTTCAGCCTGGCGACTTATACCCTCGCTCAGAAAAGCTGCATTCCGTGCCTTTATATCTTTGTGAAATACCAGCTCTTCTGACCCAGGAAAATGAAATACAAAACACAAATATTTATCTACTTATCACCGAGCACGCTCATTCTCTGTCCGCATTTAATATCAAATGAACATTTTATACGGATCAATGAGAAGTGCTTTTACAGTATTAATGCATCAATAAGTTATTTTTCAAGCAAACATGCAATGTAAATTAAACCAATTAATCTCTTTTTCAGGTACGTACCATTAGAGCAAATGGTTCAAAAAAAATGGAGTAGTTATACAAACCAGGACCGGGTGGACGCCGCAGTCGCCCTCGCCAAGTGGTTTAGCGGAAACTGCCTGCTTATAATTAAGTAGGTATACCTACATATACGGAAACTGCGCCGAAAGCTGGCCGACCATCTACTGCAGATGTGTGTGTGTGGAGGAGCCAGACGCCTCTAAAGCTCCCATTCACCAGAGTGAAGTTCCTTATAAACGATTGTTTGCTTATTGCTTTATGTCTTATGAGCGATTACTTGCTGTCCTTACTTTATGCTTTCGGTTGAGTGTTTAACCAAGCATTATGAACGGGGAGTGAGGCTAGCGGGCCTTGTGATTGTTTTATAGTTTTGATGGCGTTTTTTCATGACTCATGCCTTATTACTGCTGCAGTTTGCAGTCCACTGTTTCATGTATTTGTGTTTCATTTGACGTGTCTGTAGTCGTTTGAAATATACATTCAATCAAAGTCAACCACTACTTCCCTTTTGCAATGCTCGAGCCTCGATGACCGGTTAACAGAGCATATGAGTGACCGTAACAATTTTAAATATGCATTGAAACCGCACAACCTGCTGAAAGTGCATTGGCTGCTCCTTGCTACTTGATCCAGTGTGAAGCAAAAGCAAGATGAAGTCAAGTCGAGACTTGAGAAAACAGGAGCCGTCACTCGAGCCGAACCCGAGCAAAGCTACAGCAGTTTGCAATGTATAAACCCCATTCACTTCTATGGCTTAAGTCGGGATAGACAGGGCACACAGAGTGGGCTTGCCGGAGTTCAGCCCGCTCGGGCCCAGAGTAATCTCTTTTATATAAATGGATTCACTGCTCGGGCTTAAATCGGGCTAACGCCAATCGTCGCTCAACTAGGGCTAAACTACGGCTGTCCGGAGCTCGCAGAGCAGGCATACCTCCGGCAGAGCATGGGCTTTAGTCGGCGTTTTTGTGTCATACGCCGACTTTAGCCCAAGCCCTAGCCGACTTTAGCCCGACTAAAAATCTCGGGCAATCCGCACTTGAGCCTGCTTGTGCCCGGAGCAAAATTGCTGGCTGGGCAAGCCTGGGGCTGGTGAATCGACAAGGTGACGCCTATGCGAATTGGAACCAAACTTGTAACAAGGAGCCAACTTGTAGATTTGGTTTACAGTGTACATGCTATAGTCGACCTTGCATCGCTCTATGATATCAATATAAACAATTGTCCCACTTCAACTCTGCAGAAACATACAACTGATGCAGGATACCTCTGCTAGACCACAAAACCATTGGTTGCGACCGGACGGACAGAGAATATGACGCCATAGCCCAGTGACCTAATCTGATAGAAAACCAATGTTTTAGATTAGTTATTTGTCCGAGAGACGATCACAAATGTGTGCCGCACTTCGGTCCGGTCCCAGAGGCGGATCCAGCTCAGAGGTTTGGGGGGGGGGGCAAATCATAACAATTTATCGATTCTTTCCATGCATCGTCCATAGGCGTAATGTTAAAATTATGCCGTTTGGGGGGGGGGGGCAAATGCCCATTTTGCCCCCCCCCCCCCTAGATCCGCCACTGTCCGGTCCAGGTGCGCGGTCTGAAGATATCTGCGAAAAAAAATAGTGGCTGGCTGCAGAATCCTACAGTCCCGACGATAGCTAGAGCACCTTAGATATAATTTCTTTATGCGACATAATGGAGCCGCACCAGCACATGACGAATAAATATAAATATTGTCAAGGTCAGGACCCAGCTGACTACCAGTTGGTCAGGAGTCAAGGTGTTCAGTGGGGAGACGCGTGCATGCGCTGGACCGTGTTCACGAGAGAGCGTTTTTTTTTTTTTTTTTTGCTTTGAGATTTCGCAGAGCCTGATCCGATAGTCATATCAGCGTATGGTAACCAAGCCATCAAGCCATCACAACAATGACTGTGGTATAGTAATCAGTACAAAGAAAGATGAAAAAAGCCAGAGATGCTCGCTGTAATGCTGCGTCATCTGATCTGCTGGTTGTTCGGTGTCCGTCACTCGGAAAACTTATTCGGACAGAGCAGAGAGCTTCCGGCTGGTGTGGCGAGATCCACTGATAGTTGTGATATAGGTCACTTAGCTACACCTTTGTCAGAGAACGCAGGAACGAACCGCAACTCAAAAGTCACTGGTCTTCAAGCAATCTTCAAAGATAATGTGAACTGACGTCGACCAGAAAACCCTCAAAAAATTGTTACCAGTTACCATGTCACATAACATTTGCCTGGCAACAGAAGTGAGGCGATGAGATTACAAAGGATTACGCAACAACAGATTATTGCGATTCCTACCTTTTCGTACGCTTTATATCCCTACTGACATGTGGAACATCGGACGATAATCATCACCATTGTTGTGCTCGTATGGGGAGCTCATAGCTACAGCAGAACAAGGTTGCAGTAACCATTCTTCACCGGTCTAAAACTTCGGAGTAGAACATTCTTCGCCAAAGGGATACACTGTTAAAACTTATGCTCATGCATAGCCAGACATCACATATATGTATTAATCATCACCACCAGCAACCGTACAATCACTAACCATCACCAATACCTTCCCATCCACCCTCACCATCGTGTTCATGGACACCACCCTCACCACCAGCGGCACGTTCAGACGTCACCCTCACCAGCACCAACACGCTCAGAGACTACCCTCACCAGCAGCGGCACGATCAGAGTCCAGATACTACACTTACCAGCACCAACACGTTCAGAGACTACACTCACCAGCAGCGGCACGTTGAGGCTGGTGATGTTGTCGTCCAGCCGTCCTGCCGACATGTCCGGCTCGAAGTGCCACGTCTTCACCTGCATGTAGGTGATGGTGTCGTTGGCGTTCCACGTCATGTTCACCTTCAGGTGCTTCTCACTGCCGACAGCGTTAGTTTGGCGTCAGTTTGGTGGTTCACCAAAAAGGGAAGCGAGCACGGCGGAAAAGGAGTTGGAAGGGGACAGGCTAGGGAGAGAAGACTTGTCATTCAAGGAACATTTTGATAATATCACAAAGGGCGATTGTCACATGAATAGTAACAAAAAATATCCGTTTACTAACAATTCGTTTAGATAACTATGCCAACCTCGATTTACCAGGATTGAACCTCCGCTTCGAATTTGATTGGGGTTATTGACAACAGACAATCATGGACGGATGGGCAAGAACTATTAACCTATCAAGCCTGTAAAAGACGTATAAATGTCATTCGAGAGCGGAGACTGTTAGCTGTCAACAAGTGAGGCGCTATCCACCAATTTATGAAACTGTAGGTTTAAGGCCCACTCAAGAGGCAGCGGGTAGCAGTGCACAACAGCCAAACAATGTTTCAGCGGCTCGGTCAGCCAGCCTCGACAGACTCCACGCTAAGCAGTTTCAAGGTGGAACATCTCGTCAATTGTTGGAATCGCTTCCTCTGGGTCCCGAGATCCGGCTGGCCGACCCTCTGGGCGTCGGAATGGCCTGATCAAGGCTGAGTTGCAGCACTCACAAACGTTTGATAATCTACTGTGACGCTGAACCATTTATAGGCCCTCAGCAGAGACTTAGTGCGCGTATGCATGGCATGAATGACGTCTGCCTTCATGGCACTCCCAGTGGAAGGTTCATATATAGGAACTTACTACAAAGAGCACTGCTGCAAGGACTGTCACTAAAGTCTCGTAATTTCCCGGCTAATCGCAAACGGAGTATGTGAGCGGCCGCGGCGGTGGTGCTGAAACAGGCAAGTAAACAACCGCACCCTGACTAGACCAGACGCATAAAGCTATAAATCATCAGCTTAGCACCGATTTTAGACTACGTAAAAGGCTTCTTGCATAATATGATCGCTTGCTGAATGAGTCAAAACCGGTAAGTCATCACAACCACTACTCTTACAGCACTCCGATGGGTCGCAATTCAGTGCTATGGGGCTGACCATACATAACCGGTCCTCACGGCAGCCGTGCGGTCCAGTTTGAGGCTAACGAGACCCGTTCAGAGGCTACTGATCGGACCTGTGAGCACATGGCACGCGCCGAGAAACCCACTAAACCACTCCCCTCAAAACTTGCTGAGTAAGCCGCGTCGTGACGTAACCCCAAGATGACGTCACCTCATGGTGAATAACCACTGGTCCCTCTGTGTGCGAGGTAGTCGCTTAGCTGGCGGCTCGCCGAAAAGGCTCCAGAACGGGTTAGTCGCCATCGCTGACAGCAACTGCCACCGGGTCGGAGCTCAGGTGAAGAAAGCTAACAGTCGTGACGAAATGCACCGGACAAGATTACCTGACCACACAACTGACGAGCTAACATCCAGACTGAATGACAAATGCGGCTCGGTACCATGAATTGGAATGGGCTGATACCTTGCAATGTGTCGCGAAATATAGACGAGCTACGAGCGATTTGCGCACGCGATTGACGCGAAGAGAGGAGTCGAGGGATAAGGAAAATAAATAGGGAAAAGGAGGCGATAAGGGAGCCAAGAGGATGTGGGAGAATGTTTTGAGCAAGAAGGGGAAAGAGATGAGGAAGATAGGTGAGTGTAAACCATGAGCAAAAGGGTGAAGAAGAATAAGAAGAGTGATGGAAACAGAAGAAGGAAGGCACTGAGGACGAGGACGGTGGAGAAATACGGGACAATCACACTCGGGGGCGAGTGTGATTGTCCTGTGTCTGAACCTTGGGACACAATGTCTCAAGGTTCATTGGATCTTGAGACAAGTGGGATGTGCACTAAGGTGCCACTATCGGTGATAGGGTCAGAGCGCAGTTACGTAACGATCCGACACGTGCAACATTGAAAGGACGCATGACGATCCATCTCAAGGCAACAGTCAAGTACTGAGCGTTTATTCTGTGCCGACTTCTGATTCCGTCTAATCCCCGGCACTTCAGGCAGTTTACACGTGCAGGTGAAAGTTCACGAATTATAACAAAAATAACTAATTCAAGAAACTCACATTATTCAATTGACAGCAATGACCGGGATTCTATACACCAGGTCAACCGTGTAAAAGAGTTCGAAAAAGGCCCAACCACGGAAAACGAGACTCTGGACGGATAAAGAGTGAAGAGCAGTTGCCGACCTACTGACAATATTTGGGTCACAGCCGCAACCACTGAAAGCAGGACCACATCTCCGCTCTACAGTGCAGTCCCACCGCCGCGTCGGTCGTCTAAATCGGACCACACTTCACTCGCGGTGGGCGTTTCTTCAACCCTTCACCGCGCTCGAGCTCCCATGCCTACTCAGTGGATCACCGCCGCCGTTCGGCAATAAAATGCAGGCGGAGCTAGCAAGCGGTGGAGTCCCTCATGGGCACCAAACCGCAGCAATACCGGTTCCGAGTGGTCTGCGACAGATGTCACACCGCAGAGCCACTTCACCGCCGGGCTTGGGGCCACTCAGACGCTCGATTAAACCCACCATGGCCGGTGGAAGTCCCGAAGAGAAGTTGCCAGCCAATCTTGATGCTGTTCAATGTTCACTCGGGCGAGAGGCCCTTCCCCTGTTAGTGAAACAGGAGAAGGGCCTCTTGATCCGAGGTGAAACGTATCCGTGTCGAAAGCTAATGGCCGTGAGATTAGAAACTGCAGCTTCGACTTGAATGCAGCCATCGTTAGGACTTCACCTTTGCAATGAAACCAACAGAAGTCATTAGGTATAGGGGAGATCCGTGTAAGACGCCCAGGGTCGGTAAGAGGCCCCATCGCTTTTTTTACCAAACCAATAATGTTATTTATTTTTTAATGTTCTTGTAAAGCAGAAGCCCTCTTGAAACAACAACTCACGAAACCTGAGGTATCATGTGCGTCGCAGCGACTTTTGGTAAGCCTGTTTCTGTTTTTGCCCCTTTACTTGCTAGATATATGCATCTTTATCACCCTTATATATCTGAAAAAACAATGGCTATCAAATGCAATCTTATCTCATCGAAATTGTCACATGTTAGCTTCAGAATAGACCATGTTCTGGTGCGCTGCAAATGTCTCATAAACCATAAATATTGTGACGTTAAAACACTGCATTTTTTTAAGAGGCCCTCCCTTCGAGGATTATAAAACGCCCCCCGATAAAAAAGGTCCCCGATGCTAAAACGCCTGCACCTGCGGCAGGCGTGGCATTCTTTTTTCAAGGAGTTTGTTTTTGTTTCTTTTTTTCTGTTTCTTTTTCTAGAGGTAATAGGTACAATTTTCGCTGGTCATCAGCGTTTGGTTGTGCTAGTTTTCGCATTGTTCGAGCGCTTTGAAGTGTTATTGGTTTCGATAACACCGTATTTGCTTAGCTTTTCGAAATAAAAGGCCTTGCAGCTGTGTTCGCAAAACGTCTTTTACAAGTCGACTTGCCTTGTTAAACGCCCGAGGGGGGGGGGCGTCTTACCATACCCATAGTGTAAGAGGCCCTTTTGCAACTTTTTCCAAAATGTTAAAGTTTACGGTTTGTGTACCCCCTAGATTCATTTTGAATGCAAATATGTATGGGAAAATGATGCATGCTCACAGCGCATGCACACGTTAGCTCTTAAATATTATCAGTTGTCTAAAAATAGCATCTGAGCTTAAGGGGGGGCCTCCTGCACCACTCTCCCCTATAAAATGGCTAATGTCCTACGAGTAAACGCAAGGAAAAACACTTATACGGACCAGCATAATCCCAACTTGAGCTTCAAGTGGTATTTAGAAATCAGCATACGATATGTTGTGCAATAAGGACATTTGATGAATCGATGACTTATGGTGTTAGTAGATACATGCTTCTTGAGAGATCTGAGTGCTATTCACCAGACTCATAGCAAATTCACCACTTGTTTGAAGCTTTAAAATGTGGGATCACTCTGATTTTAATTAGTGCCCATGCTAATCCTGATATGTTGAAACGCGAGGAGCATAGGATGAGCACGAGATGTTGATCAGTTTTCGCCTCCTACGACGAGCCCAGCGTTTAGAGAAAGGTGGGCATTTTATGCAGCTATTGCTTCGCTTCAGTTAGCAGCTTGCTATTTTTAGATGCGGAGACCGCATTTACCAGATAAGGCCATGTAGTAACGTTACGAGACTCTACAGCTCCTCCAGAGACGGCTGGCCGCAACTGCATCGTAAAGAATCAACCGTAACGCGAATGCACACTGCACCGCGTGAAACCGAGACCAGCGGACCGGGTAGTAATTTCATAATTACATGGGTGGGAGGGGCGGGAGTGCCCTGACCACAGCGTCGCGCGAATAACGGTCGTTTCAGTCGGTACAGGCGGTGGCTAGGCCCTCGAGCAATCAAAGATGTGATTATGACATGTGCCTTCGGGCCACACAACCGGCGCGGCCCGCAGGCAGCGAGCGCTAATGCAATGAGAGAAGTTCGCAATACATGGCAGAGAAAGAACCATCACACCGCTTGGTTGATCTGGGCCTGGAATTATCCATTGCGTCAAATGGTAGATGGGTTCTATAGCCTTGAGTAGACAGAAGGTATTCGTTCGTAGGTACCTATGACTTTTATGAGCTCGGCATTTTGATGTTCGCATGGATGTTTCGAATTCACATCCTAATGCGGTGCATGATATCTTGTATGAAAGTAAAATGCCGATATTAGGTATTTAAAACACGTTAACGAGGAAGACCGTAAGGTAGGGAATACAGAGCTAAAGGACAGTTACTATAACGGTGTCTGTGCATTCCTGTCATGCCAACATTTCAGCACCACAGTATTCATCCATTTTCGAATAAAGACGAATCCATCAGGCATAATCTCATCCTTGACCTAGTCCTAGAGCTATACACTTACGGAAATTCGCCGCCCTAATTTCCAATTCAAATAAGTCTATTCACGATTCGTGCACGTGCAACTTGTGCTGTCTGTATATTGTGTGCATTGTGCAATGTGCACAGTATATCTGTGAATGGAATCAATCTATCCAAGTCAGTGCAGTGAGAGCTGGCTTCCACGAAATAGTGCTAGTCATTGGAATCCTTCTAATATCCGTTGCGCAGAGTGACCGAGTTTGGTATGTAGTCCACCTCTCGACACAGTGCATGCCGCTGCCCGGTGGCGGTCTGGTGAACAAAGCGTCCTGTCCTGGAGCCACGGGCGTCCGTATACGACAGGCGGCTGCACTGCAAGATGACTGGTGCGTCTGGGAGCCCGGACCAGGCACGATGAGAAAGGACCGCCGCAATCTGCCGAGCCGGAGGGCGGCTCTGGACGACCGTCCACGTGTCCCCCCCCCCCCCCCAATGCAGGCGAATGTGACTATTATGTTGATGACTCTTGAATTTAGTAGGCCGACCGAGAGAGAAGTGTATCACTGATATTTTGTAATAGAAATTAGGCTGTAAACTCCGTGCGGGCTAAAATTACCACGATGACGCCTTACTAGTGAATCAGTACTGGGTGACCTACATATGCTCCAAGTTGTTAAAAGCTAAAGAGAAAAATCACCATCGCCGTATACGCGGCATATGGGAGCCAGTGTGTACAGTCTGTCTTAAAAGTACCGCGCAAAGTGACGGTGGATCCATCAAGCCTGACCGATGAAGGACTGCCAAATTTGAGTCACCGAAGCAATGGACATCCTCGTCCATTCCCCAGCTCCATTGGTTCGGTGACTTTCAAATTATAGCAGGCCCTTCCTCGGTCAGGCTTGCTGGATCCACCGTCACTTTGCGCGGTACTTTTAAGACAGACTGTACATTGTAGGTAAGTATATATTGCGCACCGAATAACTGCTAAGGCCGCGTAATTTGGCATCAAATATGAGCAACAGATCCCCAAAAATATCGTTCATTTAAGGATCACAGAGCACATACTGCAATGAATGAATGAATGAAAATACCTCTCAAAGCTCTACAGGACCATCATTGAAGTGCCGCTCAGAAAACGCAGTCATGACGCGTTAGGTGAGCACGATGTTGACCTTCGGCTCTATCCACGTGAAGGCCGAGCCTGTCATTGCCAATCGCTCAGCTGCAATCTGAGGTCACTGACTGCCGATGTATAGACACGTGCCGAACAGATAATTCGGCCCGTCCGGCCCGGCCAGGCGCCGCAGACGGTAACTAAGAGTCGACTGACCACTTTACCGCGGCGGATTGAAGGCGCAAGATCGTAACACACTTAAGATCGAAACCCACCTGATACAGAGCATGCATGCCATACGTGATTACTTTGGTGCATTGTCTGAAAGTAGCGAACTTTTGAGTCTTTACCTCGTACGTCCCCCGCGACTGTCAGCAGGGCAGACAGCGCGGCGGTCCCCACACTCACGTGTAGACATAAGGGCCGAGCTGCTGCAGGATGGGCTTGGCGTGATTCGTGACCACATCTTCCGCGTTCGTCACGTTCCAGAAGTAGAACTTGATGAAGATGGGCACCGGCATCGTGTGCCAGAACCCATAGCCCTCCGAGTCTGGAGTCAGTTCCAGCTTCTGTCAAGACAAAAGGCGCAACGGGATCTCAGTATTTGCAATATTCAATAGGATCGGGTTGTTCGCTTAAATCTATCCCACATAAAGGCACAGATACATTTGCTGCATTGACACAAATAGTCTTCTGATGACCTAAGAGAAAGCAGAACATCTGTCATCTTGAAAAGACACAGATGTGGTTTTGCACAATTATCGAAGCATGTTCGACAGTAGTGAAGATAGGAGTGATTGTATATCAACATATATTTAGGTAAGGATGATAAGACAACATGATCAATCATTATCATTTGTTGCCTAAATTGAACAGTGCAGCTATGCAAAATGCATATTGCTGCTGGTGGCAATCCCATAATTGATGGACACTGTAATATTCACGTCAGACTAATTAAGCTGTTATACCACGGAGAAGTACATGAGTAAAATATCGTCGGCATCTGATGTCCCCAGTCACACAATCGGACAATAGCACGGATGATGTCAGGTAAAAGCAGAAAAAGACAGCGCCATTTCGAGGAACAATATCTGACAAAAACCTCTGAAAGTAGGCCCACGGGACGTAAAAACTTCCCCAGCAGTAAGTGTCGCAGTTATCGAAATCGATGTCATTCGCGGGAATCAAAGAAGGTGCCAGAGCGCACATCTCGAAGTAATGTCTTCTAAGAAGGCTTCCATGAGAGTATGTCTTAACAACAAAAGAGAAACAGTTCGATTCTCAAAATTCAGAAATCTGACCGTCAGCAAAGCTAAAAGAGATTATGTCTTCCATAATAAAAAATCCTCCCAATGCAACTCTAACGATACAAAAAAAAGACAAGCCCACGTTGACCTCAGGTGACCTTATGTAGATGACTTTGGATTAGCAAGACACATGGCTGATCAATGTGTAATGCCATGTATAGTCTGTCTTAACCCGGCAGTTGCTGGGGTATTTCGCCACCCACCGTTTGCTGGGGGGGGGGGGCGTTAAACGCCCCCAGCCGATAACTCGAGAACCAATAGGCGCAGCGAAACGCACGAGGCGGCAAACGAAAGAACGCGACGA
Organism: Amphibalanus amphitrite; assembly: GCF_019059575.1. NCBI lineage: Eukaryota > Metazoa > Arthropoda > Thecostraca > Balanomorpha > Balanidae > Amphibalanus > Amphibalanus amphitrite. The sequence continues at coordinate 99,605 of NW_024881983.1, forward strand.
GACGCTTCAGATGAGTACTTCAAAGTTGAATTTTGAGGTCACAGGTCGGGTCAAGGTCAGGTCAAACACCTGAAATCGGGCTTTCAGTAGCATGGACTTCAGGACTTCGCAATGGGCGCCTCTCGTCAGAAACTCTGTCAAAACGGTGCACAATCCATCATATAAGGCCTACAAGAGTGTCAGCTCCATGTAGGGGTCAGTCAAGCATAGGTCAGGGTCAAGGTCAGGTCAACCGGGTAGGCACATATCCCCGAAAATCAAAACTGATATTTGCAGCCTATGACACATGTTTTATGGGTAATTTGGGCCGTAGAACACGATGGTGATATTCACTTTATCATATGTGTACGTGTTTGGCTCAAAAAGTTCAATTTAAGAAATTCATGTATCATGGTCGTGAAGAAGTCACGAGAAATTGTCAAGATTCAGTTCAAGATTTTGGAAAATGCGGAACGATAATCAATAATCGAAGATAGCCATTTGATTGTTCATGGTATTGGCATTCTAATGGCGTTTACGGCATGTCTGTATGTCTATTCTGTGATTTTATATGATTTTTTGAACTTATGTCGTTTTTGGTCGAAAACTCAGAAATCATGACGTCACTAAAACCTCGATATCTCAAAAATTTTCCGACCGATTTTTTTGAAACTTTGTCACAATATACTTCAATCAATTCCCTACAGGTACCCAAAATTTGGCGCGCCTGCGGCGCGCCGTTTTTATGCTATGGCCCGGCGAAAAAAGTGGGGGCGTTTAACGCCCCCCCCCCCCCAGCAACTCGCGGGTTAAAAGTACCGCGCAAAGTGACGGTGGATCCATCAAGCCTGACCGAGGAAGGGCCTGCTATAATTTGAAAGTCACCGAACCAATTGACCTGTGGAATGGACGAGGATGTCAATTACTTCGGTGATTCAAATTTAGCAGGCCCTTCTTCGGTCAGGCTTGATGGATCCACCGTTACTTTGTGCGGTACTTTTAAGACAGACTGTACAGTCTGTCTTAAAAGTACCGCGCAAAGTGACGGTGGATCCATCAAGCCTGACCGAAGAAGGACCTGCTGAATTTGAAAGTCACCGAAACAATTGACCTAGGGAATGGACGAGGATGATAATTGCTTCAGTGACTCAAATTCAGCAGACCCTTCCTCGGTCAGGCTTGATGGATCCACCGTCACTTTGCGCGGTACTTTTAAGACAGACTGTACATACCTATAATGTGTTCTCAGGCGCTCATCACACCTTTGCCATCTATTTTGCATTCATTTGCCATAAGCCTCAGGTCAGAAGAGCTAAGGTGGAAGAATTACAGCGGCTAATTTGAATCGGTAAAAAACTTCTTTAAATTGACATCTACCTTGCGTGGCCTTGACAATGGAGAGCAGGCTTTCAAGGCTTCCAGCTTTTCAATAAACGCCAATTATCACGATCGCTATGCCAAAATACGTTATAGGGCAGGAAATCTTACTTATGAATACCACAAAGGCTCTCAGAGTTTATCATAGCATTGCCTGACATGACGTTTGATCTTGGTGACATGACCTGGGAGACACCTTATTTCTTGGGTGACCATTATTCAAAATGTAAATGCGATGCTATGTTAGACTCCGACTCGATTCATCTACGCCTTCTGGAAATGATCGTGAAAAGCTAGGAGCGTTGCATAAATCGCCTACCCTCGCTGTGTCGGTGGGTCCACACATGAGGTCGTTCGCTACTCCTTTCGATCTCTCACATGGTCTTGTCCTTCAAAAGGATCCACCATAATTTGGATATTCGTCCAGGTATCCCTATCTTTGTCTTGATTTGCTTTGTACCGACTCCTAACTAACCATTCCCACAGTCCACGGAATGGAGTTTTGCACATGAATCACCCGACCTTTCAACATTTTAGCTAATGGTTGGTCGGTGATCGGTAGTAAATCCTCTCATAACTGCATCCGGGGCCGGATGCATTTCATAACAGTGACTGAGCAGGGCAAGTTGGTCCCATTATTTGTGTAAGATGCATGCGCATAATTTTCTATTGTTTCAGAAGCATTGATGCAAACTGCAAACTATGGAGTCAGCCTCTCAACGACCTTTCAGGACATTTTGAGCAATATTATATAGAAATAAGAGGCATTGGCTGTGGCGAGTCACGCCTACTGGATTGACCAGCCTGCTGACCTGACACACTACTATGCTAATCGGGTGTCCATATCCAGCTGCTGACAGCTGTTGAGAGGCCGCCTGTCCGCCTGTGCTCACTGACAACTGTGCAGTTGTCTGTACAGGCTCTCGGAGGCCGCCCACTACATCTCTAATCCGGCTGTCAACGCTCCAATCTGGCCGTATCCTGGCACGGAGTACCAGCGCCGGTCGTGCGGTCAGCGGGCGCGGGCCGACCTCGCTCTCCCGACACACTGACCTTGTCCAGGATGGCGTCGAACAGCTGCTGGTTCAGCAGGACGGCCAGCACGCCAATCACCAGGGTGACGGCGCCGGCGGCCAGAAGACCGCGGTGACACGCTGAGGAGGAGGCCATCGCTGCGGGCAGTCGTCGGTTACTGACCGCCAGCCGGGCCGCCGGAGCTGCTATGGGCGTCGGACCGACGGCAGCCCCCTGGCGCACCGGGACGCCGTTGGCGACCTCTGGTGGCCGCAGCCTGAAACATCCGACACTCATCAGGGTGGCAGAGCAGGATAGAGATAACACACTTAGCAACGTGTTTACTGAACACTAATTGAAACACGAGCAAATCATTATAACTGGACAGTATCGGTTATATGAAAATCATGCCTCAATCAATCCCGTCTTGACGCACTTTAAACGGCCTATTTTAGCCATTTAAATGATGATTAGTGAATAGTGGACAATACCGACACTCGACAGGTATACCAAAATCATGTCTTATTCAATCCCGTCTTGACGGACTTAAAACGGCTAATTTTTTGGTGATCTGATTGCATATCAGGTGCATTTTTAAACCCTAAACAGCAGCACAGAATAAAATGTAGGCATAGGGCAGCAAACAAAAAGATTTGTTTAATTTGCTTGTTAGTTACTTTCTGTTTAACATTTTATAAATCGATGTTGAATGGGGCTAATTTGATTCGGCGCAAAATCTGTTTACCTTTGACAACAAAAACACTGTTCTGCGGGTATTTTCATATCGCGGGATTCGTATCGCGGGCAGACTCGAGAGAATGTTGAATGATCAGGTGACCGATTTAAGTGATAACTAGCCATCTATTGATGGGGAGGAGCATAGTTATTAGTTACCCGTGTGTTGCACCAGTTGCATATTGAAACAGCTGAGGCACTGCACGGTTTAACTTAGATCGAGGAAGTCGTTTGGATTTAATGGGCGGCACGGTGCCGGGGTGACCGTGACCGACTGTCACGGGCAGAGATAGCTCACGCACTGCCAACTGGCAGCTGCGTGATCAGCACGACCACCTACAGGTATACTGGAGCTGCTACTGCAGCCTACAGGCCGAGCCCAACACTAGCTGCTAGCTGGTGGCAGGACTATAGGCTGGACGCCATTGGTGATGCCCAACAGCCACTGTCAAAAGCTGATGTCATGTTCATAAGCCTGGTTGGCGCATTCACTTTCAGGATGTTGAATAATTTCCTAGAACTCCTAACCATAACTGTTTGAGAGCTAATCAATCATTCCACGCACAGCAATAGCAACGAGCCTAAATTTTATTTTGAGATGATCGCATATTATTTAGTGGTAAGTGGCACAGGCTCATGTCTCAAATAAAACAGCTATGATACTTTGCTATCGTTTCGCTGTTTACAAAGCAGAACTTCGCAAAACGTAGAAAGATACAAGCTTATGTTTATCGGCCAAGCTTTCAGAAATAACCGCCCTCTATTCTGTCGGCACCGATCAAAGACAATGTGCACATAATCCAGCAAACCGCGGCTCCCTCTTTACCAGAGAACCAGCACGCATCCAACTGCGAGATCAAATAGGACGCCGACTCCCTCAGTCACATGACCTGCGAACTTCACCGGCACATGTATTGTGTAGTGGCCAAGCGACATTGTGACCCGAAACAGAGCAGCGGGACATCAGAAGTACCGATACCGATCGACAAGCTTTTTCATGTGCTGGTCGACGATTAATCAAATTGCGTGGTTGAAAAAAATACCAGACGTTTTACAACAAACTCCAGCTGGGTGACAACTAAAATTGTGTGTGCAATTTAGTGTAGTTTCATGATGTAATACTTAGCCATGCTGAACATTACTATGCCCTATTATACGAAAATCGGAAAGCCAGTTTCTGATAGACATTGTGAGATGAACATCATAAGGGCATTTATTGATGATGTCATGCATTTTGAAATGACTGTTAGCGTGTTTAGTGCAACCAATTGGGCTGCGCACAGCCCGAGCGAGTAGACCACTATATCGTACGGGCCACCTTAACCCTCGCCCTGGCATGGCAGGGCATTTTTCATAACACGGCCTGGCAGGGGGTCGATGCGACCCCCCCCCCCCCTCGCGATTGGCTCCTATGGCACCTAGAAACACCAAATTTGGTAGGTAGGTGGGCCCCCTGGAGTTCTCGCCCCTATGCAAATTTTGTTGCTCTATGTCAATATTTAGGGGGGTTTTGGGGGGTATAAACGTATTTTTTTTTCTAAAAACAGGTCAGAAGTTTTTCGCCAATAACTTTTGATCTGATTAAGATAGAGCAAAAAGAAAAGCACCAGTGAGCTCAGCACGTCAAGGCGCGTCGAATGATATACTATTTAGCTTGCTTAAGTGTACTTAAAGTTTTTCTTAATTTTTAAGTAAACTTAAATTAATTAATTAAGTTCAAGTTAACCAAATTGCATCATGTCGCATACCATTCGATTCAGCTGATCACCAGGAACACAATGACACCATTTTTTAAGCTCTAGCGTCATTATGTGCCAAGTTATTGGCAAAAACGTCATTTGACCTCAGTTGACCTCATTTGACCTGACCCATTGATAAGTACACCAAACAAAGAAGCACCAAGTGACCTGCTGTTAATTACTGTGGTTTCAAAGCACAAAAGTGATAGGACAAAGTGGAACAAAGCGGATATCTCCAGTATTTTCCGAATTTAGTATTTTCCCATAGGCTTAACATTACGACGTAATGACCTCGAAAAACCCGAACTATATGTTTATACAACTCGGTGAACTTAGCACATCCTGAAAGTTTGAAGGAAATCAGTCCAAAACTGTGAGTTGGACAGGTGCAAAAAGAAAATTGAAATTTGACCGGGACCTTGTACCGGTTTTTCTGACCTGGTGACCTGACCTAAGGTCACCTGGACCTGAAATTTTTAGGTCATATGTAAAAAGGTTGCCCCATAGGCTGTGCCAAATTTGGCGGCGTTGCGCGCCGCCGTTTTTACGCTATCTTCGAAAAACCTTAGGGGGGTCGCATCGCCCCCCCTGCCAGGGCGAGGGTTAAGACCAACTCCATGGCAGCAGCAAGCGGGTTCGTGAGAGACTCGTTCATGGTGTTAACTAAAGCGACACTCCGATGACGGAATGATTGGAAACGATGATGTTCGGCATACCAGATCTTTGATTCAAGTCCGATCTTTTGCCAGCAACTGCATTTTTAGGTCAGGTCAGGTCAGGTTATACGAGCCTTTGTAAACTGATATTTGAGCAAGGAAGTGTATGAAGGAGTTAACGGTAGCGGAAAACGCCTACCTTCTAAGACTAGTCGGCGGGACGCCGAGTAACTTTGGACCTGACCTGAACTGATCCGACTAGCCTAACATGTATACCTACAAATATCATTCTGAAACAAAGCTAAGGCAATATTCGACACCAGGAACCAAAAGAAAACAGCATCATCTCTACACGGTCTATATCAGGCCTTAATATTATTGACCCTTGGGTTACTGACTTGATCCCAGGTCAACTAATATGCAGAAAAAGACTTAAAAATTGGATACCTTTCTGCTTTGTCTCGTAACGAGCAATGAAGTCATTTTTCCGCGAAGCTCTAGCTAAAATAAGGGCCGAATGGCTAAGACTAAGAGAACAAACCAATCTATATCTTAGACGCTGTTAGAGCTTAGGAGAATACTGACGAGGGTTAATCTAACTTCATTTCACATTTTACGGGCGCTTTCTTGCCTAAACGCATGAACATGTCACGCAGCATTCTATTCATAGAAATACACCTTGAGCATTGCGGCGTCCCTGATCTCCTGATCTCCCGCGCTATAAAAAAAAATCCGTTTTAATATGGTAATGACTGGCGTTCTACACGCAGTGGTCGGCAGACGCCGGCGGCTATAACTGTTCTAGCGGACCATGAGTAGCCTCCCAGTCCCACCCCTCATGGCTCACGGCCGACGCCCCCGGCAGAACGCTCACCGCCGGAAGGGAGCCTTTGACCGCTCCGGTCACCACACGTGGCAGTGTGCGCCGCTGCAGCAGTCAGCAAATCCGGCGAGCAAGGCTGGTCTACTGCCCCGGCCCCGACCACACCCCCTCCATAAAGGTGTCAGTTTCTCTGAGGGAATGTGCATCATGTCTGCAGTCTCCGATCTTATGTAATGTGACAGTCATGTGTCCTTGGACGCTAAACCACCTACATTAGCGGCGGGTACGGATGGAAGGGTTAATTTAATAGCATTGCATTCAATACAGCTCAATACCTAATAGCCGTTTTCACGACGGACTATCCGGCGAATGCACCTAATTTGACCAAATCTGCACCTAATCTCTTTTACAGCAAATATCTTCATTTAATGAATATATTTCAGTGTTTTAATCAATGAGGCTCTCTGATAATATGACAAAGCAGGCATATAAGCAATTAGTGCAACCCTAGCTGATAGCTACTATTCAAGAGAAACACTGAACCTAATTTGACCAAATCTGCACCCAATCTGCACCAGATGTGCACCAAATGTGTACCAGATGGCCGTCGTGAAAACGGCTATTATAACTTATTTAATCAAGTGAATTGTAGAGCATGAACCTCAAATGACCGAAGTCCTAAGTCAACATGCATAGAATGTCTCACTGTAATTTGAAAAGAAAACAATGAACCCATTGTGCCCTGAGCACTAGGCTTGCCGGGCAGCAAAGGACGCGGACATCCGTCCATTTCAATGGTAACGTCGAATTTGTATTGTGTTTCACTTGTGCCCTGCTGTTCTCTCGGAGACAAACAGCATTGACATCAATTATGTCCTGATGTGTGGTGAATGCTTCAAGTTCAAGCAATGGAAAAGCAATGCGCAGTGTGGGAAAGTCAGTGCCGCATAACAGCACAGTGGCCCGGTCAAAATAGATCATTTAAACAATGGCGAAGTCTGCGGAAGGAAGTTGCAATGCCGAAACGGATATCGCTTTCTATAGCTTGTCATGCTGTTTGGTCCATAAAAACAAAGATAGGTGCTGGGCTTTCATTATTGCATTCTTTTCATTTTTAGAGGGTACTTTGCATGGAATTTTGCACGTAGCATCCAACCGCGTAAACGCAACAACAAATAGTTTGCGTCCCATTTATTTTATCTAAAGTTATACTTACGGTATGCAAACATCTTCGTCCTAGATGTGGACATTAAATTCATCATAGCCATTCAATGCTAAATGTGCAAAATTAAACCAACAGCTATTCTGCAACCTAATGGAAAAGTGACGGTGGCTGTCCGAAGGTCATGGCTCGGCGACTTTTGGAGCTGGTCGCTCGGGCGCCGGCCGGTCTCGCCGCCTTGAGCAAGCTGAGCACACACAGGTGACGTGTGACGAGCGGTCGTCGCTCGGTTTGGCCATCGGTGACGGCGGCAAACATCCGTCTCCGCGGCAACCAAAACTGTGCGCAGCCGAGACTGGGACTGGAACTGGGACAGGTACTGGAGGAGACTGGGACAGAGACTGGGACAGGGACTGGGACAGATACTGGGACTGGGACTGGGACTGGGACTGGGACTGGGACAGGGACTGGGACAGAGACTGGGACAGGGACTGGGACTGCGACAGGAACTGGGACTGGGACAGGCACTGGGACAGGGACTGGGACATGGACTGGGACTGGGACTGGGACTGGGACTGGGACTGGGACAGGGACTGGGACAGAGACTGGGACAGGGACTGGGACTGCGACAGGAACTGGGACTGGGACAGGGACTGGGACAGGGACTGGGACATGGACTGGGACAGGGACAGGGACAGGGACAGGGTCATGGGCTGGGACTGGGACTGGGACTGGGACAGCGACTGGGACAGGGACTGGGACAGGGACTGGGACAGGGACTGGGACAGGGACTGGGACAGGGAGTGAGACAGGGACAATGGGATAGGGACACTGGGATATAGAGTGGGACAGAGAAACTGGGACAGGCAGTGTAAGTTTCACCTTACGTTTCGAATTGAGCAGGTTTAATCAATTCAAATGTGAATTTCATTATGTAGTTCAAGAATGGGATATTTAAGTTTTACCCAACATAATATGTTACCAAACTTGATGTAGTGTGTCAACGTTTCAGCCAGGAGCAGCCAGTTCCCTTATGAAAAAATGACAATTGGCTTTAGCAGTCGATACAAGTCATAAAATGACAGTGATCCGCAAATCACTGCTTCGACGGACAATGACATGAGTCAACTGTTTTTATCAGTCGTTCATGGTTGCGGATGGATAAATGTCCATCTCCATTAGCTGCTTGGTTTCGGTTGAGTTTTTGTGTAATAATTACCTAAAAGGTACCTAACCGAGCCAACACCAATCACTCTACTCTACTCTTATTGTCCAGAAGCGTTTCTCCCGACCCTCAGATTTTGCGTTGTTGAACTACCCATGAGTTTCTCCAGTACTGCACTTGTTATCGTGCATATTTATGGGGACATGGTTCCACCCGAGATGCGACAGCAACAGAACCTTTTGAAAGACACTAACTAGCCATGGGTACGTTATTGCACTGAACAAGACATCTATCACTCCAACATAGAAACTGTAATACAATGCAAAGGAACCGCGAGCATGGTGGCATCTGCATTTTAAAGGATGAAAGTATGATAAAAGTGTAATGTATTTCGGCGTGCACGCTGTCAACCCATGCGCACGGTGCATAAATTTGAACTTGAATCGTAAAAATCACTTTCTCGAAGCTTGACAATCGACAAGGACGTCGCTTTCTACTTTTCAGTTTATATGGCAACAAATACAACGTCAATGCTCACCATTTCACAGCAGCGTCGTCCTTTCCGACTGTCATGGCTGGCTGTGGGGGGGGGGGGGTTCAGTCGCTCCAGCGACTCCGGGAGCAGTCGCGACACCGAGCGGTCCTTGGCGCCGCCGCCGACACACTGACGGTCGTCGCGAGCGTGCAGCGCTCTGCCGCCGCGCCGCCGCCGCCGCCGGCGGCCCCCTGCCCAGAAGCCGCACACAACTCCGAGAGATCGGCCGCCAGCCAATCCAGTTAGTCGGCGCGCGTGCTGGCGGCGCCTCCTCCTCGTGAGAGAGCTTCCTCCAATGCGCGCGACCGCAGGGCGTCGCAGACGCACCGCAGGGCACCGCGAACGGACCGCACGGCACTGCGAGCGCACCATACGGCACTGAAAACAATTTTACCCGAAGCTGGCGAATTAAGCGTTGCTCTGCGGGTGGTATATGGGGCATTCCACGTCAAATCGAACAAAAATCGGCTGTTTTGCACCATACCATCAGCGATTTCATTATAAATTTGTGAGCGAGTTCCTGTGTGGCCCCGGACATTACATTGATGTTTTTTGCACATTCTGACCACAGGTCTTCTAAATATAGGGCATCAAATTTGTACAAAATGTTGCATCTTTATATTTTTGAACGACCATAACATTGGTTGTACTTGTTTGATTTGAATGAAATAAACCTTACTGTTTAGGTAATTTCTTAAGCATTTGTTTAGAATTGGACCTACTTAAATATATGACCTTGAAATTTGCTTAAAGGGACCCTCCCACCTTCAAAAAAGTTTATGAATTGGCATGAAAGTGATGTCGCTCGGTTCAGAAAGAGCGAAAACGAATATCTAAAAAATTTCACCGAAAAATATTCACCGGTTTTCAAGATATTAGACTTTTACTTTTGTTTACTTTTTTGGGATCTGCGCTGTTTCTAGCGACTTTATTTTAGAAGTGCGGCGTTTGCGGCAGATGTTGCGCGCAAATAGCATATACCACCGCGTGCTACAAAACGTTTTAGTCAAACATTTCAAAATCGTTAGATATTTGCGCTGACGTCACACATTCAGAGGGGTATTCCTAAGCATTAGCCCCTCTGAATCAAAATGCTGCAATTTTGAAATTCAATATTTCTGATTTAAGGCATTTCTCGATGTTGTGAGTGCCGAAACCGGTAATTGTGAGCCAGGGACCCCATTTTGGCTATCTCAACTCAAATCTTATGTTAAGGTGGGAGGGTCCCTTTAACTCTGTTTTTAAGCACAAATATTGAAATAGCAAAAAACACGTCACCTTCGATTTGGCTCATTTTCATATATTTTATTGCCTACCATATTCTTAACAACCTGTGAAAAAATTAGAGTGGGCCATTCAAAAGTTTTGAAGAAAATTGCACACATGCAAACGTATGTTAGCACGCGCAGTGGAGGGGGAAGAACGAATTTCGCCCACCCCTCCTGTTTTTCGCCAATATCTCATAAGATTAGTGCAAAATTAATTATGGCTACCTGTCAAGAATTGAATTGGACATCTCATCGTGCAAGCAATAAGAAAATCGGTTCACAACTGTTCTAGTAATAGCGGTGTAAAGTGAACATCCTGTCGCCGCAGCAACGCGGCGACTCGGCAGCCGGCGCCGACCGCTACGCGCCGCCTGAATTGTAGACTGTGCCGGGACGGAACGGAACGGTTCCGTCTTTACATCGCGCTCCCTACCGCTGATTACGTTTGATTCGCGTCAAATTTTGTGAGGAGACTAAGAAATGCACAGGCAATCTTATGGTGAAAGAATTTTGAAAATCGGATGGTAAACAATTGAAATATGAACGTGTAAACACAAAATTGTGATTGCTGCGTTTCCCGCATCGGCCGAGCCCGCCTCAGCCGGCGACATGTTACTCTTAGCAGGCCTCTAACTGCCATATTTATTATTGGATTAACTAGAAATTCCCCATACATACTAAAAGATGTATGTTCTTTCGTATAGTAAAGATCAAAAGAAGTGAAAATATCGTTGCGTGATATTGTTTTCGTTGAATTTACTTCATGATGCATTTCCACACTGCTCAAAATTCACCGCAAAATACCGTTTGCCTGAGACACTTTTACTATGGAACGTGAATGCTTGACTACGATCACTAAGCAGCAATCATTCATTTCAGAAAGTGTACACAAGCAAGCATGTCTTGACTCTGTCTTTCAAGGTCACGCGCGGTTGCGTGATGTTGATGCATGAAAACGGCGTTTGCCGCGAAAGTTATGAATGGCCCACTCCAATTTTTTCACAGATGGTTAGGAACATTGTGACGGACATAATATGTACAAATTACCCAAATCGAAGGTGACGTGTTTTTTGCTATTTAAATTTTTTGTTTTAATTCAAGGTCAAATGCATTTCAAGGTCACTTCAATTTAATTTTATAATTAAAAATTAAAACCTTATCAATCGCCTATATAAGACCCTGTTAATATCATTTTGATACCAGAAATGGAACCAGAGTAATAGCCATTTAAAAAATTGATGGGTGGCATTTTTTCGCTATATTCGATGACCTATATCTCAGCGATACGTTATCAAATTTCGAAAATATTATACGTAACTCAGTTTTGAACCATGCCCAGTCTGCCTACAAATTTTCAGAAAAATCGAAGGGGATGACGGATTTCGGTGTTTGATTTGACGTGGAATGCCCCATAAGTGTACCTATTAACTCGCCATGTCCAGATTCTAGCTAGAGGGTAAGCAGACTTGTCTGCCTTATTACTCGTAAGTAAATATGCACCGTACCCACAGTCTGCAGTAAGGTAGCTACTCAGCACCGGATATTGTCCCCGCGTGTGTCGAGTCATTGGCATAGCCCTCACTGAAAGAGTTGGAACTACTCGAGATATCCAAGGCCCTATATACCAGGTAGGGTCGTCCGGCGATTCTACCTTTCCGTGACGTCAGCTCGTGACGTCATTTGGAGTCAAGTCTCGAAGCCCCGTTCAATCCCCATGTAAATGAGCGATTTTCGAAGCACTGTAGAATGAAGTCTGCACAAGATATATCAAACTTAAGTATCTTACCTAAAAGAGCAGACAATTTTCTGCAAGTTATCTATTACGTGTTTTTCGCTAAATCTTTTGCTTTTTTCACAAAAGCGTAAAATGTCCCCCCATGTCTCCGCAGCCTCCCTGCCGCCGGCCGCCGCGCGGTCGCGGTAGTGTAGTGGTTAGCGTGCCCGCGCAGTATTCCAAAGGTCCCGAGTTCGAATCTATGCGGTGCGGAACTTTAATTGCAATTCCAAGCTGAATATACGCACATCCATAATAAATTATTATTCGTATAGCTAAACTGTCACCAAGCTATCCATATAAATTGACTTCACCCAAAATATCGGCAAGATTCTATTAAAATAAAAATTCAAATATGGCGGCTTGGACTGCCGCGTGCGTTAGGCTCCGCCCATAGCTCCGCCCACATGCGTGACGTCATTCGTGTTAGTGGACACGCAGAGAGATAGGGGACGACATGGGCCTGGAGATATCGTAAACGCGTATCCGTGGATGGCGAACCTTTACATAACCTGCCCTGAAGGAGTTGATCTACTGGCACAACTAGATGGCGTTGTCTCATACAGTTTTGAATTACAGCAATTTTTTAACTTTTTTTGCACCAATGATATATTGGTACATTGTTTGGCGCGGTTTCAAGTGGGGGCGAAAGTACAATTGTTAGGGTGCATCTTTAACCCGCGCCCCACTGGGGTCTGTGTATAACACGCCCTACTGGGGGGGGGGGGTTATTCATAGCCCCCCTCCTAACTCCGAAACTACTGGGCCGATCGTCAAAATTCAAACGGCGTCTGATAGCCCCGGAAAAACTGTCGAGCGAAACCTAATTTCATTGACCTCCAGGTCACCGATGACGTCACAGGTCAGGTCAAAGTAAAAATTATTAGCATTTTGGCTCGTTCACATTTTGGGCTCTGGCCACCGTCTTACAAGTCAGATCAGGCTCATTTTTGGTTTCCACACTCGTGAACAGATGCTCTAGATCCCTTGAGGGTACCAAACTTGTACTTTGATTTTCAGGTCAGGGTCAGGTCATCACAGGTCACGAAAATATTATATCATGCGTGGGTCACGTGACACATGTTTTATGGTCCATTTAGGCCACAGAGTTCGAATTTGATGTCGTATGTGTTATTCGAGGTCATTTTGAGTCGAATTTAGCTTAGGTCAGGTCACCTTCAGGTAAAAAAAGGTCAAATTTTGAAGTTAGAATTTTTCAACAAAAAAGGTGTCTATTGGATGCAGTTTGAGCTCAGGAACACGATGGTGCCATTTATATTGGTGTACGATGTCAAATACGTACTGAAAAATTGATTTGAAAAATTATTAATTGTGAATTTTTTTGCAATAATGCGTATAACTTGGCCATTTTTGAAGATATTTAGCTGAAACTTGCTAGAGTTCGTCAAAATCATGCGTTCTGTCACATATATTCCGGTTTTTTTCGAAAAGTCAAAAACTTTTTGAAAAAAATATAAAAATATAAATTTTGAATATTATTATATAAAATTTTCGACATTTTCAAAATTTTGAAAATCCGAGATAGCAGTTTGATAGCGCGGTCAATTCTGAGTCCTTTCATGCAAAGAAATTGGATCTAGCTTAAAAACTGAGCTCTTGGGAGCGATTGCCGTGGTTCAATGTTTTGCGTCGAAATCGGACGAACATGACGTCATTCTGACGTCATTTCCGGCCGATCTATGGTAGCTACGAAGTTCAAATTTTGACAAAAGGTGTCAAATTGATGCAGCCGAAGGTACTGAAAGTTTGGCGTCGATCCGTCGAGCGGTTTGGAAGTTATTGCAGAAAAACGGGAGGGGGGCTATAAATAGCCCCCCCCCCATTGGGGCGCGGGTTAAAACCTCTGCAATATTCATCACGAGACGATTGGCAACGCCTTTTCTTCCGAAACTACCAATTGAAACCATTTTGATTCTTATATAGGTCACGAAAGCAGTCGCGAGACATCTTCTTGATCTCGGGCGGTCTGCATGACTACCGGTGACTGGGTCATGTCGAATTTTCTATGGGAATTCGATTTGACCGTTCCCACCGACGTGAAACTTTCTCACCAATGTTTTCTAGGTGTGAGATTGTCATAATATAGATAATTTCCCTCAAATATGGTCAAGCGTGGGAGTTTTTCTGGCCCTCGTGATTTGGTCGGCGAAGGGTAGGCGTGGAGGGTAACCCCTTTTAGTCATACCTGCTCTGAGCGGATATAACCGCTGAGGCAGATACGGCTACACTGCAATGGGACCTTACTGTACTCCTGGGAGGGTGGTTAAAAATGGTTGCGGATAGGGGTACCCGCGAAACACCGGTTTACTCACCGGCCCTGGGTTAAACTGTTTTCAGTGGGGAACGCGAACGGACCGCACAGGAGTGCTAGCGCATGGCAGCGTGACCACGCAACACGGCAGCGCGACCGTGGGTATACCTCCTTACCACATGGCAGTGTTACTATATGCCGAACGCACATAACGGCAAGAAGTCGCCCGTCAGCCAACTCGTAAAATGATGCTTGGTCAAGCTCCCGCGCCAGAATCGAAATTGCCAGTCGAGACCGAGACCAGACATTGCGATAAGAGGAATAGGTTGTTCTTTGAAGGTTAGATGAAAGATCTTGATTTTAATGATCTTACACGGCTTATGTAACACGGATTACGGATTATTAACCTGAACCATTTCACAAATATAATACGGCATAGGATGCGCCTTTCAGTTGGTAGGTACAACTGTACAGTGTACAGTACACACTGCACACAGCTGTGAAAGGCGAATCCAGCTTGGCACGATAATACTACCTTTATACAATAAAATCGGTGTCGTCGCATATGGATGCCTAAATCTTAAGTGCCTGCAACATTTACTCTAATACTCAACATATACACAACATATGGCTAAATGACGTGCCACGCGAAGCTGTTTCATTTCGTTTAGTTCTACGCCAAAACGATTTGTGTTGTGCATGTCCGAGTTCTCCATTGTTACTTTGCTGACATCCCCGTTCTCCTAGAATGAACAGCTCATTTGCGAGCCGCATATTATACTCGTACAAGTTAACCTTGCAATATTTGTTTTTTCTCGTGGAACACCAGTTTCCTAAGACCTAATCAAAATACCAACAGCCATCTGTTATCCTTGGCAACCAGATATTTTGTTGACGTGGGACGAAAACGATTACCTTGAGGTTTGAACCAAACACGGCTGACGACGCCATAAATTCAGGAACACTCTCAGCAGCTGATCCATGCTGAGCTTCAAAGCTCAATGCAGGCTTTTTGTATGATTGAGACAAAGTTTTGCAGTAAACCGACCATCTGCGGAGCTTATATGTTACATCGATGCACCTGAATAATTGATTGCACTTCATCGTTGTAAGATGCATTACTTTTTTGCATTTTAAACAAAATCATTTGAGGTTTTCACTCTCAAATTAACTCTGATTTTCAGTGATGCCCGTAAATAATGCTTCTAAAACCATTATTACGGAGCGAGCGAAGCGAGCGTAGTCTTTCCTTAGATTAACGGAAATTTCTGAGTATGAGCGGCCGGCCGGCCGGCCGGCCGGCCGGCCGGCCGTGGTCACGCTTTTGCGAGGCTTATATCTCAGCAACCACTTGACCGATTTACACGCGGTAATTTTTGTAGGGTAGCTTCATTCCTTCTACCAAGTATTGGACTATTCCCGATGCATGTGGGTGACCCCTTATGCACGTGCCACGTGCAAAACGAGGAGGTGTCACTTTTGTAATTGTTGCAATATCTCGGTAACTACTTGGCCGATTGCGCTGAAAGTTGGCATGTAGGTAGGCACCCACTAGGCACTGCATATACATGTGCCAGAGTTGGGGTGCTGCTGCACGTGCGCACGTGCAGGGGTCGTTTCCAGATCTCGAGAACGGCTGGACCGATTGCGCTCAAATTTGGTACACGGTTAGGGACCGGTTAGTAGGGTGCCGTGCACATGTCAGTTGGGACCCATTTTGCACGTGCGCACGTGCAGGGTGCCGCTTCCAGATCTCGAGAACGGCTGGGCCAATTGTGCCCAAATTTGGCACATCGCTAGAGACCGGTTAGTAGGGTGCCGTGCACAAGTCAGTTGGAGGTACCCCCTCGCAATTTCGCACGTGCAAGGCCCACCCTCTCGCTCGCTCCGTTAGTCGCCCCAAAAGGCGTTATACTGGTTACATTGTATATCCTTATCATTGCGTCCAAATAAAAACAGCTGGAAACATCCGCCAGCTGCCAACGTGGGATCTACATATAGTTGGTCACGCCTACTTCTATACATACATTGCTTTTTAGCAATTCGTGGCATGTCGCAGCGAATAAATATCCTTACAATAACTTATCTCCTCTGTTCAGCTTTGTATGTGGCTGCCCTGGCAACGGCAATAGAGCGGTCTCTGTCAATCAGTAGCTATATTGTCGATGGTTTATTGCGATCCGATTTTGTCCGTCGCTGGATCCAGTCTGCGGGCCTCTGATTGCCTGACCGGAGTTCCGGGGCGCGCTAGTCCGCGCACTGGGTGTAGTTATGATCTCGCACAAAACACCCAGCGCCGCGTGAAAGTTAGACGGTGTCCATAATCTCGGTGTATACCCTGCACGTTATTGCCCAGGCGCGTAACCACGAGTTTGAAGTTACTGGGGACCACATGGAGGGCCGCGAAGACCAAATATTATATTTCAGGATCAACCTTGGTCCGAGTGGGGTGGGGGGGGGGGCAGAGGGTGGGTGGGGGGCGTTTTTGGCCACACCTGCCAGTTTTTTTTTTTTTTGTTGGGCGTGTAAGGAAAGCCGCGGCGCGCACCGTCGCGATACTTGGTAGGTATAGCCTATGATACCTCAATTTCGCATCGTGTGTGAAAATTTCGACCGCCGGTCACCTATAAGGTGAGGTCACCAGGTCAAGTAAAGTAGCCATGCCTCTAGAAAACTTTGTGACTGTCATTCCTACAGTTTACATCCCAGAAGTTTGAAACTCAAACTTTTGCATGAGGAAATCAGTATGAACAATCGTCTCAAAATTTTCACATCGGCGACCTAATGTCAGGTCAATTTTGAGACCTCTTCGTTATAAGTCATTGGGAAAAATTGAAATGCTCTTCTTTTGGCCGAAAACACATTCAAACACCGTGACACAGGTAAACACTGAACCGGAAAATTGCCCCTTGTGACCCCTTCTATGCCCCTGAGGTCATCTCCAGGTCATGAAACATCTGCAACAGTTTTTAATTATAACTTTAGGTAGAAACATGCTAGAGCCCTTAAAACACCATGAATGGGTTCAGCTCAACAACACCAATCGAATGACATGCAACATGACCTTTTCCGTGACCTTGACCAGGGGTCAAATTTTCATGTTGACCTTTTCAGGTAAATTTATAATTCATTCGACGCGTCTCGACGAGACAAACGCGATGCCGGTAAAATCAGCGTCATACAAGTTTTGAGTCAAAAGTTATGATCCAAAAACCTTTTCCGCAAAAACGCCAACCTGGAAGCTAAACCGTTGACCTTAGGTCAAATCTGAGAACATTAATCAGAAAGGCATTCAATAGAGCTATCGAATGCGCTTTCCCGCAGCAATGCAGCTCTATCGGTTCCTGACTTATGCGCCGATTTGTGAAAAGTTGTCAAAATTGGCAACAAACGTTCGTGAAAATTTTACCTTTGGTGACCTCCAGTGACCTCATCGCTGAACCGATTAAAATTGACAGAAGTAATTCTGAAAGACACTGTAGCGAGCTATATGTTGCTTTTTACCGCGTCTTTCTAGCTTGCTTACTTTCCGAGATAATCTGGTGCGGCCAAAAAGCCCCCCCCCCCTCCCCCCACCATGGCGAAGTTGGCCGAGAGGCCCACCCGGGCGCTGGCTAAACAAAATATCCATAGTTTTGTCTTTTTTACTACCTACATATTACTCTTCACGTCGATTTAGAGACAATAGTTGGCAGCAAATTAAGGAGGTCTTCGGTTTTACTGGGGACGGTCCCCAGTAACCAAAAAGTTACTGGGGACCGGTCCCCAGTGTCCCCAGTGGTGGTTACGCGCCTGTTATTGCCGATCAAAGCCACCACCGACCTTATTACTGTAGCGGGCCGAAACTACTAGCTGCCAAGAGATTATCATCTGTGACAAACCACTAGCATATTCAGTCTCATAACTCGTTATATGGTCTCTATAAACCTGCAAGTACTGAGATGTTTCACCACCTGGAACTTGGGTAGGAGGGAGGGGATGTTAGCGATGTTAGCACTAACAACAGATAAATCCCAAACTGCTTGGCGCAAAAGAGACGTAATTGTTAGCTGAGCATTTCAATCAACACAGATATGAAATATAATATTATTGAAAGATTACTTGTCATTGATGGCGCTATACGAGCCCTCACGCATAGAAGCAGTCAGCTGCTGAGAGGCATCTCTTTGATTGTTCGTGCCGCACCGTCAATCTGCTTCACAACACAGTAGGTAAAGTAAGGGACTAAGTGTGCTTAGGTGAGTAGTCTTTATTGGGCCTTAGGTGTGCAGAATGTTGCCATGCAGCGCGCCCAGCCGGACTGCCAACCATAAATTTTATAGTTTCTGGAAGGACAAGAAACTAACACTGGCTTTTAGGAATGCAATCTCCCACGGACCCTTACAGCCAATGAGACACTGTTTAGAACATCTCGCCGTCTGCCTATTGTTGACACCGCCCATAGGTCGATCCGCAGTCGCCCCACCGCAGCCCTGCACGATACAGAAGCACGGTTCAGTTCCCCTGTAAGCTGTGGGGCTTCCAAGAACCCGTGACCCCGCCAAAAGGTCTAGTGACGTCACATATGGCGCATCACGTGACTGTCAGTCAGCGTCACGTGACCGACAGCCGATGTCTGCCGGGTGCACGTGACCCCTTGGTGCACGGAGGACACGTGACCTAGTGAATGGAAGCACATTCCCTGTTGTTCAGTGAACTCCAAAGCATACAGTTTTCTCACTTGTAAGCTTTGAGCCGTCATTTTGGAATACCTATGCGCATTGTGTATGGACTATGAATAATTAGCTTTCTTATTTCAAAATGGTATGCGCAACACAAACATTGTTGAATTTCCTGATAAAAAATCATACAGGCTTAACCCGCGCCCCGCTGGGCTATTCAGCCATACGCGCACTGCTGGGGGGGGGAGGGGGCAGATTCTGCCCCCCCCCCCCCTGTCTAACTTCCGAACCGATGGTCGTAGAAAGACGGGGAAAACGGCAATCGAAAGCTCTTAACAAGGCGGATCTTAAGAGCCCAATTTTTTTTGCTTAAGTAGGTCACAGGTCAGGTCAAGGTCAGGTCAAGGGTACAAAATGCAAGTTTCTACAGTATCGGCCTTGCACCGTAGTTGCCGAAGAATGGACTGAGACTGATTGCCCAAAACGTGTTCTTAGACTACCAAGACAATATTCGTTGCATACAATGTCATTCAAAGGCCAAGGTCAAGGTCAGGTCAGGTCAGGTCAGGTCACCAAAAGCAAAATATAGAAAAGGGCATGTGCGACACATGTTTTATGGGTCATTTTACTCATAGAATTCAATAGGCACACTCAATAAGTGATATGGACCACCTCTGGATGAATTTCAGGTCGAGGTCAGGTCAAGGTCAGGTCAAGTGAGGTCAAATTTTGAAGTCGGTTGTTAAGGGCTAAAAAGGTGTTTATCTGATGCAGTTTTTCACGGCGAATCGAATGGTGCTATTTTTGTTTCCGTACGAGGTCTAGAACTTCCAAAAAAATCATTTTTCAAAATTTTTGTTTGTCGTGACGTCATAAAATTTTGAATAACTCCTACATTTTTGAACAGATTCCTCTAAAAATTGGTATGTAGGTGCACATAGACCACTTCTCTGACATATATTCCGTTTTTTTCGATACACTCAAAATTTTGCATTTTATAATTATTTTTCCAAAAAAAATCAGTTTTTTGAAAAAAAAATTGGGCCAAAATCCAAAATTTTCAAAAAACCGAGATAGCCATTTGGTAGACAAAGTAGAATCACGTATAACCTTTTTTGTTACGTCTTGATTCCTTTAAAAATGAAGATGTTAGCGGCGTTTGAAATTTTGCCGTTTTTTGAGGCGAAAATGGCGAACATGACGTCACTAAAACATCAATTTCTCAAAAAATTTGCGACGGATTTCGCTCAAATTTTCAGAGAACGTGTCAAATTGATGTAAGATAAGGTACTGAAAGTTTGTCGTCGCTGACGTAACGCGTTTAGAAGTTATTGGCGAAAAACGGGAGGGGGCAGATTCTGCCCCCCCCCCCCCCAGCGGGGCGCGGGTTAAAGCAAAACGGAATGGAAAATCAGTGTGTCAAAGTATTTTTTCAGAACACCAAAGCCCAAACAAAAGCATCCAAATGAATCCAAGCAGCCTTGAGAACCTTATTACCACAGAAGCAAATGGCAGGCTTTCGAGCTAATTTTAGCCGAGGGCTACCACAGCACTGATTGGTTGCTGCGCCGTTTCGGCGAATCTCGGCATTCTGTTCATTCTGACGTCACCGTCATTCACGACCGCTCCCGGGGATCGGGTCGTCTCGAGGTCGGCCAGAGGACGTGCTCATCAGCTATAAACCCATTCGCCCCGGTGCAAAGGACCACAATGGCCGCCGGGGGGAACGGTGCACACAATTCACCGTGATGGGAGCTGGTCAGGCGATGACGACATTGGCAGGGATCGGGCGGCTGGTTTCGGGGGCGTGGAGATGACGAGCAGTGCCACATAGGCATTTCGATCGAAGAAAATGGATTTACGATCCTTATCACATGGATCTGGATCTAGATGAGACATATGAGTTGATGGATATTTGGTAGAGAGACTTACACTCAATTTCTCAAGAATGAATGGATAAAAATCTGTGATGTTTTTATTATCACTTTTTAGAACTTTTAAATCACTTCTGAACTTTGTGAGC
The DNA here is from genome assembly GCF_019059575.1 of Amphibalanus amphitrite. Classification (NCBI taxonomy): domain Eukaryota; kingdom Metazoa; phylum Arthropoda; class Thecostraca; order Balanomorpha; family Balanidae; genus Amphibalanus; species Amphibalanus amphitrite. The sequence goes on from NW_024881983.1 coordinate 120,788, forward strand.
TCGGTAATTTCGTATTATTATAGTGAACGCCTGCTTCTGAGAACGTAATGGTCTCCCAGTGAAACCTGAAAATTTCACAAAACGCTGCAAAACAGCTGTCATTCGGAAAATCACCACCATCTGTGTGTTTGGTTCGTTTCTGTCTTTATGGATCGATACCGCAGTTTGATGTTTCGGCTACAAAGAAGCATTGAATGTGCAAACAGACATGCGGACAGACAGGTTATGTCCCAACATTTTATTTTCATTATCAGCTGCACTTTTGAAAGCCAGTTTTAGGCATTCATTGCTGTCCAGATGTTTGTAAAGGCTGTCATTTGACTAATGCTTTATCTGCATGAAATTTGCTGTAACATAATTCCTTCCTTCAAATTTCAATACCACAACAACAGTTCAGGATGTAACTGAAATTTCATATACAGCTTACAAAGAACTTCAGATGGATTGTCTGTAGATGCTCGTGCTGAATTCGTATGACTTGAGAGTCTGCATTCTTGCTGTTGTAGATCAGGGTGCCCTCGCATCGCTAGACCCAGCAGCGTGTCTTAGAGAGCAAAGCATCATTGCTGCGTTTGCCGTTTGACCGTAGGTATACGCCAAGCAGTAACATCCAACCCGAAAAGCTGAGCCCAGTCATCTGCAAATAATGGTCATTTACGGCTTGCTATGACCGACAATAGACCGGCAGGTCGACCCAGAACACCAGTGACCGCGACGGCCGTCACAAGGACGCGTCAACACCGCCACCAGAGCGGGAAGTTGCCCAACAGCGGCGGAGAAAACAAAGATCCCAGCCGGTAACGCATCGGACACGCCAATGCATGCACTTACCAACACGCACAGGGCTGCTTTCTCTCTCAAACACAGGGTCGTAGCAACAGACCCCATCGTTTCGGCGCCGTGGTCACGACAACAGCGGTGAAGGCCTTCAACACGGGGTAGCGTTTTACAGTGTTGGCGAACGTATGCGTTTCACATGCATCTGCATGTATGCATTCATACATAAGGCTACTAATATGCGCACCGTTGTGCATGCAAATGACACATGCACGCAAGCTCGCACTGTCTGGAAACAATGTTAGAAGAGAGAGAGAGAGAGAGAGAGAGAGAGAGAGAGAGAGAGAGAGAGAGAGAGAGAGAGAGAGAGAGAGGGGAGAGAGCGGAGAGAGAGAAAGTTTCATAAAAACGTAGTTCCAGGACAAAAATTAAAAAACAGTTTTCATTGCTACTTGGGCATTGGGCAACATGACAGCGGATGAGATCCCAAAACGCATTTTCCTTACTCAAACACATCCAACTTAACGGGAAATGTTGGCGAGAGTCTAAAGAAACCCTATACGCAATCATTCGTATTTACCTTTCGGTCAGTATTAAGCCCCAGCAATCGATGCCGTCGCGAAACTCACAAGGGAACCGCTCTAATTGTCGCGTATAAGCGGCCACCGTTCTCATCCAGACAGGAATTTCACTAAGCGACGCAGAACTTAGACAGCAGTGTTAATAGGAAGGGGTTCAAGGGTGTAGATATTGCACTTCAGTTTTCAGTAGCTTGGTTTATGATCTTGGAAAATATATAGACTAGCAAATTATTATAACTAATTTAACATAATCGTACAATGCCATCAACTCTACTAAGTGCTACATATGCAATCATCATTATTGTATCATTTATGATCCGTTCTGTTCGTGGAAGAAACAATTTCATACATTAGCTCGTAATGAACATGGAGATGTTTTATGGGTCATACTGACTGACGTCATGCTACCTGAAATTATGTCACGGGGCATATAAAAGTGTCTGAATTTCCATCTCAGTTCCGCTACAATGGCTGAGTAGCATGAGACTGCCCCATCCAGACGGCCCTTCGCCCCAAAACGGAGTTGAAGCCTAGCCTGGGGACACGCCGACGGGGACGGTTATATAAGCTGGCTGGCTCAGCGGGTTGTGCGGCGGCCGGGGCGGGGGAGCCACTGCTGCAAGGCACCCCTGCTCGCCCCGCCAGCTTATGTTTACTGTACCAATCAGTAGCTATGGAGAGAAAGTGTCGCTTGCACATGAGTCGCATGAAATGAAGATTCCTGATGTAAATTCGGTGGAAGTTGTGGTAGGCGTGCGCTTATGTAATGGACTAGCGTGATGTGTAGTATGCTTTGGTGTGTGGCTACCGTTTGCAAATTTATCTCAGTGTTTTTGTTTTCAAATGGGCAAAAGATGCGATAGAAGACGTCTGCTTCAGGTCGTGCAAGCGAAATTGAATAAAACGCCAGAATAAACCGGCGTAAAAAGCGATTGCACGGTGCAATTTCATCCAATGAGTGCACTGAAAACTTCACGGGATCACCAGGTTTTGTCCGTCGACTCCAGTAGCCTCGTCGTTTCCAGTCTATCGCCTTGGGTCTGCTTCGCTGGCCGGTACAGAGATAGTTTAGTAAACCATGCGCCAGCTGATATGAGTCTAAAGTCTTTTGATTACCATTACAACAAAAAGGAATTTTTCAATAATGTATTTACCGAGATGGTAACTCAACTATCGCCTAGTTTTCTGACGTCATAAATTATCAACCGTACGCTCCAGTCCATCTTCAGTGAATTTCTATATATATGTAGTTCACATATTTATTACGAAAGTAGGACATTTCTGCACTCAATGGTCTATGGACACTGTGCAGTTTCAAGGGTTGTGCTGTTTCTCGTCCACCTGATAAGGTCTTTGGACGTCAGCTTATGCTCGCGTTTTATTTAAACCAACCAGATTCTGCTGTTAATTGACACACTATTAATTGAGATTATATTTGAGCACTTGATAATCATTTGGATGAATATATATTCGTTGCAATCCACTATAGCGTGGGATGACGTCATCAGCGGTATTTCGTGGCGTTGAAAATAATTCTCGAGCGTTCAAGTTCATAGCTAACTGACTGCGGATTATAATCCGATGTCATTTAGCTATGACATTATACATTATTGGCGCTGTTAATGTTCAAAATCATGTACCCGCTCTTCAATGACAGGCGCACCGACGGGGGGGGGGTTGACCGCCCCCACCCTGAGGTTTCACGCGAATAGCGCAAAAACCGTGGCGCATAGCGTCGCGAAATTTGACATGATTTTAATTCGTATATGATGTAAGATAAAAACACCAAAACCACCCAACGTTTCGTGTAATTCACTTTTTCAAGGGTGATATGAATATATCACCCTTGAAAGGGTGATATCATATCACCCTTGAAAAAGTGAATAACACGAAACGTTGGGTGGTTTTGGTGTTTTTATCTTACATCATATACGAATTAATTTGTCCAATTCAAATAATTGACATGTTTTTTTTTTGCTCGTCAATTGTACACATGGTGTGCAAGTTTGAACCTCCTATCTTTCAAGGTCACGTCACCAGGTCACTTCGAACGACCCAGCCTCAAATCACTTTTTCAACTTCGTCACCGCGTCAGAGCTACAACAGATGACGGAGGCCTTTGAAAGTCGCAGGATGTAGCGAAGTCATTAGTAGCTACAATTTGTTCATCTCGGAATTGTTTTATCAATGACCATAAGGTCAGGACAATTTCTTGACCTCCCCATTATAAAGCCAATGGGTAAAAACCAACTCCCTGTTTTTTCTACTAAAACGCGTCGGAATGGCCCAATCTACCACGAATGACCTTATAAAACGATCAACCTTGACTACCTTGAGGCATTTTTTGCTCTTGGGCAACTGTAAGGTCATGTGACGTTATCAATGGTCACCAAAGATTTTTGGCAAATAACTCCTCACGGTAGGCAGCCGCGAGGAGGGCCTCATCGTGTTCAGCTCGTCAAGGCACATCGAATGATAGACATGTTGACCTTGACATCACGTGACCTGAGGTCAACCTTTGACCTTGACCTTTCGAGGTCAACACATATATGATTCGATACAGATTGACGAGATGATCACGATGGTGTCATCAGTTTGTTCCTAACTTGGATACTTCCAAAGTTATTCGAGAAAATGTTTCGTCATATCTAGCGCCGCCATTTTAACTTTTTATCCCTGTGACGTCACCCGTGACCTGACCTGAAAGTAACCTGAGTAAAAATTGTAGACCTGGTCCGTACGCACCCCATGCCTTTTACCGCTCGTCTCTATCTTGCTTCGTTCTCGAGATCTCAGGGGGGCTGTCAGCCCCTGACTGGCTGTCCCCGTCGGTTCTAAGTTGGCGCAGACCCCCGTCGGTGCGCGGGTTAAGATTGTGGCTTTGTGATCACTCTTATTACACGCATTCTGAGAGTGATTCTTTTGGAGTTGAGATTAATTCATGTGTTGCGTAGCAGGGGGAAAAAACAGAAATTTTGCATGTCCAATCCATCTTCGCTGATATGGGTCTGGCCTGGGCAATCCTGGCCTAGCGTTTTTCCTCAATCACCAATTATCGTTTCACCCATAAATGTTTCACGCCTGATCAATTGAAAATAAACATCCACTCCCAAATTCGCACCGTTTGCAATGGTCAACTTTTAATGCATCTCACGAATTAAACTAAATGATTAATTGTGTCTTTGACAGTCAGTCTCCGTACGAAACACATTTTATAAGCCCCCTCCCTCACGGTCCCCAGCCGTGGGCACTTGGTACATCTGAGAATTGTCACATTGCAACGTGCTAGAAACAAACATCGCAGCTGCATGGCCTTGACTGCGACGATTGCAGGAACTCAGTCATGTAAGTACCCGTTGACCTCTCCAATAAGAAGCACAGTGGTAAAATGTACGTATTCGCCCCTTATTTGAAAAATGAGTTGAACGTGCTCCTCCTCAGAGAGATGACGTGCTTTGATAAAATAAACTCTCAGCTCTCATGCAGCCCATGGTACATATGTGAATATCTATTAATGAAATCGGAAAACTACTGTAAAGTGTTCCGATCAGCAATGGCTGCTGAAACGTTATGAAAACACGCCCATGTGTTTCACTAATCAAGTATGTATGTACCGCACTATGCATGATGTACGGTGTACAATTATACTTATATTGCGTAGGTCATGTATTAAAGTTCTTCCTAAGCCCTGGTCCCACTAGGCGTTGCGACCACTTACGACCGCCTACGACCCAAATCATTGCCGACCACCGCCGACCATCACCGAATGCTGCAGATCCATCGCAATTACGGTCACATATATAAAGGGTCGGCAATCATCGTACGACTAATCGCACAAGCGGTGGCAGACCATCGTACGAAGTTTGCCGAACCAAGAAAAAATTGGGACATGAGTCGCACGAATGACGTGCGAAACTCGGTGACAGCCGTGAGTACGTCATGCGATAGGTAACGACTGGCCGCTGACGACTGAAGATCTGTTCAAGACCTATCGCCGATTGCCGCACGATTGGTAAAGAGCGGATGTTCCGCTAACCATATTAGTGGCAATGGGGGGGGGGCTGTTTGCATCCATCCCCGAGGCTTTTCGGAAATATCTTCAAAACGACTGGAGCCAGGATGCCGAAATTTTCTTACTTTTCTTAAAACTAAGCTGGGCACTTTTCCTGAAAATTTTAAGTTGATATCTTTATCAGGGGAGGTTCCAGAGCATGGGGAATCGGGAGGTCCTATTCGTGAAGCGAGTCATTTAATTAACGATCACGATGCTGATGCATTATAACTGTAATTATTCATTATGTAGGTATATCAACATTATTTGTAGGTATAACAGCTTTAGAAGCGAACAAGAAACGGATCGTATGTGGTTCCAGGGAAAAGGAGAGAAGGTCAATGTCACCTCCCACCTTCGGTGCCCTGATGCCGCCTATGAATATTCAATCTAATTTAGGCATTTTATCACACGTTTTGTATCATAATGAGATTATTAATTTGCCAGCCCGTTTTGGTGACAGCACCAACAAAACATCCGATTGATTATGTATTTAATGTGCCTCCAAATTTCATAACCTGTAGGAATCCGGCTATTAATTTTCGAAATGCATATTTTTGCAATACATGTCAAATTCTGATTCATCCTGCATCGATCGGCAGCAGTTGCGTCAAAATTGGTTGAAAAACATGGCCATGGTGAGGAGTTGAAAAAGCATCTGAAATGTGTAGTTTCTATCCCCCTCCTACCTTTTTGCGTTTTTTGGACTTCCATTCTTCAAAATGTAGATCACGTTGAGGGAATCGAATGCCATTCGAATTTTGAAAATCGGCAGGTTATAGGTATTTTGACACCAGCCGCATTTTCGGGTCAGGTCAGGTCATTGACCTATGGCGTCAGAAGTGAACCTCTGCACGATCTTCAGAGGTCGCAACTTCGCAACGCTCTCAGTGCCAGAGGAGCTTTCACAAGGAAAGCTCCTTACAGGACGTAGTAGAGCCTAGGTCTCACAACTTGTACATCTCAAATTTTTCCTAAAGGTCACATGACGAAAGGTCGGTTACGTGACCTCACCATTTCAAGTCAATGGGGGAAAATAAAAACTGCTATTTTGACACTGGGAAAGATCTTAAGCTATCCCAACCCCAAGCATATCAAATCGTGATTTCATGCACTCTTTGCAAGTTTGATGCGTCACTTTTGCATTGTTAATGACGTCACTAGGGCCATATTAGTTTTTCGTCAATAACTCCCGATCCAATTGAACTAGCGAGTCGGGAGAACCACCAATGGACTTAAAAGACCTACCAAATTAAAAGATATGCGACATGACCTCATTCGACAAACTTCGTGACCTGTAAGCCCTGGCCTGACCGTGACCTGAGTTCAACCCCAACAAAAAGTATATCATTCGACAAGTCTCAACAAGGCGAACACGGTGATGTTAAAATCGCGGCTTTGCGGCCTCTTGATTGTTTTGTTTTGTTTTGTTGGGTTAGGCCCTTTCGGTCCAATGAGACCATTTCAGAGCCGGGAGGATGATAGGATGTAGGGGGAGACATTGGTCTGGGCAGGCACCTTAGTGAGTCGCCGGGGCTGAGCCCGTCCAGAGGACAGGCCACCCAGCCCCAAGGCACTCACTGCACCCGGCTACGGGGTGCGCTCCCTCGGGAGCAGCGGTGCCGCTCCAAGGGAGCAGCCCGCATGAGATATAAAAGTTGCCTGTCCAGCCCGGAGGGGGTTGCGGCGTGGAGAAGGATTTCCGTATCCTGAGGATAGAAGCATGGAACGGTGGGCGGTCTCTTTTAGCCAAGTTATTCATCAAAAACTGAACCCATAACTTTGGCACTTGACCTGACGTAAGATGTCACCGGTTGACCTAAGACCTTATAATCGGGTGTCAATAACTGTATCTCGTAACGGCGCACACGCTTGTTTTTCCTGAGACGCGCTAGCTCCATCAGAGGCGAAACGGGGAGGGGGGTCGTACCCGCCCCCCCCCCTTCGCCGGCGCGTAGAAGAAAACCAATATGTCCGGCGCGGGCGATGGTTAAGATCTCGTTCTTTTCCAGAGTCAACTGTTCAGCAATTTTCTTTTTCTCGGTCACCTTACGTGTCGTGTCCCTCATGTTCTGGAGCTGGGCCGCCTGGAATGGTCGGTATTTTTGGGTCGGATCCCACCTCCGACTCGTGAGAGGCACTATATAGTAGGCGGTGCATCATTTCTTATTTCTTATTGCGCTGTTTTTATTTGAAAATCTACTGAAAATGGACGATTTTTTTACGCATCCCCTTCATCGTCTACGGCTGATCTCAAAGTGAGAGCACTACATATGTTCGCGGCCGTGTGATAAGGGTCGGTATGAGATCTGAGATGTCCGTACCACTGTCGTCGACTAATTTCCGACTAGTGCCGTGCAATCGGCCACCATCGTGCGATTGCTCGGCGATCGAACCTTGGTGGTCTCGCAACTGGTTGCTGATGTTGGGAAGAACGTCGTGCGATTATCGGCGACTTGCATACGACCGCCGACCGCTCCCGACTAGGCCCGCGACCACCGAAACCTGTCGTGCGATACTCGCCCTCCTACTAGCGAACAATGAAATACTTGTTGCGGTTTCTCGCGAACTCTTTGCGACCAAATCGGTCGCCAGGAGGTTTTTAGTGCATCATCAAAAACCTCTTGGCGACCAAAATGACCTCGCGACGTCTGAAGACAAGTCGTTCATATCAACATCCAATCTTACGAGCTCTTGAAGAATTGCGACAACCTTTTGCCGACCACCGATCGTGGGCGGTCGTAAGTGGTCGCATCGCCTAGTGGGACCGGGGCTTAACGTGGTCTTTTAACCCGCGCACCGACGGGGGTCTGCGCCAACTTCGCACCGACGGGGGGGGGGGCGGATGACCGCCCCCCCCTGAGATCTCGAAAACGAAGCAACATAGCGGCAAGCGGTAAACGGCATCGAATACGCACGGACAAGGTCTACAAATTTTACTAAGGTCATTTTCAGGTCAGGTCAAAGATGACGTCACAGGGGTCAAAAAAGTCAAAATGGCAGCGCTAGATATGGAGAGTGTTTTTCTCGAATAACTTTCGAACTAGCCAAGATAGAAACAATCAAAGGGCATCATCGTGATCCTCTCGTCAATCCGCATCGAATGATATATATGTTGACCTCGAAAGGTCAAGGTCAAAGGTTGACCTCAGGTCACGTGACCTCGAGGTCATCATGTATATCATTCGATGCGTCTTGACGAGCTGAACACAATGAGACCATCCGCGCGGCTGTATCTTGTTCCTGTACGGAGTTATTGGCAAAAAACCTTTGATGACCTTTGATGACGTCACATGACCTTACAGCTGCCCAACAGCAAAACAAGCTCAAGGTAGTGAAGATTGATCGTAGGGGAGAGTGGGGCAAAGCGGCCACCCTAACGTTTCTAACGATGCCGACGCTTGATTTTTAAACTTGGAAAGATTCTTTCTATAACAATGTGATCCCTATTAAATTGTCTTTTATTCCAACTGCGTTTCATTTCCAAAGGCGTTCACATATGGGAGATATTGACAAAACTTTAAACCTATAGCATATTGGCCACTTTGCCCCATCCCTGAGGCAAAGCGGCCACTGGCGACTTCTCAAGTCCCGATATGAGAAACAGAATAGTTGCCTCATGCACGACTAGGGTATTTGATGGTGACAAGGTTTAAGGGAAGATGGATGTTTACTTTGTTATCTTCCCACCTATTGCCAAACAAAGAAAGAATTTTCTTGGAAAAACATTTAATTGCATAATTTGGTAACTCATGTAACCGAAAAGTGGCCAAGATGAATGCATGACAACACATTTGAATATAAATAATGTTTTTATCCAGATGGAAACAACTTATGGCCAATTGGGGGCTGGCCACTTTGCCCCGGCCGCTTTGCCCCGCGCATACCGTCCGAGACAAAAATATTCCAGCTCAGCTATTAGTGGGGTAAAAAGCATTAAAATTGGTAGAAGGCATGTACGATAACCACGCAATGCATGGACAAAAACGCTTATAAAAATTCCAAACGGTTATGGAATAAAATAACATTTAAAAATTGTAAACATAATTGGTAACCTGGCAAGAAATGCTTTTCCGTGTTTCACAGAACAATGGCGATGGGCCTGAAACCCCGGTCTGGCTCATTCGGACGACCGCAAAGAGAAGTATAATTGGAAATCATAAATTGGAACTGACGCCAGCTGTGGAGGGCTAAAACGATGGATGGCCGCTTTGCCCCGGGTGGCCGCTTTGCCCCACTCTCCCCTATATAAAGTCACGTATGGTATATGGGGCCATTCCGACCCGTTTTAATGGTAAAAACAGGGAGTTGATTTTTCCCCCATTGACTTATAATGGGGAGGTCGCGAAATTGGCCTGACCTTAGGTCACCGATATCAAAATTCCGAGACATACAAAATGTAGCTACTAATGTCCTAATAACATCCTGCGACTTTCAAAGGCCTCCGACATCTACTGTAGCTCTGGCACGGTGACAAAGTTGCAAAAAAGTGACTTGAGGCTGGGTCATTCAAAGTGACCTGGTGACCTGACCTTACAAGTTAGGAGGTTCAAACTTGCACATCATGTGTAAAATTGATGAGGAAATAGTCATACCAAATTTCGCGGCGCTACGCGCCGCGGTTTTCCCGCTATTCGCGAAAAACCTCAGGGGGGGGGCGGATATCCGCCCCCCCGTCGGTGCGCGGGTTAAAAAAGCTTTACCTACCAAATGTATTGCCAAGAACATGCTCTTTCAAAACTGTGTTAGCCTAAGAACGACAGCATTAGCTTTCCTGTTTTGTCGTTAAAGTGACTGTCCCACCTTAAAAAAGGTAAAAGATTATGTATGGATGCTGCTGCTATCGTGCCGCCTTTTCCAGTCACATAACTAGCAATCTTCTTCGGAATATCTCAAGTAAAATGTGCTTACATTTAATCCCTCCAGCTCAACTCACGCCCTGAATGGTTAACCTTCCAGGCGGTGGGGGGGGGGGCAATTTTTTGCCCCCCCTTTAGTTTTTTCGATATATCTCGAGAACCGCTGCGCCGATCGTCACCAAACTTTCAGTACCCTCCCGGGAGCAGCTAGCGCACATGGTGACCAAAAATTTTTCCAAAGGCTATGATAGGTTGGCCGCTAATGACGTCAGAGTGACGTCATTTTTGCCATTTTCGACCCAAAAAAAGGTTTCGCGGGAAGAGCTGTCAGGCCTACAGCTTTGGAGATACAGAAAAATGTTTCAGACATAAAAGGTGTGGAATCAAAAGGGCTACAAAACTGCTATTTCGGTTTTTCGAATTTTTTGGATTTTGACCCCAAAAAATCAAAAAATAGATTTTTTGAATATAATAGCCAAAAAATCCAAAAAGTTTTTTGAATTTCGAAAAAACCGGAATATATGTGATAGCCCCTACCGCCTTCTATCTACATACCAAATTTGAGATCGATATCTCTTTTTTTGGCCAAGTTATAGCGAAAAAACTGTTCAAAATTGATGACGTCAAATTTTCAAACTTAATTTTTAGCAATTCTAGACCTCGTAGCGCAAAACAAAGACCACCATTAGACTCCCCGTGACGAGCTGCATCGAATCGATACCCATTTTATGCAAAAATATCAACTTTGAAATTTGACCTTTTTTGACCTGACCTTGACCTGACCTCCACCAGAAAGTGACCTAAACCGTATCTGATGGTCTTATAATCAACACCATTGAGTTGGAAATGAAAAACTAGCTATAAAACATGCAACGCATAACCCTAGTAAAGTTGGGCTCATGTGGTGACCCTTGGTGACCTTTGGTGACCTGACCTGTGACCTGACCTGGTATGACCAGTGACCTCTAATAGCAACATATGTACTAGACAACTGACGCCTTATCGCTGATTTTCGACAAAATGCGTTTTACTCGGTGTTATAGCGCTTTCCCTTGAAGCCCCGTGAACGGTGAAACATTTTATCTTTGACCTGACCTGTGACGTCATCGGTGACCCCGAGGTCAATGAAATTTGGTTTCCCTCAACAAATTCGACAGGGCTATCGAACGCCGTTTGAATTTTCCGGATCCGTCCAGTAGTTTCGGAGATACGGGGGGGGCAAAAAAGTGCCCCCCCCCCCCCCCACCGCGCGGAAGGTGGCTGGTAGGCCCACCGCCTGCCGGGTTAAGGAAAGAGACGCCAGTTCGTGGGTTTGTGCCTTGTGATAAAAAGACCTCAATTTATGATACGACATGAAAGAAGTCAAAGTCATATGATCGGTGACATATGATGATCGTAGTCTTACTTTGGAAGCGATATCCAACTTTTCTGGGGTTTCGTGTGTGACTTTTTAAAATGTTTCCTTTGTTTCACTCCATCACGAAAAAAAAAACTAACTGCAGGGACCCATAAGATTTTCCAGGCCGGCAGCGATGGTTTGCACACGCGGACACTTCACCTCGGCGCGGATTAAAAACAAAGCAAAACCACCAGTCTTTATCAGCATCGAAGTAAATCACGTCCAATCACTGTCGCGTTTGAAATGCTCTGTGCCGACGCGACTGTGGGTGTGCCGCTGCTCGGCAAGACAAGTCACGCGCTGTGGTCGCCGCTGGCGGATGTTCAAAGTGACAACTGTGAGTGCATCTACCGGCTAAGAACGAACGTGCTGCTTTGAGCGGGCGGCAGGAGACGAGAGGCCCCCGGTCCGTATGGCAGTGGCGCGTCATCGGGCTGTCTCCGTGTGTTATGTAAGAGGCTTCAGACGACCAGTGAGGGTCATCGCAGGGTACGGCAAACGGTGAACCCAAAGCTGCGAACTCGAGGCGTTGACGAAATGGGTCAACAAACCCAGTAGTATACATGGGGCAGACCGAATCACGGTCCGGAGGCCTTGTGGATGTAAAATGCATACAGAAATCCACACAGGCTCGGGGGTGCTTTTACCCCCTTCTCCCCCTCCCCAACGAACATTATAATAGTTCTCAACACTCATTGAAGGGAACGCCAAACCTCCAATATACCTTTGCTCGCATTCAATTTGACATCTTCGGAAATGAAATAGATCTAACGATCCAAAGTTTGTCTGTCACCCTTAGTTGCTTTATCCAGATTCAATTTTCCTAGTTCGTGATTTCCGCATGTTGCTTGCTTGTTAGAAGCCATTCCACAGTGGAACAATGTTAAAGCCATGCAGCTAGTTGTTGTGGAGTTGCAGTGTTCATGGCCGTTTCAGCTTCGTTAAATGTCTTTGATCACGTTGTGAGCTCAAAGCTACATGGTTACAAGCCTGACCGGATACCTTTACCATCATTGTGCTAATCCGGCTCCACACTGTCGGTGTTCTCTTCCGAATGAGAAGGGAAATAAATATCAACCAATAATGCACATACCAGAGCCGAAAGGAAGCATTCAGCTGGCATGGCGTCCGCATCCTGTTAAACTGTCCGGAGTGAAAATGGCGTCAATAATCAGCCGCCATAATGAGCGTAATGCCGTCTACAATTATGCAGTTCTGATGTCGGCTGTAATCACATATAAATCTACAATTATGCAGTTCTGAAGTCGGATATACTCACATGTAACTGTTGCCTGCCAATAAGTTTGTTTATTGAACAAATAAACAGGCATTGTTTATTGGCCTCCATCAAGCACATGGCCGCGGTTCACAAAAACTTGACCCGGTTTGAACGGTGAATCTTGATAGCGTGATCAAGGGTATACAGACCCGTATTCACAAATGAGCATACCCTTTTCTATAGTCCCCTGGCTTTGGTTTTCTATTTTTATCGCATAGAGCTATGGATAAAAATGATTCCATAAATAATGATTGTCAGCCCTGACAATCAACTTTCGATTCAGGAGGCCATCAATGAACTTAAAAGACATGGCGAACAGAATGATAAAACCTTTTCAAACCAGCTTCGTGGGCTAAGCGGCTTTGACCTGACCTTGACCTAAGATCAACACCATAACTTGACCTTTTCTAAACTAGGTAAATGTATCTTACTCGACGATCCTGAGTACCTATAATAGCGAACGCGGTGCCAATATCACAGCTCTGCGACCTTTTTAGACAAAGATACTCCCCAAAAAGCGTGCCCATGCCAAGAAGGCAGGGGACGTTGACCTTACCTCAGAGGCCACCAGTTGACTTGTGGCCTTAGAATAATGCGGCACTTGTCGCTATATTTGCTTTATAACAGTGCAAACCAGTAGCGGCGGAACACCTTCAATGAAGAGGGGGCACTGCCGACTTTTGACCCCTTCCGTGTCCATGCAACGCCTATAGGGCTAATGTTAACCCTCGCCCATGTAGGGGGGGGGGTGGTGCAACCCCCCTCCCCCCTGAGCTTTTTCTTAGCTACACGCCGAACCGTTTAAGATAGCCTGCTCAAATTTTCAGTACCCTATGGGGCATCCTTGTTTTTTTTGTCAAGGTCATGTCAGGTCACGGAGTTATGACGTCATAAAGGGAACAACCTCCGGCCAGATTTACGCTAAATTGGAGATTGCTTCACATTGGTATAAATGCCGACTGACCTGACACACTGATGGATTGTTTTAGAATCATAACTGGCTGATTTGACATTGGCACAATGTCCGTTGACCTTTTCAAGGTTACTAAAGGTCAAGGTCAGGTCAGTGACCTCGGTTGACCTGTAATGACTTCTTGCACTTGTAGGTATGCCTTTTCGGGGTATTTTGATGCCCTGAATTCGAATTTGCTATCCATTTCAGGCATCGTCGGTTGTTTCTTGTAGTTCATTTTGGGTCAGTGTCAGGTCAGTGACGTCACACGCCTGACGTGACTCAATGCACAAATGACCTTGCAGACTTCCGATGCTCCCAACGCATCATCTTTAGAGTTATGACATCGAAATACACACCAAACGATAGAGAATTGATCAAGGATCCCGATAGTGAAGGTTTCAAGTCGATATCTCTTACCGTTTTGCCGCAATCGGCGCGGAAATCTGAAAAGCTAGATTTTTCCGAAAATTTGACATTTGACCGGTCATAAGTAGGTCAAATGTTGACCTAGGACCAAAAAATATACCACCAATCGCGAGATCTCGTTGAGAGCAATCCGTTGGTCTTTTCCGCTAAGCTCTACGACGCTTCGTTTTCAAACGCCAGGGGGGGTCGCACCAACCCCCCCTGCATGGGCGAAGGTGGCAAAACACCGTTTACGGGCGAGGGTTAAAATGTCAAAATCAAAGGGGGCACGGTGCCCCCGTGCCCTCCCCGTTCCGCCGCCTATGGTGCAAACATTTTATCACCAAAGCTTTATTCCCTTCTTGGCTGCCTATACATCTCACAACTTTGCTCGCAAGCTCTATTGAGTATGACATCTGAATCCGTGTCATTGAGTTCATGGAGCAGCCCGGGTTTCCCTAGTCCTAATCCTTTCAAACGTTGGTGTGGATGTCGTTAGCGCGGCGTCTGCCTGCACATCGCAGTGTATCATGATGCCGCAACATGTAACATCATACGCAACAAGAAACTTGTTTGCTGGATAACGAGACGATGTCTGGTCAGTCTGTAAGCAAGAGTTAATGACATCAGTATACTTCAGCACAGCACCGTCAGCATGCTGTAAAATCATGCATAAATAAACAAATAAATTTGATATCCGGCAGCGTATGCCTCATAAGGTTTCACGTCTGCAATGGTGCAGCCATTCATTGGCGTGTTCTATCACATGTCGTGCATCCGCATTCCCGGATAAGGAACAATTGAAAAAAAATGACAGTGACTTGATGAGTCTAACCCTGATGTGAAATATGCAGGTTACGGCAAGTTTGTTACACACTTGGCTGGTTGGCTGGTGTCCGGACAAATTGCCGAAAGGTGATTTGCCGAATGTTATTTTGCCGAATGCATTTCGCCGAATGTCGTTTTGCCGATGTGCTTTTTGCCGACGTGTCAAAAAGTCGAAATGCCATTTGCCGACATGCCTTTTTTAATGCCAATTTGCCGAAATGCTTATTAGCCGAAATGTAAATTTGCCGAAATGTCGATTAGTCGAAATGTAAATTAGTCGAAATGTCAATTAGTCGAATTGTAAATTTGCCGAAAGGTAGATTTGCCGAAATGTCAATTTGCCGAAATGTCAATTTGCCGAAATGTCAATTTGCCGAAATGTCAATCTGCCGAAATGGCAGTTTGCCGAAATGTCGATTAGTCGAAATGTAAATGTGCCGAAATGTTGATTAGTTGAAATGTAAATTTGCCGAATGTCAATCTGCAAATCTATGTTAGGTTAGGTTAGGTTAGGTGGTATCTGCAACCGCCCAATGCCATTGATGTATTTACTTTAGGACTGTCCTTTTTGTGCAATCCCCAAGTAAGAAGCACAAGCAAATCACATGGTATAGGGGGGATTCATCGAGTAAATTGTGCTCGACAGGTCGCCATTAGTCACCCCAGTCCCAAGCTTCCATCCAATGTACTGACTTTTGTCAAAAAATTAATGTTTTGTATGGAGCACATATTGTCTTCATTTATCGGCGCCACACTGTATTTTACAAACTACCCTCAGCTACAACAAAAGCATTGCACGAAAACGTGACGATCGACTAATGATCAACATAATGGTCTAATTAACCATATTACTGGTGGAATCTCCGGACTACGTTAAAAGGACCCTCCCACCTTCAAAAAAGTTAATGAATTGGCATAAAAGTGATGTCCCTTGGCTCGAAAAGATCAAAAATGAATATCTACCAAATTTCACCGAAAAATATTCACTGATTTTCATGGCTTTTACTTTTGCTTACTTTTTGGGATCTCCGCTGTTCCTAAAGACTTATTTGGAAGCAATATTCTGGCAGCCTCGACGTGCGGCAGACGTTGCGCGCAAAGCAGTGTATACCACCACGTGTTAACCCGCGCCGGTCCGGTGCTCCGAGATTCCGCGCCGGGCCGGGGGTGTCTGAACACCCCCCCCCCCCTTCTAACTCGGCTCCTGGGCCACGTAGCGACAAGCGGTAAGCGGCAATCGAAAGAACGTCCAAAATAAGGACGAAAACACTTCGGTCATTTTTTGGTTCAGGTCAAAGGTCAGGTCACCAGAGGTCACCAAAGGTAAAATGTTGACTATTTCAACATTTTGGAAACTGCCGACGGCTATCTCGGGAACCGGTAGAGCTACAGCACCGCGGAAAAGCGCATTCAATAGCCCTTTTACAGACCTTTCTGAGTGATGTTCTCAGATTTGACCTCAGGTTACTGGTTAACGGTTTAGCCTCCAGAGGGCAAGAACTCCAAAAATAGCCGTTTTTACGAAAAGCGTTTTTTCGGCAATAACTTTTGACTCAAAAGAGCCATGACATTACTTTTGCCAGTGTCGTGTTCCTCTCGTCGATACGCGTCGAATGAATTATAATTTGACCTTGAAAGGTCAACTTAAAAATTTGACCTCAGGTCAAGGTCATGGCCTGACCGGAAAAGGGCATGTTGCATACCAGTCCCCATCTTATTCCCCATCTTCCCCTATACGCATAAATCTAAGTTTCATTGAGCTGCTCGATTAGACTTGATTACCGTACATGTGTGCTGCCGCCTAGGTATTGTAGATGTGCTGGTATTGTAGAGGGCAGCAGTAGACGGCTATGAGCGCTGGTCAGCTGGTGACTGCATCGCGAATCCGCGATCCTAAACGGAACCAAGTAGTTTATTACAAGCATTAGCGTCGCCACGGGGGGTAAGCGGCCCCCAACCTCGGACTGTTCACCCCCTGAGATCGATAGAGATCCGATGAGATTTTGGAGTCGGGAAAAATGGGGGTACCTTTCTATGCCTGTGAGGTCAGACTCGTTGGAGCAGCCAAACCAGAGTCGGAGCCGCACTCGCAGTCACCAAAATCTTCAAGACTCCGACTCCAGACTCGGAAATGTCAATGCTGTGATTCATTCCCTGTTCCTAGTTGGTTTTTATTACATTTTATAGCTTATTTTCATAAGTTTTGGAGTGCTTACACATAATTTTCGTTCAAAGCGTGACACGAAATCTTCGGGGCCTTTCTCAACTCGCGTCAAATGTCTGCGACAGGCTCGAATACCGTTCAAGTGCCGCAAGGCTCATGAGCTTGCTTTTCACAAAGACTCCCTAAGGATCTCCACTGAGCTCTAAGAAGCTTTCAGAGGGCCCAAACCGGCCTCTGATAGTCCAACTGGTGTCCATGTTCTATGAGGGCCCATACAGGGATCTTTGAGGACCTTATACATACGTAGACCTCTGAAGGGCCATGCACGAATCTTTGAGGATGCCTTCGAAAATTTATGAGAACCTTAACTGGCCTCTGATAGTTCAGCCGAACTTTTGAGGCGACAGACTTTGCTAACCCCAAGGCGGCATCTGAGGGGTCAGAACTCGTGTGTCCCTCTGAGCGCCGCAACACATGCTTCTTATGTCCCTATACGTAGGGTCATTAGGGATTCGACACAGACCCCGATGGTTTACACTGTTATCCGAGGGCTCCAGGCTCACCCTGGGCCCAGTCTCTTAGCGCCCGCGCCCACACTGCAGCTTCTGAGGGGCGAGGGCCCACCTTGGGCTCGGAAAGCCCTAAAGCACCACATACACGTAAATATTTGGGGTGACCCACCCCGACCTCCGGGATCCTAAGAAGGCTTCTGAGAGTCAACACTGACCCTGAGTGGCCTGAAATGGCCTGGAAGTCCTAACTCCTAAGCCTATCTCTAAGGGATTCCTTGCCGCTATGCCGTGCGTAACTTTTGGTTCCGTTAAACATTTTTTGTTCGCGTTTCACACGCGTTTCGCCTCCCTTCACACGAAAAACGAGAAACTTTTTGTTCACAGTCGAGTGAACAAAACACTTCCTCTCACTGGAGCAAAGATGAAGTACTTCTGATTCACACTTCCGACATTTAATCTCCGCCGAATTCCCAACTTAGCTGCAACCGGCGGCTGGGATAAGACCTGTGCATTTCATGTAAGGCCTCTGCATGCATGCGTGAATGGAGGTTTTGGAAGGGTGATCCGATTAAATGGAGCGTTTTCACCTTTTTCTGGGTGATGATCATGAGCGACGAGCGTCCACACAGGGGTCCCCTGCAGTGTGTCTGTAATTGCATCCACTGTAATTCTACCGGTCGTTTTTGTCCAGAAATTTCAAAATTTCGATTTTTTGCAGAAATTACATGTCGTAGCTAGAAGGAAAACTTTGTCACCATCGGATCCCTCGCACCTTTGCGGGTCGAATGATATGTAAAACGAGTGAGTAACGACTGGGGAAAGGCAAGATTTAACACAAAAGTTTATTTTGCCCCCCCCCCCCCCCAACCGACGACGCCTATGCTTACAAGTGTTATCAATTCTTTCATACACAGGACAACAACATTGTTTAGCTAACACCAGGTGTTCGCTAGACACCTGGATGTTCGCTGTCCGCTCTGCAGGTCCTGCAATGCATATATACCATGCATATACCTCATAAGTCACCGATGCTTCGTGCCAATCAAATAATAACAAAAGCAAGAGAATCTTGCACCCTAATGGAATTTGGGCCGCCAAAGCACAACCCTACAAGTATGAGTACAGTCGTAGGCGGCGGAACAGGGAAGGCACTGGGGCCTATGGGCGCTCCATGGAAAGAATTTGACCAAAAGTCGGCAGTGCCCCCCCCCCCCCCGAAGGTGTTCCGACGCCACTGAGTACAGTAGGCTAGGCTTTATCTGTACCTACTATTCATTATATTTATTTATTTGTTATCTTCGACAGCTAGCCTTCGCCCTAGTGGGGGGGGGGGGGCATCCTGTCGCGTTTTTTGCGTGTGAACCGCTTGGAGTAGCTTTTTGTACATCAATTTTGGACAATGTGTGAAATTTTTGACCCCAGGTCATGTCAGGTCAGATCTGAGGTCACCAGGTCAAGTTAACTGACCAAGCCTAAAAAAGTTTGCAATCATGCCAAGCCTGCAGTGTTTGTCAGAGAGGTTTTAAACTTGGTGGGTTGCATGATGTTATGGGCGCCTACAATTTTTATATCTCGGATTTTTTATATCTGTGACCTAAGGTCAGGTCAGTGGCGTAACATTTCCATTATAAGTCAATGGAGAAAAACGAAAATGCCTCTAAATCCGTGTGTACGCATAGGAACAGTCCAACTATTTCAGAATCACAATGATTTGGACCACCCGTGACGACCAGGGTGTCTTTTTGCTGATAGCCTCTAGAAAGGTCATTCCAGGTCATTTGAGTCTACAAACAAATTTTTGCCAATAACTCTCGATTGGAAAGAGATAGAACGCTGGAGATGGTCTCATTGTGTTTATCATGCCAAGACGCATCGACTGATATGCAACATGACCTATTCCGGTCAGGTCATGACCTTAACCCACGCCCTGCTGGGGGGGGGTGTTTGAATACCCCCCTTGTGGTTTTTCGCGAATATCTCAAAAACGGCGGCGCGGAGATCCGCCGTTTTTGGTACACCTTATCATACATGAATTCTACACATGTTGTGAAAATTTCAGACCAAGGTCATTCAAGGTCAGGTCACCAGGTCACTTGAAGTGACCTCACCTCATAAAAAGTTTCAATGTCTGTCATAGCTACACCGAGTGACCGATCGCTTTGAAACTTTCAGTGATTGCTAAGAGCAATAGCACGTACAAAATGTATATCTCAGAATTTTGATATCGATGACCTAAGGTCAGGTCAATTTTGCGACCTCCCCATTACAAGTCAATGGGAGAAAATTGAAATGCGCCTCTTTTGGACGAAAGACATTATAAACACTCCCAAACACTGAATTACACTGTGGTTTAGACACACTGAACATGAAAATGGTGTCCGTGACCCCTGTTTATGTCCTGAGGTCATCTTAGGTCACGAATGGTATCTAACAGTTTTTCGCAAATAACTTTTGATAGAGGCATGCTAGAGCGATGAAAACGCATTAGATGTGTTCAGCTCGACGATACGGATCGACTGATATGCAACATGACCCTTTCAGGTCAGGTCATGACCTTGACCTGAGGTCAAATTTTCAAGTTGACCTTTCAAGGTCAAGTTATAGTTCATTCGATGCGTCTTGACGAGAGGAACACGATTACGGTAAAAGTAAGCTCGTGCAAGGCCTGGGTCAAAAGTTATTGCAGAAAAACTGTTTCCGAAAAAATCGGCTATTTTTGCAGTTTTTGCCCCCTGCAGGCAAAACCGTTGACGTTAGGTCAAATCTGAGAGAATTACTCAGAAAGGGCGCTAATAGGGCTATCGAATGCGCTTTTCCGCGGCGCTGTAGCTCTATTGGTTCCCGAGTTATGCGTTGGCATCTTGGAAATTGTCGACATTCGACCTTGAAATCGGCGAAATTTTGCCTTCAATGACCTCCGGTGACCTGACCTTTGACCTGACCAAAGAATTGACCAAAGTGATTTCGTCATTATTTTTGACGCTCTTTCGAACGCCGCCTTCCGCGTATCGCTACGTGGCCCAGGAGCCGAGTTAGAAGGGGGGTGTTCAGAAACCCCCCCCCCCCCCAGCAGGGCGTGGAAATCCAGGACCCCCAGCCGGGCGCGGGTTAACCTGAGGTCAAATTTTCAAGTTGATCTTTCAAGGTCAAATTACAGTTCATTCGACGCGTCTCGGCGAGCGGAACACATTCTGGCAATATAAATGTCATGGCTTTTTTAGTAAAAAGTTATTGTCGAAAAACACTTTTCGTAAAAACAGCTATTTTTGGAGTTTTTGCCCTCTGGAGGCTAAACCGTTGACCTCAGGTCATTTTTGATGATGACCTTACTAAATAGAGTTTAAAAGCTATCGATTGCTTTTCCAAGCATTTTTCTAGCTAGCATACCTAGTTCCTGAGATAATGGCATGTTTTTTGAAAAATATAATGACAATTCGCAAATTTTGACCTTTGATGACCCCTGGTGACCCCAATATTGCTCTAAGATGAAAAATGACTGAAATACTTTCAAACGTACGTATCGAGAGCTATCGACTGCTTTTTACCGCGTCTTTCTAGCCCTCTTAGCCCGTGCATAAGTCAGTTGGGACCCATTTTGCACGTGCGCACGTGCAGGGTGCCGCTCCCAGATCTCGAGAACGGCTTGGCCGATTGTGCTCAAATTTGGCACATCGCTAGAAACCGGTCAGTAGGGTGCCGTGCACAAGTCAGTTGGAGGTACCCCCTCGAAATTTCGCACGTGCAAGACTCACCCCCTCGCTCGCTCCGTTAGTCGCCCCAAAAGGCGCTATACTGGTAATTAAGTAGGTATACTTACATATACGGAAACTGCGCCGAAAGCTGGCCGACCACCTACTGCAGATGTGTGTGTGAGTGGAGGAGCCAGACGCCTCCAAAGCTCCCATTCACCAGAGTGAAGTTCCTTATAAACGATTGTTTGCTAATTGCTTTATGTCTTATGAGCGATTAATAACTACTTGTTGTCCTTTTTTATGCTTTTGGTTGAGTGTTCAACCAAGTATTATGAACGGGGAGGGAGGCTAGCGGGCCTTGTGATTGTTTTATATTTCTCGTTGAATACACCATGCAAAACGCAGAACGTTTGGTAGACTGTGGTGAGATAACAATATTGTTGATGGAGTTAACACTTCTGACGAGTGAGATAACCGACGGAATGGAGCGCCAGCTCTTTCGTCGGCTGAGCGCCAGCTGATCGCACCTCATTGCGGCGCTCCGATTTTGACGCAGCATAGTAGTGGTTTTCGTGAGTGTTGTTGCATAAAAGTGTATCACTTTGATAGCTTATTCAATTCTACATCAGAGGCCGCCACTTGAACTTGAATAATGATGTGAAGGAGAAGAAATCATTGTTTTCATATGTCATATTTTCGTGAATTTTGGTAAGAGCCCAATTTTCCTGAGAGTTAATCCCTGCCAATTTCTTACGAAAAGAACGTGACGTTGTTTATACAGATATTGCAGTTGCAAGCGTTGCAAATCACGGCGTATTTATCGACAAGAAGAAATCATTAAGACTCGATCAGCGAAAAAAGCCAGAATTTGGAACAAAGCACGTGAGTCACTGTCTGAATATGATTGACCCACAAACCTACCGAGTCCGAGTAGGGATGTTTTTCATCCGTGGGAACAGCCGACTCCGTTTTAAAGGCGGCCTGCATCACGATGCTAACGCTTTAGGACTGGCCCTCATTATGACTTTACTAGTAATAGGAGGAGTAGAGCTGAATCCTGGCCCTGCCTCAGGAGAACACAGTCCACCGGGCCCATCATTCTCGGGGGTCACGCTCATGGATGTTATGGAGGCTATTCGCTTAACACAACTGCAAATTGATCGTCTCTCATGCAAAGTGGAAGAGCTGTCGCAAGCGGTCACGGATGCTGCACGTCCAGGCACGTCGTCATCTGCTCAAGCGCCAACGGATAGCTGCTCTGCATCCAAACGAATAATAGTTACGCCAAAATCTCAGGCTTCCTACACATGCGCCGAGTCTCATGATAAGACGACTGAACGTGTTTTACCGGGAAACTCTTCTCCTTCATTGACGTGTCCCTCGAACAATGGACGTTGGACAACCGCAACATCTCCTAAAAGACGCAGACGTACCAAGAGCGACACTGCTACAGCCATCGGAGCAGTGATGCTTGGCTGTCAGAACGTGCGTCGAATCGCTTGTGCCGCAAGAGAAGAATTCCTTCTAGGTAATCACGTGGTGTTTAGGAGTCTCCGAGGAGGTACTGTGCGCGCCATTCTAGGTGCTGTTCATGGAGCAGTCGCCTCGTGCAGGGCGCTCAAAACGGACCTTGTTCTGCATGTCGGCGGCAATGACCTGTCCTCTTACAGCGTCGAGTATACCCTGGACTGTATAGCAGAGCTCATCAAATCTGCGAAGCTCATCAAGAAGGTAAGGGAGATTGTCATTTGCTCAATCCCCCAAGACCCATCCATGCCGGAAAAGTTTCATGCTACGACACGGAAAGATCTGAATGATCAACTTGCGTGTCTCTGTGAGAGTGAGGGTATCCGCTTCATCGACTTACGCCGGAGACAAAATGAAAGCGACTTCCAAGGCTTGGACAAATCTCGACTAAACTTAAACAGAGCAGGTTCCAGAAACACTTGGCAACTGCTTGCAAGTGAAGTTTTGGGTTTTTTAGACTGAATGATGCATGTGGCCACATCCCCGCTACGGGCAGCTTAATGTGCCAGCTATCATCACTTCAAAGTGTACCCACTTGCCACAAAAGGTCATCGAAATGCGGAATAACTGTTGGGAATCTCAACGTGCGATCATTGTCACCTTCCTCTGATCTCATCTCCAGTTACGTTACTGGACGTAATGTTGACGTAATGTGTTTTACGGAGACCTGGCTAAGAAGGGGCGAGCCTGATGTGCCAATCAACGGCTTGGTATTGGCTAGTAGACTTGATCGCCAGAGAAAGAGAGGTGGCGGAGTAGCTATTTATTGCCGAAGTGACCTTGCATGTTCGAAACTTGTTGGACCAACTATTCCTTCGGAGAGTCGCCTCGAACTGATCTGGATTAGCATTCAGTGCGGGCATAATCGTTCTGTAGTGATAGGCTGTGTGTATAGGCCACCCATTTACAACGAGCTCAAATCTGACCTTAAAATATTGGAACATTCAGTTAAATCATTTTTGTATGCTGGCAAGCAGGTGATTTTATGTGGAGACCTGAACTGTGATCTCCTGAGACCTAATCTTCCACATGCTAAGTCATTGCTCAATATGATTAGCAATGTAGGCATGTATCAATGTGTGTGTGAAGCTACACGGATCACCCCCAGCTCCTCAACACTCCTTGATGTTGTTTTAGTCAGTGACCCAGCTATAGTTGTATCGTGCAGCTCAGATGATTGCATTGTTTCAGATCATAATTTTGTGACCGTTAAAGTATCGGTGGCTAGATCCCGTGTTAAACCAAAAACAATAACTTTTCGTAGGTGGGAAGGTATTGACCATTCTGTATTTAGGAATGAACTGTGTAATATTTCTTGGTCTCCTGTACTAGAAAGTGAGAATCCAGATGACGCTTGGCAGAGCTGGCTGGATTTGGTCCTTCCTGTTATTGACCGATATGCTCCGGTTGTAACCAAAACACTAAGGCATAAGTCGGGTTTTGGAATCTCCCGTGAAGCCAAAAGCTTGATTCGCTCAACAGCTGCACAGTTGCACACTTTTCGACGATCTAAAGCTTCATCCGACCTGACTTTATATAAAAGCATGCGGCGCCAAGTGCGGCGTGTCATAGCTTTCGAGCGGCGTTCAAAATTTGAGTCATGTATTAGAATGAAAAAATCGAGCAGGGACATATGGAGTCTCGTAAATTCTACACTAGGCAAATCCAAAAACAGCCAGCCTTTAGGTAGTAGCACGGCACGATCCTTCAATGAGTTTTTCAGTTCAGTGGGAACTGAGACGCAAATGAATAATCACAGCACAGCCAGTCTTTACGCCGTGAATGGTTGTATTCCAAGAGTGTTGTCCACTAAATTTACGCTTCGTGCAGCTACATATGCTGAACTTCGACAAGTGGTTTATTCCTTAAAAGGTCACACAGCAGCTGGTGTGGATGGCCTGCCTGCATCTTTTTACAAATCATTTGTTGGTAGTTTTGCGAGACCACTTCTCCATGTTTTTAACGCTTCAATCGCTGAAGGCGTTATACCTTCGTACTGGAAAGTCGCAGAAATTGTACCTATATATAAAGGCAAGGGTGACCAAGCATTGGCATCAAATTACAGGCCCATATCCCTGTTATGTGTTGTGTCCAAGATCCTTGAAGGTCTTATTTCTCTCCAGCTTAGATCTTATCTAAATGAATGTTGTGTGTTGGCAGACAACCAGTTTGGTTTCCGACCACACCACTCAGTAGATCATGCACTCATTACCCTAACGGAATCAATAAGATCTTCGCTCGACAAGGGTGACGTATGCCTTTTGGCATCTCTCGATTTAAGCAAAGCTTTTGATTCTGTTAATCATAACTTACTCTTAGACAAACTGTGTCACTATGGCATTGACCATCCATGGTTTAAGAACTATTTAGACGCTAGAAAACAGTTTGTTAGGGGCTGTGATGAGAAACGCGACGTTCTGTCCGGCGTGCCCCAGGGCAGTGTTTTGGGCCCTATGCTCTTTAATTTATTTGTTAACGATTTGCCAACTGCTGTACCCGAGTCATGTACAATTATTCAATATGCTGATGACACCCAGATCGTGGTTTCCGGCTCACCCAAAGACGTGAATGACATGATCTCCCGCCTTCGAGCAGTCCTTCAAATATTAGCTGAATGGTTTTCTCGAAATCGGCTGGCCCTTAATGTTAGTAAATCAAAAGTAATCCTCTTTGGCTCCAAAGCAAGCTTAAGACGCATGAGTATTAAGAGCATCAATATATTTGATACCAGCATTGCGATCAGTTCATCCATCGTAAGTTTAGGCGTTACGCTCGACCAGTCTCTATCATGGGATCGACATGTTAGCACCGTTGTGGGGAAATCGATAGGCATGTTGATTCGTCTTGGTCATCTTCGCCACATTATGCCCCTAAGAACGATTGTGCTTCTTATCAATGCTTTAGTCCTCCCCCACGTTCGTTTTTGCATATCTGTCTGGGGAAGTTGCAATGCAACGCAACGGAAAAGAATAGGGAAAATCATAAAATTTGCGCGGCGTATTGCTGGCCGTGAATCACAGAGATTAGCTTGGCATGGTGATGTTGGGGCCGAGCATAATATGGCTGTGCTGAAAATTATTCGAAAAAGTCTTCTATTCCCAGAAAATACTCCAAATGCTATTTCATCGCTTTTTAAAATGAAACGATCTGAGCGAATGACGAGGCAATGTGGCAATTTGGACCTTGTCATCCCTAAAACCGAATACAAAAAAGCATCCTTATCGTATCACGGTTGTAAGATATGGAATGGGTTACCTCCACATTTACGACAATGCTCTATCGCCGAGTTTAGCAAATACCTTAAAAGTAAAGCGGATGCTGGCGAATTAAGCGGTTAGGAATGTAGCACTGCGATGCGTCTTATTCGAATGTGTATACCTATTGTGAAGTTGTGCATAAGTGTGAATTGCAAATGTTAACAATCTTGTATGATATGTGCGAGCGGTGCGAGACTGCGTTATCCGTGCTTTTGTCAGTTCCCGTCGTAATGCCCACTTGTTTGTGGTTGTCGGGTGAATCGAAAAATAATAATAATAATAATAATGTGTCCGTACAAGTTGGGGAGCCGTGGCGACGCCCCTGTTTATAGTTAACGAATTCACTCATTTAAGGTTACATGTTCACAAACAATTCTCTGTTTACGGACAGTTCATGAAGGCTCATGAACGTTCATATACATTGTACAAGTCATCATTTCTGATATTCGCGGTATTAGTCTCATGCAGTGGCACAAACGGTTGCAGGCATGTTTTATGTGTGAGGAAGGCGCCAATCTTACCGCAAGCACATTGAATCGTGATTTTTAATGACTCTTGCAACGTTAAAACTAAAATTGTGCATTTCGGACCTTGCATGACGATTGACATCATGTAAAACGTTAAGTAGGTTACTTGGTGCAATCGGAGTTTGTCGCGAATAATTCCCGATCCAATATAGAGTTATGGCGAGTCGGTTGAGCCATCAATTTACGCAAAAAGAACTGCCACATCGAATGATATGCAGTATGATATCCTCCAGGCAGATTTAGTACCTACCTACTCGAATGGCTTTGACCTGACCTTGACCTGAGGTCAATATCCTAAAGTGACTTAGCCCAACACACAAATTATATTATTCGACGCACCTGGCCACGACGAGCACGGTGGTGCCACAATCGCGGCTCTGCCACCATTAGTGGCGAAATTATTTTCCGAAAATCAAATCCTACTTCAGGACACTTGACTTGACGTTAGGACAATTACATTCATTAATCACTCAGGGGGGTGGGGGACAACATAACAGGCCCTACCAACAGCGCAATAATTCCGGGACACCGTGTACCTGATATCTGATATTTGATATGTTTATCACCTGTTTATTTTTTCATTGTTTGAGGCCATGCAATTGTATTGTATTTTACATCATCGGCACTCTTCCACTCAAGGTGGCTATTCCGAGCCCTCGTCAAAACAGTAAGCGCGTTAAAAAGACACATAAACAGTTAAACCTGCAAAAGTATAAAAGCACGCTAAAACTAAAAGCACAGCTAAAATGTTTGTATGGTCGCCTATCCATCTAGCTGACTAGGTGACTTTTAATACCTTTCTTAAAGCGCGGACCAGACATGACCTGAAGCTCCGTTCCTATAACATGTTCGTTGTACAGTTTACACGCTCGCTGCTTAAAAGTTCTTTGGCCAAGGCTGGTTCGAACACGCGGTACATGTAAATGACCGGACTGCCTAGTCTGGCGCTCGGAAACATCTCTATTGTACGATATGTCCTGTCGCAGTACCTCAGGCTCACCCCTGCTAATCACCCCGTGTAGCAGACATACGTCGTTTATGTCAATCAACGCACTGACGGGGAGCCACTCCAAATTCCTAATCACGTCGGACACATGATCATACTTCCGTCTGCCAGATATCACTCTGGCAGCAAAGTTTTGCACTTTCTGCAGTCGCTTTAAGCTCGTTTTGCTGGCACAGCCGAATACCTGACTACAATAGCGCACATGTGACATGACTAAGGCGTCCAGTATAGTCGGAAGTACACTTGGAGGAAGCACATGCCTGGCGTGCATCAGGCCGACAAGAACGCCTAAACATTTGGTGACGATATAATCAATGTGTGGTTCAAAGGTCAGTCGGCTATCAAAGATTACACCTAGATTTTTAACAGTTGACACCGGTTGCAGAGTCTCTCCTAGGAACTGCACTCGGACCGGATCCCTCTCGGCAGCCTGTAGCGCCGATCGGCCTCCGGCGACCATCATCTCGGTTTTTGCAGCGTTTATCTTCATGCCGTTCTGGAGAAAGTAGGTGGCCAGAGTGTCCAGGACACCCTCCAGTGCAGTCTGGATCTCTGGCAGCCTCTCCTTGGGTCCTGAGACGACCAGCTGGGTGTCATCGGCATACCTGGCCATCCTGACCAAACTGCCATTCACCTCGGACGGCACGTAGCAGGCGGCGCCGATGGAGGCGATGTTGTATAACATCGGTCCCAGGCAGGATCCCTGGAAGATGCCGATGTTGATGGGGAGCAGCGTCGATCTCTCCCCTCCTGGCACTTGAACACACTGCTTGTGTCCGGTGAGATAGCTCCGAAACCAGCCCGGGTCTATCTGAAGCAGTTGAAGTTGATTCAGCAGGGTTTGATGGTCCACAACATCAAACGCGCGGCTGAGATCAATCAGCGTCAGGATGCTGATGTCGCCCCTGTCTGCTGCTTCCAACAAGCTGTCGTTCACACTGACGAGTGCTGTAGCGGTGCTGTGCTTTTGTCTGAATCCATGCTGCTCCAGGCTATACAGATGGTTTCGGTTTAGATAGCCATCAACTTGACGGCAGACGACCTTTTCGACAATCTTACTGATAACAGGAACGTTGGTGATGGGTCTGAAATTTCCTACAGTGCTCAGGTCACCTTTTTTGTGCAGCGGTATGACGACTGCGGTCTTCCAGCTGTCTGGTACCGACTCCGACACGATGCTCTTGTTGATTATTTGCAGCAAGATCCGTCCAACAACGGGAAAGCTCAGCTTCAGCACCCTGATGTCGATGGCACCATCAGCGAGCGATGATTTGTCTGGCAGAGCACATGCGGAACTTTATATACTGTGGTGGTTGTAGCTACAACCCCAATTTTTAAAAGTACAACCCCAATGTCAAAACTACAACCCCAACATTGGAAAACTAAGAATCAGCCGAAAACACATGAAAATGAACAAAATATGTATCATACAGAAGCAGATAATTGAAATATATCAAGAAAGTGAAGATATCAATAAATCAGGACATCTTTTTGAATTCCAGATGCTAAAAACATTGAAAGTGCTCTGTTTAAGAACATATTATTCCGCTGAGACAGTGAGCATGATTAGATATGAAAGTTAATCACTTCACACTTCTTAAGCATACTAAGTGAATATTGAAAGTGTTCCAAAAAATGAAATGAAAGTGTGAAGCAAAAAAAAAATCATAACATTCATCATGCTTTTGCAGTGGCGGATCCAGCTCAGAGTTTTTTTTTTGGGGGGGGCAAACCATAACAATTTATCGATTCTTTCTATGCCTCGTCCATAGGCGTAATGTTAAAATTATGCCGTTTGGGGGGGGGGGCAAATGCCCATTTGCCCCCCCCCCTGGATGTACAGCCCACCGCTAAAGTAATGTAGGGTTTTACCAATCTCAACGGTTGGCTTTGACTGGCGATTGTTTAATGCGGAGTGATCGAAAAGAAGATGTCAATAGCTTAAGTTGCAGCTGCAAGGGTGACGATACATATAAGCTTCATTCAAAGTTTCATTGTAGTCTGGTTAACCGTTCCTAAGCTTCAGAAGCAGAACATACCTACGACTGAAACCGCACATTACTTCTGCTGTGGACTGTACTTTTGGGTTTTCTATGTTTTATGTTGTTGAGCGCTTGTGCGAGGAACATTAGTAAAAGCAGTTTTAGTATCATGTGACCTTTCCTCGTAAAATATTATATATTTTACGAGGAAAGGTCACATGATACTAAAACTGCTTTTGGGTTTTCTCACTAAATATTTCATACCTGTGGGCTGTGCTTATCAAATAGATAAGCATAGATGAAAAGTTTGACACAAAACAGTAAGCTTCAGAAATAAATTAACCTAACCTAAGCCTTCCCCCTATGTAGCATTCTATCACCATAATCTGACCATAATATTGCGTGTCAACGACCACAGAACGCACAATATATTTCGGGGTCTTTCGATTTGGCTGAAAATCGGTATCCAGGGCCTCCTCGATGCGCTGATTCCGAAAATATGCCTCTTTGAGGTGGTATTTTGCACCGTTAACGAGTTAAAGACCAATTAACATTTTAACGGGAAACGGCGAGGTCTTTCGATTTAGCTGAAAATCGGTGTACAGAGCCTCCTCGATGTGCTGATTCCAAAAATGTACCTCTTTGGGGTGGTATTTTGCACCGTTAACGAGTAAACGGCCAATCAACATTTTAACGGGAAACGACGGGGTCTTTCGATTTGGCTGAAAATCGGTGTACAGGGCCTCCTCGATGGGCTTATTCCGAAAAATGTACCTCTTTGGGGTGGTATTTTGCACCGTTAACAAATTAATGGCCAATTAATATGTTAACGGTAAACGGCGGGGTCTTTCGATATCTAGCTGAAAATCGGTGTACGTTCAGTGTCTCAGGGGCAGACAGACAAGCCGTTATGTGTTCCTAGCCATCGTGGCTGTGAAGAGTATGCGTTTTGTTTACGATTCGCCAAACAATGCATAATACATTTGCTCGTTGAAAAAAGATCATCTAGTTATAAATTGAAGTATTCGGTGATATGAAAAGGCTGTGGCATTTATTATTTAATTTCCTCAGGTTGAGACTATTTAGGTTCCTTTGCGGCATTGTGTTCGGTATGTTGTCCTCGTTGCAAAATATCTCATGTCTGATCAGTCACTATTCCGGTTTCTACTACCCGTTTCCGTAATAGACGTATTCCAGACGACAGTGGCATTAATATACAAAGATGGACTCGTTTTAAGTTGTTTAGTCTAAAAATAACGTATTCCTGTTTAGGTCTTCGTTGTCAATTGCCACGAGTGGCTTAAATTGTTACAGGGAAGAGCCTTGCTCCAATACCGAGTAATGTTTGTGTCAAATGTGGAAAGAAACAAGTATTCATAGGGACTGTGATTTTGGGCGTTTACCTACCGTTTCCGAATCGCCACCCACGACCGTAGTGGCGATACCCGAGTACCTACAACCAGGAACATAGCCAATGGAGGGACGACACCTGCTCCTGGTCAGCCGTCTCTCCCTGGAGATGGACCACTTTTTTTTGTAAATGAAAATGTGGGCCCCTCCCGAAAAATAGTGGGCCGAATCCGGGGACTTTTCGGATTTTGGTGGGGGTATACCCTGGGCTCCGGCAAACTACAACCCCAATGAAAAACAAAAAGTTCCACCTCTGTGGCAGAGAGTATATGATGCGTCTCAGCTCCTCCAGAGTGATCGGGGTGAGTCGCAATGCGTCAGAGTGGACGCGAGGGAGACGGGCAGCCAGAGGACGTCTCCCAGACTCCTGGAACGTCCGGATGACGGCCTGGTGTGTTTCCTCTCCCACGGTGGTGAAGTATGAGTTGAGGTCATCTGCTGACAAGTTCTCAGGCCGGGCCGGAGCGCCGCGCTTCGGCGCAATAACTGCACGTAGCTGCCGCCAGAGGCCCGATGACGGAGCTTCTTCGACTCGCCGAGAGATGTCGCTACGGTAGTCCCGTCTGATAGCGCGCTTCACTTGGGAGTTTAGAGATGCGTACCTCTCCTTGTCATCGGCAGCGATGGCTTGTCGACGTTGGATGATCAGGTCACGGGTGTCATCTGAGATCGGTGGAGGCGCTGGATTCCGTACTTTAACCATTTTCATAGGGGCATGATGATTGAGGACGGACTCAACTGCGTGGACGAATTTGTCCCACTGGATCTCACAGGAATCCGACCTGGGAACTCTCTGTACCCAGTTGATGGCGTCAAGATCTGCACGGAACTGTGTCGTATCGAGCCGCCTCCAGTCCCTCTGTGTGCGGTACACAGCTCGTGGTTGCCGGTAGCGAGGAACGCTGATTTTACCGAGCAGTTTACGATGATGTGCAGTGTAATCGCATATTTCCACGTTGCACTCTGCGAAAGGTTCATTTCTGGATCTTGAATACAGAATGATGTTGTCTAGCCTGGTCGCTGTCTCACCACGGTAGAATGTGGGCTCATGAACCAACAGTTGCATGCCAAAGCTGTTGACCAGTCGATCCAGCTGCTGAGCTCCCGCTGGATTTGTCTCGATGTCTGCATTGAAGTCACCGCCGATAATCATCAGAGATGGCATACACCGCTGAATGATTTCTGTCATCTGTCTCTCTAGCTCATCGAAGTCTCTTTCGTTTTGAGTCACAGTAGAAGCCGGTGAGCGATAGATGCAAGCAACCACAGCGGAGCGATGTTTGTCCAGTTTGATTTTGACCCAAACGGTGTCCATGTGAGAATCGTTAAGTTCAGATGTTTTCAGTAGGGTCTCGGCTTTGATGGTGTCTTTGGTCAGAATTGTCACTCCTCCGCCGCATTTCTTTCTTCCTAGTTTCCGGTCTGAGCGGTGAATCTTCTCGCTGTATCCCGGTACGGTTATCAGCCTGTTCGGTGTGGCATTCCGAAGGTTTGTCTCGGTGTAGCAGAGAATGTGTGGCTCGCTCTCAGCCACGTCAGCAATTGACCTGATTGATCAATTGATCAATTGACCTGACCCTAGGTCACTGTCACTGACATCAATCTCTGAGACTTTGGTTTTGAATGTGGGTTGCCTCTATTCTGTCTCCGTCACCGTATCCGGTGACGGTGACGTATACGGTGACAGATTATAATCTGTCAGCAATCTTTCAGTAAGTGAAGCCATGGGGATTGGGGAACATTTACCTTTTCTTTGAGGTGGCTTCATTTGACCTTACCAGTTGCACTGAACCTGGATAACATGGGTCTAGAACTCAAACAGCCTGTGTGTAAAAGATGTACCATATATAGGTATATTTTATTGGTTCGGGTAAAACCTTGAAGAAGGTGGTGAATAGTCCCTTCCGTTACTACGGTGCGGATTATATTTCATTGATAAAGGAACTTTTGAAATAGACTTTCAAATTTATTAACCTATACCTTTTCTGAAGACTCTCATGGCGTCTCTCGAAATATTTGACACCGTGAGAACTGGATGCAGCCCGCAATATATGACAGCATTAAGCATAGCCGCATGCATGGGATGTCCGTCAAGACAGCCCATATTCAGCCCAGATTCAGCCCGGATTCAGCCCAGATTCGGGACACCTCCGATCAAGCTGAAACTCGCACACAATGTAGGCCATGACATGCCCAATCCACAGTACAAGTCATTCGGTGGCACTCCCAGCCGTTTGACCTAGAGAGGTCAGCAAAGGTCACGTAGCCCAAATTTGCACAGCAGATTTTGGCCCACCCAGTAGAGCTAGAGCGCTAAAAATGGCACCAATCGACTCGCCAGCATCTATTCTTACTTTCCCAACACTCATTTGACCTCTCAAGGTCATGCGATGACCTAAGGTCATTTGTGGGCTATGTCGAAAATACATTTGCACAGCAGTTTTCGAGTAGATGGATTGACCGAATTCCAAATCAAAGCACATCATCGGGTAGCCCATAGGCCGTAGTAACTTTCCTTAAAAACCGCTTTTCGATATGTTACCCCGTTTGACCTCGGCAGGTCAAAATGTGCAAATAAACGACACTCAATACGTCGCAGCCCGGATTCAGCCCAGATTCGGGACACCTCCGATCAAGCTGAAACTCGCACACAATGTAGGCCATGACATGCCCAATCCACAGTCCAAGTCATTCGGTGGCACTCCCAGCCGTTTGACCTACAGAGGTCAGCAAAGGTCACGTGGCCCAAATTTGCACAGCAGATTGTGGCCCACCCAGTAAAGCTAGAGCGCTAAAAATGGCACCAATCGACTCGCCAGCATCTAATCTTACTTTCCCGGCACTCATTTGACCTCTCAAGGTCATGCGATGACCTAAGGTCATTTGTGGGCTATGTCGAAAATACACTTGCACAGCAGTTTTCGAGTAGATGGATTGACCGAATTCCAAATCAAAGCACATCATCTGGTAGCCCATAGGCCGTAGTAACTTTCCTTGAAAACCGCTTTTCGATATGTGACCCCGTTTGACCTCGGCAGGTCAAAATGTGCAAATAAACGACACTCAATACGTCGAAGCCCGGATTCAGCCCAGATTCGGGACACCTCTGATCAAGCTGAAACTCGCACACAATGTAGGCCATGACATGCCCAATCCACAGTCCAAGTCATTCGGTGGCACTCCCAGCCGTTTGACCTACAGAGGTCAGCAAAGGTCACGTGGCCCAAATTTGCACAGCAGATTGTGGCCCACCCAGTAGAGCTAGAGCGCTAAAATGGCACCAATCGACTCGCCAGCATCTAATCTTACTTCCCAACACTCATTTGACCTCTCAAGGTCATGCGATGACCTAAGGTCATTTGTGGGCTATGTCGAAAATACACTTGCACAGCAGTTTTCGAGTAGATGGATTGACCGAATTCCAAATCAAAGCACATCATCTGGTAGCCCATAGGCCGTAGTAACTTTCCTTAAAAACCGCTTTTCGATATGTGACCCCGTTTGACCTCGGCAGGTCAAAATGTGCAAATAAACGACACTCAATACGTCGAAGCCCGGATTCAGCCCAGATTCGGGACACCTCCGATCAAGCTGAAACTCCCACACAATGTAGGCCATGACATGCCCAATCCACAGTCCAAGTCATTCGGTGGCACTCCCAGCCGTTTGACCTAGAGAGGTCAGCAAAAGTCACGTGGCCCAAATTTGCACAGCAGATTGTTGCCCACCCAGTAGAGCTAGAGCGCTAAAAATGGCACCAATCGACTCGCCAGCATCTAATCTTACTTTCCCAACACTCATTTGACCTCTCAAGGTCATGCGATGACCTAAGGTCATTTGTGGGCTATGTCGAAAATACACTTGTACAGCAGTTTTCGAGTAGATAGATTGACCGAATTCCATATCAAAGCACATCATCGGGTAGCCCATAGGTCGTAGTAACTTTCCTTAAAAACCGCTTTTCGATATGTGACCCCGTTTGACCTCGGCAGGTCAAAATGTGCAAATAAACGACACTCAATACGTCGAAGCCCGAATTCAGCCCAGATTCGGGACACCTCCGATCAAGCTGAAACTTGCACACAATGTAGGACATGACATGCCCAATCCACAGTCCAAGTCATTCGGTGGCACTCCCAGCCGTTTGACCTACAGAGGTCAGCAAATGTCAAGTGGCCCAAATTGACACAGCAGATTGTGGCCCACCCAGTAGAGCTAGAGCGATAAAAATGGCACCAATCGACTCGCCAGCATCTAATCTTACTTTCCCAACACTCATTTGACCTTTCAAGGTCATGCGATGACCTATGGTCATTTGTGGGCTATGTCGAAAATACACTTGCACAGCAGTTTTCGAGTAGATGGATTGACCGAATTCCAAATCAAAGCACATCATCTGGTAGCCCATAGGCCGTAGTAACTTTCCTTAAAAACCGCTTTTCGATAGGTGACCCCGTTTGACCTCGGCAGGTCAAAATGTGCAAATAAACGACACTCAATACGTCGAAGCCCGGATTCAGCCTGGATTCGGGACGCCTCCGATCAAGCTGACACTCGCACACAATGTAGGCCATGACATGCCCAATCCACAGTCCAAGACATTGGGTGGCACTCCCAGCCGTTTGACCTACAGAGGTCAGCAAAGGTCACGTGGCCCAAATTTGCACAGCAGATTGTGGCCCACCCAGTAGAGCTAGAGCGCTAAAAATGGCACCAATCGACTCGCCAGCATCTAATCTTACTTTCCCGGCACTCATTTGACCTCTCAAGGTCATGCGATGACCTAAGGTCATTTGTGGGCTATGTCGAAAATACACTTGCACAGCAGTTTTCGAGTAGATGGATTGACCGAATTCCAAATCAAAGCACATCATCGGGTAGCCTATAGGCCGTAGTAACTTTCCTTGAAAACCGCTTTTCGATATGTGACCCCGTTTGACCTCGGCAAGTCAAAATGTGCAAATAAACGACTCTAAATACGTCGCAGCCCGGATTCAGCCCAGATTCGGGACACCTCCGATCAAGCTGAAACTCGCACACAATGTAGGCCATGACATGCCCAATCCATAGTCCCAGTCATTCGGTGGCACTCCCAGCCGTTTGACCTAGAAAGGTCAGCAAAGGTCACGTTGCCCAAATTTGCACAGCAGATTGTGGCCCACCCAGTAGAGCTAGAGCGCTAAAAATGGCACCAATCGACTCGCCAGCATCTAATCTTACTTTCCCAACACTCATTTGACCTCTCAAGGTCATGCGATGACCTAAGGTCATTTGTGGGCTATGTCGAAAATACACTTGCACAGCAGTTTTCGAGTAGATGGATTGACCGAATTCCAAATCAAAGCACATCATCACATCATACACGGCCCATAGGCCGTGTATTAGTAGCCCATAGGCCGTGTAAGTGTATTTTCGACATAGCCCACAAATGACCTTAAGTCATCACATGACCTTGAGATGTCAAATGAGTGTTGGGAAAGTAAGATTAGATGCTGGCGAGTCGATTGGTGCCATTTTTAGCGCTCTAGCTCTACTGGGTGGGCCACAATCTGCTGTGAAAATTTGGGCCACGTGACCTTTGCTGACCTCTGTAGGTCAAACGGCTGGGAGTGCCACCGAATGACTTGGACTGTGGATTGGGCATGTCATGGCCTACATTGTGTGCGAGTTTCAGCTTGATCGGAGGTGTCCCGAATCTGGGCTGAATCCGGGCTGCGACGTATTGAGAGTCGTTTATTTGCACATTTTGACCTGCCGAGGTCAAACGGGGTCACATATCGAAAACGGTTTTTAAGGAAAGTTACTACGGCCTATGGGCTACCCGATGATGTACTTTGATTTGGAATTCGGTCAATCCATCTACTCGAAAACTGCTGTGCAAGTGTATTTTCGACATAGCCCACAAATGACCTTAGGTCATCGCATGACCTTGAGAGGTCAAATGAGTGTTGAGAAAGTAAGATTAGATGCTGGCGAGTCGATTGGTGCCATTTTTAGCGCTCTAGCTCTACTGGGTGGGCCACAATCTGCTGTGCAAATTTGGGCCACGTGACCTTTGCTGACCTCTGTAGGTCAAACGGCTGGGAGTGCCACCGAATGACTTGGACTGTAGATTGGGCATGTCATGGCATACATTATGTGCGAGTTTCAGCTTGATCAGAGGTGTCCCGAATCTGGGCTGAATCCGGGCTGCGACGTATGGAGTGTCGTTTATTTGCACATTTTGACCTGCCGAGGTCAAACGGGGTCACATATCGAAAAGCGGTTTTTAAGGAAAGTTACTACGGCCTATGAACTACCCGATGATGTGCTTTGATTTGGAATTCGGTCAATTCATCTACTCGAAAACTGCTGTGCAAGTGTATTTTCGACATAGCCCACAAATGACCTTAGGTCATCGCATGACCTTGAGAGGTCAAATGAGTATTGGGAAAGTAAGATTAGATGCTGGCGAGTCGATTGGTGCCATTTTTAGCGCTCTAGCTCTACTGGGTGGGCCACAATCTGCTGTGCAAATTTGGGCCACGTGACCTTTGCTGACCTCTGTAGGTCAAACGGCTGAGAGTGCCACCGAATGACTTGGACTGTGGATTGGGCATGTCATGGCCTACATTGTGTGCGAGTTTTAGCTTGATCAGAGGTGTCCCGAATCTGGGCTGAATCCGGGCTGCGTCGTATTGAGTGTCGTTTATTTGCACATTTTGACCTGCCGAGGTCAAACGGGGTCACATATCGAAAACGGTTTTTAAGGAAAGTTACTACGGCCTATGGGCTACCCGATGATATGCTTTGATTTGGAATTCGGTCAATCCATCTACTCGAAAACTGCTGTGCAAGTGTATTTTCGACATACCCCACAAATGACCTTAGGTCATCGCATGACCTTGAGAGGTCAAATGAGCCTATTGGGAAAGTAAGATTAGATGCTGGCGAGTCGATTGGTGCCATTTTTAGCGCTCTAGCTCTACTGGGTGGGCCACAATCTGCTG
Source organism: Amphibalanus amphitrite (assembly GCF_019059575.1). Lineage (NCBI taxonomy): Eukaryota > Metazoa > Arthropoda > Thecostraca > Balanomorpha > Balanidae > Amphibalanus > Amphibalanus amphitrite. Next base: position 158,988 of record NW_024881983.1, read on the forward strand.
TGCAAATTTGGGCCACGTGACCTTTGCTGACCTCTGAAGGTCAAACGGCTGGGAGTGCCACCGAATGACTTGGACTGTGGATTGGGCATGTCATGGCCTACATTGTGTGCGAGTTTCAGCTTGATCGGAGGTGTCCCGAATCTGGGCTGAATCCGGGCTGCGTCGTATTGAGTGTCGTTTATTTGCACATTTTGACCTGCCGAGGTCAAACGGGGTCACATATCGAAAACGGTTTTTAAGGAAAGTTACTACGGCCAATGGGCTACCCGATGATATGCTTTGATTTGGAATTCGGTCAATCCATCTACTCGAAAACTGCTGTGCAAGTGTATTTTCGACATACCCCACAAATGACCTTAGGTCATCGCATGACCTTGAGAGGTCAAATGAGCCTATTGGGAAAGTAAGATTAGATGCTGGCGAGTCGATTGGTGCCATTTTTAGCGCTCTAGCTCTACTGGGTGGGCCACAATCTGCTGTGCAAATTTGGGCCACTTGACCTTTGCTGACTTCTGTAGGTCAAACGGCTGGGAGTGCCACCGAATGACTTGGACTGTGGATTGGGCATGTCATGGCCTACATTGTGTGCGAGTTTCAGCTTGATCGGAGGTGTCCCGAATCGGGGCTGAATCCGGGCTGCGACGTATTGAGTGTCGTTTATTTGCACATTTTGACCTGCCGAGGTCAAACGGGGTCACATATCGAAAACGGTTTTTAAGGAAAGTTACTACGGCCTATGGGCTACCTGATGATGTGCTTTGATTTGGAATTCGGTCAATTCATCTACTCGAAAACTGCTGTGCAAGTGTATTTTCGACATAGCCCACAAATGACCTTAGGTCATCGCATGACCTTGAGAGAGGTCAAATGAGTATTGGGAAAGTAAGATTAGATGCTGGCGAGTCGATTGGTGCCATTTTTAGCGCTCTAGCTCTACTGGGTGGGCCACAATCTGCTGTGCAAATTTGGGCCACGTGACCTTTGCTGACCTCTGTAGGTCAAACGGCTGGGAGTGCCACCGAATGACTTGGACTGTGGATTGGGCTTGTCATGGCCTACATTGTGTGCGAGTTTCAGCTTGATCGGAGGTGTCCCGAATCTGGGCTGAACCCGGGCTGCGACGTATTGAGTGTCGTTTTTTGCACATTTTGACCTGCCGAGGTCAAACGGGGTCACATATCGAAAAGCGGTTTTTAAAGAAAGTTACTACGGCCTATGGGCTACCCGATGATGTGCTTTGATTTGGAATTCGGTCAATCCATCTACTCGAAAACTGCTGTGCAAGTGTATTTTCGACATAGCCCACAAATGACCTTAGGTCATCGCATGACCTTGAGAGGTCAAATGAGTGCCGGGAAAGTAAGATTTGATGCTGGCGAGTCGATTGGTGCCATTTTTAGCGTTCTAGCTCTACTGGGTGGGCCACAATCTGCTGTGCAAATTTGGGCCACGTGACCTTTGCTGACTTCTGTAGGTCAAACGGCTGGGAGTGCCACCGAATGACTTGGACTGTGGATTGGGCATGTCATGGCCTACATTGTGTGCGAGTTTCAGCTTGATCGGAGGTGTCCCGAATCTGGGCTGAATCCGGGCTGCGACGTATTGAGTGTCGTTTATTTGCACATTTTGACCTGCCGAGGTCAAACGGGGTCACATATCGAAAACGGTTTTTTAAGGAAAGTTACTACGGCCTATGGGCTACCTGATGATGTGCTTTGATTTGGAATTCGGTCAATCCATCTACTCGAAAACTGCTGTGCAAGTGTATTTTCGACATAGCCCACAAATGACCTTAGGTCATCGCATGACCTTGAGAGGTCAAATGAGTGCTGGGAAAGTAAGATTAGATGCTGGCGAGTCGATTGGTGCCATTTTTAGCGCTCTAGCTCTACTGGGTGGGCCACAATCTGCTGTGCAAATTTGGGCCACGTGACCTTTGCTGACCTCTGTAGGTCAAACGGCTGGGAGTGCCACCGAATGACTTGGACTGGGGATTGGGCATGTCATGGCCTACATTGTGTGCGAGTTTCAGCTTGATCGGAGGTGTCCCGAATCTTGGCTGAATCCGGGCTGCGACGTATTGAGTGTCGTTTATTTGCACATTTTGACCTGCCGAGGTCAAACGGGGTCACATATCGAAAATCGGTTTTTAAGGAAAGTTACTACGGCCTATGGGCTACCCGATGTACTTTGATTTGGAATTCGGTCAATCCATCTACTCGAAAACTGCTGTGCAAATGTATTTTCGACATAGCCCACAAATGACCTTAGGTCATCGCATGACCTTGAGAGGTCAAATGAGTATTGGGAAAGTAAGATTAGATGCTGGCGAGTCGATTGGTGCCATTTTTAGCGCTCTAGCTCTACTGGGTGGGCCACAATCTGCTGTGCAAATTTGGGCCACGTGACCTTTGCTGACCTCTGTAGGTCAAACGGCTGAGAGTGCCACCGAATGACTTGGACTGTGGATTTGGCATGTCATGGCCTACATTGTGTGCGAGTTTCAGCTTGATCGGAGGTGTCCCGAATCTGGGCTGAATCCGGGCTGCGACATATTGAGTGTCGTTTATTTGCACATTTTGACCTGCCGAGGCCAAACGGGGTCACATATCGAAAAGCGGTTTTTAAGGAAAGTTACTACGGCCTATGGGCTACCCGATGATGTGCTTTGATTTGGAATTCGGTCAATCCATCTACTCGAAAACTGCTGTGCAAGTGTATTTTCGACATAGCCCACAAATGACCTTAGGTCATCGCATGACCTTGAGAGGTCAAATGAGTATTGGGAAAGTAAGATTAGATGCTGGCGAGTCGATTGGTGCCATTTTTAGCGCTCTAGCTCTACTGGGTGGGCCACAATCTGCTGTGCAAATTTGGGCCACGTGACCTTTGCTGACCTCTGTAGGTCAAACGGCTGAGAGTGCCACCGAATGACTTGGACTGTGGATTTGGCATGTCATGGCCTACATTGTGTGCGAGTTTCAGCTTGATCGGAGGTGTCCCGAATCTGGGCTGAATCCGGGCTGCGACATATTGAGTGTCGTTTATTTGCACATTTTGACCTGCCGAGGCCAAACGGGGTCACATATCGAAAAGCGGTTTTTAAGGAAAGTTACTACGGCCTATGGGCTACCCGATGATGTGCTTTGATTTGGAATTCGGTCAATCCATCTACTCGAAAACTGCTGTGCAAGTGTATTTTCGACATAGCCCACAAATGACCTTAGGTCATCGCATGACCTTGAGAGGTCAAATGAGTGCCGGGAAAGTAAGATTAGATGCTGGCGAGTCGATTGGTGCCATTTTTAGCGCTCTAGCTCTACTGGGTGGGCCACAATCTGCTGTGCAAATTTGGGCCACGTGACCTTTGCTGACTTCTGTAGGTCAAACGGCTGGGAGTGCCACCGAATGACTTGGACTGTGGATTGGGCATGTCATGGCCTACATTGTGTGCGAGTTTCAGCTTGATCGGAGGTGTCCCGAATCTGGGCTGAATCCGGGCTGCGACGTATTGAGTGTCGTTTATTTGCACATTTTGACCTGCCGAGGTCAAACGGGGTCACATATCGAAAACGGTTTTTAAGGAAAGTTACTACGGCCTATGGGCTACCTGATGATGTGCTTTGATTTGGAATTCGGTCAATTCATCTACTCGAAAACTGCTGTGCAAGTGTATTTTCGACATAGCCCACAAATGACCTTAGGTCATCGCATGACCTTGAGAGGTCAAATGAGTGCTTGGAAAGTAAGATTAGATGCTGGCGAGTCGATTGGTGCCATTTTTAGCGCTCTAGCTCTACTGGGTGGGCCACAATCTGCTGTGCAAATTTGGGCCACGTGACCTTTGCTGACCTCTGTAGGTCAAACGGCTGGGAGTGCCACCGAATGACTTGGACTGTGGATTGGGCATGTCATGGCCTACATTGTGTGCGAGTTTCAGCTTGATCAGAGGTGTCCCGAATCTGGGCTGAATCCGGGCTGAATCTGGGCTGAATATGGGCTGTCTTGATCAACATCATGCATGGGGTGTGCTGCCCAAGTGTCCGCAATCCAAGTTTACCTAGAAAACGATCTAGACTAGTGTGTCCCGGTCATAGTTATGCAATGTGCATGGTGTGCATAGGCATTAACAATTCATTCATTATCGGTCGATGGTCATTTGGCATTTTATGACGCATGAGAATGTCGCTGTCTCATCAGCTGTTGGCGGCTGCTCACCACAAAACATAAGAAAAGAACGCATTGGTGAATGGTGGCCCGATGAGTCATGGTACTGTCTTTTAAAATAAATTAGATATGCGATTTCCCTCAATGTTTTGCGTTTGAATCTAGGTTTGTTCGCGCCGTGACCACTCTCGGTCCCTCTCGCGAACATAAGACGCCGCCAATATTTTCGGTCGGAGCGCGCGCCGACTGCTGGCGGCTGGGGGCGGGTCCCGACGCGACGGCAGTTTTGGCGCGTCGATGGTGAGGTGGGGTGCGGAGCGGCCAGTGGGGACAGTTGACACAGCTCTGTCCTGCTGTAGCGCGTCCACTGCCGCTGTACGTCGGCTGTACGCTTACTGTGCACTCAGGGAAACCGACCTACCTCGGTGGAACCTGCTCTCTCGGAGTGGCGGTGCTTTGAGTGCGCGCTCAGCCGACAGACCATTCCAGTGAAAGTGACTTCTTGTCCAAGCTAGTGGGACAACTGACGGAGGTTTGGTCCTGGTGACAGGTAATCGTGCTCTCACTGACCGGTGGCCTGTGCTTTAGTGACCTGGGACCGGTGGTCTGCTGACCTGTGACTCGTGTGACCCGTAACTCGTGGCCGTGACCCGTGACCCGTGACGCGTGGTGTGCTCCCCCTCTGACCTGTGACCGGTCTCGCACCGCGCCGCGTTCGGTGTGCCCAGCTGTCATCTCGCCGCGTCTCCACCGGTGCTCCCTGCTATCGAGCGTGTTTCGTCGTGGCTGGCCCCCAGCCAAGGTCGTTCGTTGGCCCCGCCGGCGACCAAGGTAAGCAGCCCCCCCCCCCCCCCCTGTCGGGAGGGATGAGGGTTTCGCGTGACCGTCACGTCACAGTGGTATAACCGTTACTGTCACTTATAGCTTAGGTTACTGTCACTCGAAAATCGCACCCCTTCTCTTCTCTTTTCGCTTCTTCTATTGGTCTCCCGTCTCTCTATATGCTTTCGCCTTACCTACCTACCCCCTGCGAGGTATTTTTACAATTTCTCCCCGGCCTGATAACTGGGAGTTTCTGGTTTGTCGGCGACGGGTGCCCACTTCTTCCACCCTCCCCTTCCTCAGCCCAGCGATCATGCCTTCCCATAAGATGCGCGGTCTACCGTGCCGGATTATTTATAGATCACTCTGCTGATCAGTAACCCGTTGGCCGGCGCACGTTGACACATAACGGAGCAGGGGACTGTATAGTATTTATAGCCTGCGACATGCTAGTTGACAAAATATTTGAGTAACGCTTTCTAGTTGTTTCTCCGCACACTTAACCACTCCTGCCGATCTTCCATTCGCCCAAAAGGCAATTCGTGAAAACTCCCAACAATTTTGCGATCCCTCAAGAGACAAGACACATCCATGACACATCTCTTCCAACAGCAAGACACCCTTTTCATCCAATAGCACATCCCATGGCTTACTTAGAACCCGGCGTCACTCGTCCCTCGGCCTGGCGTCTTGTCAGTTGTGAGTTGAAGTTGGCCCCGTTGTGGCGCCAAAAAACGAACGTCGCGCGCTGCGTAGTGAGCTGGCCTTGCGCTGCCGGACGTGGGGGAGGGGAGGGGGAGGGGGCGACTGAATTCTTTGTGTACCGAGTTCCCGCGTGGCGAAGCGGGTTGTTTCGGCTAATCCCCTCCCCTGCTTGCGATTTCATCGGTCTGCTACGCATGATCCTGCAAGAATGACGTGCTTTGTAGGACCGGCCACGCCGGTGGTCGGTGGACGGTGGATTGTGGACGGTGGACGGTAGATGGTAGACGGTGGACGGTGGCGTATGTGGCTAATGGTAAGCGCCGCAAAAGAGGCACTGACCTGGCCCGTTTTTCGGCGCCTCGCCCAATGTGAGAACGCTGATACCGCAATGTCCTGCTCCCGTTTGGATTTGTCGACGCAGAACGATTAACAACATCAGGTGGGAGCGATAGATGCACAGTGATGCAAATGGGGTTCACGAGTGGCCATAAATACCGAAAAGGCCCAAATTACAAGTTCACCTAATCGAATAAATCGTAATATGGCCAGTCAGGCAAATGTTTGGGGTGTCTGAAAAAAACATGATTTTCATGTTTTTGTCAAAACCGGCCTCGTGTATGATTGTCAGAAGTTGTAACATTTTCTATGTCGTAAAATGACTGTCAGATACTCGCAACTTCAAACGCCGTTAGCGTGCGTCCATTTCATACAAATGACAAAAATTATACATGGCAATAATCCCCAAGGTCTGCTGCTTCTAATGCAGTGTCACAAATAGCCGTATCTCTTTTGGTTTGGCGTTGATCTAACTATTTGTCATCATGTTCCAATCGCAGTTTTTTACTAAGAAATATTTGCTTTCGTTTCACCTAGAGCAGTTTACACAGTGTGTGCCCGTTAGTGCACCATACCATAGCATTCCCTAATCATTTCTGAGCCGCACTGTGAAAGAATGAAGGCGCTAGCACAGGGCTGACCGGCGCTACTAAAGTTTTCGTCCGTTGCGGTCGGGTGCTGCGGCGCGGTTGGCAGCCCGGGCGACCGCGCCGCGGGCGGACGGCCTCAGCGGGGGTTCGTCGGTGCATCCCTCTGCTGTTCCTAAACAAAGTGTCCTAGCGCCTCGTGACAAAAACCAACGGATTGCTCTTGACAAGATCTCGCGAGTGAGCATATTACTTTTGACTTAAGGTCAATATTTGACCTACTTATAGCAGTTCAAAGTTAAACGTCTGTCGAAATTGCGATCCGCGATGAAAGCAATCCGCCCCGACCGCGACACCCGACCGCGCCGTACAAAAACTTCAATAGCGCCGGTCTGCCCTGTGCTAGCGCCTTAATTTTTCACGGTGTGACTCAGAAATGGTTAGGGAATGATATTGTATGATGCACTAAGGGGCACAAACTGTGTAAACTGCTGTAGGTGAAACGAAAGCAAATATTTCTTAGTAAAAAACTGCGCTTGCAACATGATGACAAATGACTAGATCACCGCCAAACTAAAAAAGATGGGGCTTTTTGTGACCCGGCATGAGAAGCAGCAGGCTTCAGAAATCATTGCCATGTATAATTTTTGTCATTTATATGAAATGAACGCACGCTAGCGGCGTTTGAAGTTGCGAGTATCTGACAGTCATTTTACGACATAGAAAATGTCACGACTTCTAACAATCATACACGAGGCCGGTTTTGACAAAAATATGAAAACTATGTGATTTCAGATGCGCCAAACATTTCTTTGACTAGCCATATAGCGATTTACTCGGTTTGGTAAACTTGACTTTTTGGTATTTATGGCCACTCGTGAACCCCATTTGCATCACTGTCACTGTGAGATGGGACTGGAGGGAACGGAATGGAACGACAACGGGTGGTGTGCTTCTCTTCCGGCCCGGACTTTCGATAAACAAATCATGAATAGAGTTCAGCGTTGATCCCCATTCTCCGGCTGAGACTGGCCACTTGGCTCCGTGGCGAACCTATTAGCACGTCGTTGGTTTCACTCACCCCCATCTCCTTCCCGATTAGTTCCTCGTCTGGCTAGTTTTCCGTCATCTACGTGACCAAACACGGGTGGCGGCGAGCCTCTGTTGTGACCCGCCCCTCCGCCCTCGTCCCTCCCCGCCCGTGACCTTGAGTATCGTCTGGCGGGGAGGGGGCAGGGGGAGGGGTGATACCACACGGCTCCGCACGGCATAGCCAATATGCTGAATCACCGTTGTGTTCGGCGAGGTCGTACGGTAGAATTCCAACGGGCGGTGATTTAAAGGCCATGAAAATGAGCATCGCTTGTAGCTGCATGATTACAAGCTTCTAAGGTAAACTCAATGACTCGACGATCATCTAGTGGACTCAATGACATATTTCAGGCGCGGCATGCAGGAGTACATTTCCTTGTGAAGTAGTTTTCGCTCCGAGGCGGGTTCTTTAGTGAGGTGTATAGCGCCAAAATACAGCTAACGAGGGTCACTGTGTATAGCGGCCTTGTTGTGATCCTTGCTCGCTAAGTGCGATCATAGATATCTTTATCAAGATATCTTTATCAAGATCTTTCCTCCAAAAAGGAAAACTCGGATTTGGCCCACTATTTTTGGGGGTATGGTACAGCTGTTTTTATTTATCTTTATTTTATTCTATTTAATTTCTCGCCTTTGGGGTAGACCATGACAGCCGTGGCCACTCCCTTGGCTACATCCCTAGATTGAACGAAGAAGCAAATTGAAGAAGCAGCTTTGACCATAGGCGCAAACATAATATGGAACAGACTACATTTTTATGCAGTATGTTATGAAGTCAACATTGCATGCTTTATATAGGCAATCTAATCTTCACCAATCCATTTTGTTAAGCACTTATCTACTTTTATAGTTTCAATTGATTGGTCAATGCTCGTATACATAATTATCAGCATTCAAATATATGATGCTGAGACATGTTCAATCTCTGACCAACTCCCTATATACAAAAGAAATAATTGTAGCATTATGCATAGGGTCATAACTTACTGATCACTTTCTGTCAACAGCCTGCAAGCAGCATTGCGATCTTCCCTCCGCAGTGACGGAGACCTCTGTCATGTGCGCATGGTGTGTTGTGTTGTGTTGGCATTCAAGAAATTTCAACAGCTAAGAAGGAAAAACAAAACATTTCTTTCAATACCTGCATGTTTGCTATAATAGCAAGCTAGGATGCGATGAGTATAAAAGTATACAAAAATCCCAATCAATAGGTTCAGAATGGAATAGGTTGTGAGGTGTTAGGTACTGTAGTAGGCTGGTTGAAAGGTTTGTATGTTGTAGACATCTGGCATGGGGGTTTTAGATTGGTATTAAGGGTATTACAAACTTTTTAGGAAAGTAGGTAAGGTTAGGTCAGGAATGTTGGTTATTTTCTTTCAAATTTCACACTTGTTCACTTTAATTGTATTCTAAATTGACACAAATTTTTTAAAAGTTATGGTGAAAATATGTTCCTTTCCTATGTGAATTGTGATGTTAGTATTTGAATTTTATATGCAGGAAGTCAAACATACTTACATTGACTATCATACCACCAACTACAAAATACCCAATCAGAGACACTTTTGTTATTGTATGAGCCGCGTCATATTTGAAAGCAAATATATTTGCTGCCAAATTTCCCCCTTCATTGGCATGAAGTAAATCCTTCATTACGTCACAGATCCGATCTAAATGACGTCACGATGAAATACAAAAGTCGCAATATTTCAAAAAGTATACAATGAAAACGCGTAAAAACTTGCAGAATTCGTCACAGTGCCCTAAGTAACATTTCCGAATCCTAAACGGGATTTTTTCGAAGGTGGGATAGTCCCTTTAACTGTTGACGCCTCTTTGTGAACCGGTTCTAGCGGCAAATCCGCAAGGCCGCTGCATTTTGGACTCCTGCGTTGCAGTTCGTGTTAGCCGCCTGCGTGGTGTTTGGGTTGATATTAGTGTTGTTGTGTGAGACGGTTGAGCAGCTTTGGAAGCTGAAAGAAAATGTGACAAACAGCTAAGCCGCCATGTAAGCATGTGAAGAATTACAGTTATATATAAGACGACTTACAACAGTTAGGCCTTTTTGTCAAATCATATTCAATAACAAGAGTTGAAGACAGAACTGGCTCCCGGAATGAGTCCCCACATTCCTTTGAAATTTTGGTGAATGTGGGGGTATATGAACTCTCCGCGCTGCCGCATGTCGAGGTCTTAAACATAAGGTCTTTTCTGCAGGCCTATTACTTCCAGCTAGTCCCCCTTTCCTCCCCTCAATGACGTCAGACGTGACGTGGTCGGGTTGACGCCAGTTTCTGAGACGGTCACGGGATGTGGGCGGCCAGCCAGCCATGTTTGGTCACACAGGGGGTGTCTCCGCCATTTCCCGGCTGTGTGGCGTCGCACGGGCCAGCCCACCGCCTGTCTGCACTAATGTGACGTGCTCTCGTCTCTCAGAGCAGCCCCGGCCCCCTCCTGCGGACAGACCACCCCTCCCGGCGCGCTCGGCTGTGTCTGGTGGCGACTGGCCCGGGTCCCGTGCCGGCCCCAGCCCAGTGCGACAGTGCGCAGTGGTGTTTGACGTCACACTGACATAGTGTGCCCGGTCGGGCGGCAGCTGGTATGCCCGGCCGTGCCAGCTCGCCACCGCTGCCAGCCTGGCGGCGCGGCGGCCACCTCCGCTCAGCCGCCGCCGCCGGGCCAGGTCGGCACGATTGGTGCCGGATCGGGGTCCTCAGCCGACGCCCCGGGCTGTGTGCAGAGGCCGAGCCAACGCCGCTCCATGGCCCGGGCGTCTTGATTACGGAGCGCTCCGACGCAGCGTCGCCGGCGACTGTTTGGTCTCAGAGGCCCGGCCGGGTGGGCACTCGGCGGCGTAGGCTGGTGGTCTGCGTGGCGGTGCAGGCGCGACCACCGCACTCCTCCCATACTCTACGTACCCTCTAGTACTCTTCCCACTCCCCTCGATAGGCCCCTCGTATGGATTTTCTGACACAGCGCCTGTGTATGTAGCGCCTCCCTGGCTCGGACAGCCAGCCGGCCACTCCGCCGCCGCCGCGCTCCGTTCGCACACTAGCTGGAGAAAAAAGTCGTCGGGGCCGCTAACTGCGTAGTACGCGCGAGGGACCGTGTGTGGCGGCCGACCGCGTCCGCACAGCCGCCCCGCGTCACCGCCGGCGCCGCCGCCGGCTGAGTCAGAGCTGACCCCCGGCCGCCCGGTGGTGATTAGAGCCCCTTTTCTGCGACGCCGGTGGGGCCCGCTCAGGGAGAAAACCCGAGAGAAAGGTGCAGGCCAGCACACCGTTGAAGTGGACCATGTTTTAGCTTGTCGAGTTGGCGCTTCCTTTGTGCACGGAGAAAGGCTCGGCAATTGTCTGTGATAATACCGTTTGGAGCGCCGTGCATATTTTTAGCTAGAAAACCAGCATAATTTTTATTTCAATAAGATAGATGGAGACTCGCTGTTTTTCTGTAACAGCTGCTCGGATCCAAGCTCGATTCTAAGCTTCTAAGCTTGGTTCTGGGTTTTTATTATCTTACAGCTCAGCTGCCTAAGCTGCTGGTCGTTATCCCTATGCATAAATGTTGTACAGGTTGCTGGCAATGGCGAATTCAGTCGCATTACTGGCATGGTTCTGGAGCACAGTGTGAACTATGAAGTGTTTACGGCTGTGTCGGCGCCTGTACCGGCCACTGTCCTATAAACTCTCGAAAAATCGTGCGGAATGTTGATAAACATTAGCTGTATTTGGCAAGTGTTTGCTAAGATTTGAAATGTCTAATGCACAATTATCGAGCAGTCCTGGTGCCCATGTCTGGTCGCTTGGACTGAGTTATGGTTTGATGATTCTTTCTTCCAATATCAGGAATAACTGGAAGAAATGAAACAAACTGACATGCAGTATCATGCCTCGTCCTTGCCTCCACGTGGACAATGTAGTGCCTCAATGCTGGTGGCCCCTCAATCAGGCCCAGTCCCCCTATTTCCTTTCACCCAGTTCGGCCTCCGGCTGACTGGCTTCTGCTGGCTGTCAGAGTCCCGACCTGGCTGCGGGGCCATGTTTTGGGGCCGGTGCCCGCTCTGGGGCAGTGCGCCGTTGGATTGGTGGGGCTCCTCTCCTCTGGGAGTCGATGGCGACCAGCGTGACTGCCAATTTCGGCCCCGGGAGGGACGGGAGGGGGGACGGGGGGCAGACAGTGGACGCCGCGTCCAGCTGGCACGGTTCGGGAGTAGAGCCACCGGCTCTGACTCAGCCCGCGGCGAACATCCCGGGTCACCGGGTCAAACAGAGTCAGAGTCATCGTGGGGGGGGGGGGGGGCGGATCGGTGCGGCGCGATCGGCGAACTTCCACCGACCACGCGCTATACCGGATAGTTTCCACCGACCACGCGCTATACCGGATAGTTTCCACCGACCACGCGGTATACCGGATAGTTTCCACCGACCACGCGCTATACCGGATAGTTTCCACCGACCACGCGCTATACCGGATAGTTTCTACCGACCACGCGCTATACCGGATAGTTTCCACTGACCACGCGGTATACCGGATAGTTTCCACTGACCACGCGGTATACCGGATAGTTTCCACCGACCACGCGGTATACCGGATAGTTTCCACCGACCACGCGCTATACCGGATAGTTTCCACCGACCACGCGGTATACCGGATAGTTTCCACCGACCACGCGGTATATCGGATAGACCGGATGGCGAGACTCTGCCTGAGGCATCAATACGTTAATGGAGCGAGTGGGCAGGGTGAATGACGCCATACATACCTCGGTTTCAAGTTTAATCCAAAGGATTTATTCGGTAATGGCCGTGACTTTACTGAATTAGAAGATTTGGTGCGGTGCGATGGGGATCTCACTCGGTTTGGTTGATTGATTTGCTGTACGAAGCCTGCCGCAGGAAACACGAGATTTTCGATTTGTATTGTGCTGGACGTCACTCCTATTGTATTAAGTTCGCCTTGCTTACTAATGTGAGTTTGTTTATTTAGTTTTTATCGTTTCTCTCAATGCAAACAGTTCAGCTAGCCAGGTACCTACTCCGCCACGGTTTGGGGATGGGGGGGGGGGGATTGCAACCTCAAAATCCACACCTTTATGCATTAGACTGCATTACGGAAGTAAAATCGTAAGGAAGTCGGACCCCTGCGACCACCCATCCCCCAAAAAACATCACCTGATTTGACTTCACCTTGCGAATGACCTGCGAATGAAAGATAATTATAGGCTAGCAAATAATTTGCTTAGTTCCTCTTATAACATTATCACATTTTTCGGTCTCTATGATGCTGGCGCCTGGTGTTGTTTGCGCCGCCGCTAGTCCGCGGTGTGTATAGGATACTTGTTTGTACGACAGCTGGCGACAAGCCATTGTCCGTGATCTCGATGACTCAGTAAATATTTAAATTCTATCAAATTGAATGCGAGGTGCTAATACGCCAACGGGGCAATACGTGGCATTCTATAGAGCGGCTGGAGTGCAAAGATGCCGGCTGTTATTCTGCTATATGTCCGTATTATAGCACCTATAGACTAAAGAGTGGAACAGGATTGTACGGGATAAGATGATCTCTGAAGAGCGGCGATTATTTGCGATGTATAATGTGCGGAATTAGCAATAACCCTGCGGCGAACATGCTTTCCTTACCTTTATAATATTAATGCTCACAGAGCCGCGACAAGTCAGTGTATCTGCATATTCGATTGATGTCAACGCGTTCCTTTCCGAAGGATGTTGCCGAAAGATACTGTTGGGCTATGCGCCTTTTGTGACATCCATAAACAAATGAAACAAACATGAACCGAGCTGAGAGAGTTTGATCAAAAAGTCTGCCAATAACACTGATTGAGCGACATTTATATTTTTATTAACTTACATTTGTGTGCCCCAGACCGGCTGTAACTTTATCTTGTTCTTGTATCTTTTGTGATGCCGTTGTCAAGTGGCTTTGTGAATGTAATAATCGTTATGGGATGACCGACGAAAGCGACGTTGCTGGTGCCGGGGGTGTTCAGCTTTGAATAACTGTCGCACTATGAATTATATCAAATTATAGCCTTCCCCTAGGGCTCCACAAACGAGCGGGCTATTCTCGCCTCTGCCGCCATAATAACCGGTATGCTGGTCACCGACCTGTACTAAAAGTAAAAGAACTCAGCCAGAGTTCAAAGGGAACTCGGGACATTGCAGTGTCGCCTCATGAGTAGATTAGCGTACCTATTCGAAACCCGTACCGCCGACTGACTTATTCATGCTCCAAACTAGGCGCGGCTGGCTCGTGAAGCAGGTGTTATGTAACCACGGCCCACGGGTCAGTAAGACTGCGGGAAGGAATGCGCATGTCGTCTATTTATGGGAATGCTTTACAGACATATGATCATCAAGATGAGAAACGCTGGTGAGGGCAAATGCGCCGTTATATCGTTCAGCGCGATAGCCATGAGTGCTGTCCTGTCTCATTGTTTTGTGATTTTTAGCTCCAACAGAATATTAAGTTATTATATGCATTACACTAAATACACTTATTTATTGCAAAGAACACGCCTGTTCAAATTAATGATCGCTATATTTTTCGTGTTTTCGAGCATTTGACAAAGATCACCCTATCTGATTTGTTTCAGTTTCTAAATCCCGCTAACCTGATAGTCTGTTTCGCTGTCCACCGAGTTACTCGAGCAGAATTTATCGCCATGAATTTATGGGACGAAGTCGAAGCCAGCGGTGACGTCCGGCGATGCCCCAGTGCCCCCGATCGGTGCCCGGTCAAGGTCAGGTGACGTCGTCGAACGCCAATGCGGCTGCATCGTAACTGGATCCCCTTTTGTCGTGCCGTTGACCGCGGCTGTCGCCAAGGCCGCGCCGACGGACAATGCAGTCGTCGACCTGGCCGAGCGCTGCTCAGCGGCACGGTCTGACACGGACACGACACGGGCCCTCGTCTGGCAGGGGGGGGGGAGCTATTTGGGTCCCGTATTCTCCAGGTTTGTGGTGCTCATCTGACTTGGTGAGGGGCAGGAATTAGTTGCTATCTCTTGCTTTCCCGTTCTATTTTCCCGTTATGTGTGCATGCTGAAGTGATTTCAGCATAATTCCGTTTCACTCTCAAGATACGAGGCTTTGAAGTATGAGTGGCTCCCTCACTGGCCGCTGTAAGTAGCGGCTAGTACTGACTGAAGCACCTTCACCCCAGCGCGAGCTTGACCGACCGGCCGGGCGTCACCCTGCCCCGGCCAAGCCGCATCGATCTGCAACCGCCGGAGGCTGTCGCTGCCCCCCCCCCCCCCCCAGGCCGTCCCTGTCCGCCGCCCGCCGCCGCGCCACTGCCCGCCACACCGCCTTCACCGGTCGCCAAATCCAATCACCAGCCTCCAAGGCCCCGATGGCGCTTCTATCGGCTTTCTTCCTTCTCGACACACTGCAGCTCTTTTCCTGCAACATCTCTGCCGCGCTGCCGCCCCCGCCCCCGCCCCCGCCCCCGCCGCCGCCCCCGCCCGAGACCAATCAATACTCCGGGCCAGGCTCGGGTCGGCTGACCGGCCTTGAACTGCCGGCCATCGTCAAGGTCGCAGAGCTCCAAAGTCTGAGCCCAGACGATGTAAGTCAAGAGTCTCATCTTCATTGATGAAATACATCAAATTCCCCGCGTAATGCCATTAGTATCGGTGTTTAAAAACAAGCGTCGTAGATATAAAAAAATCAAAGTAGAGCGTAGCGATAGCCAGTGGCGGATCCTAGTCTGCCATGTGATTGTAGTTGCCTTGGATACATGAATGAAAACGTATTTATCATGAACACTTGTACCCGTCAATCACAACACAAGTGTTTCGCTCCATGACAGTCACTTCCGCCGAGTCATGTGCCGTGATTGCCATTTTGATTCAAGTGCCGCCCATCAAACGCGGCGGCGTGGCGGCGCGTACCCCACCCCCACCCCTCAGCTCGACCTCCGCGGGGTCTCTATTATATAGGTACTCAACCGCTTGTGCCCGTTTCCCGGTGTTTACTACTGTATATATTCTGCCAGGGGCTGCACCCATGTGGTCTATCGGGCCATCTGTAAGCGGCTCCAGCCGCTCGGCACACCTCCTACAGAGGTTTCGACACGTTTTGTGAACGGCAGGTGACAATGGCAGTGGTAGCCGGCACAACGTGTTGACGGTTCGTATCTTATCGCTCCCGCCGGCGTTTGAAACATGCCGGACGAGGGACACACGTGTGACACGTGACAGCTAAACAGGCGTACTTCCGATGTTGTATTGTAACATGATGTGTGTATGGTTGACTTGGATTTATGTGCATAATTAGCTTTATCATAAGAAACTGGCACGTATAATGGGTATTGGGTACTTATAACGGTACATAGGACTTCACCATAAGTAATGAGCCCACGTCTTATTACGTAACAACCTGTTTCAATGATTTGATGGAATGTTATGTAAACTTACTATGCAGTCAATTGCAATTGGTTTTTGTTTGGCAATCAATGTGACCATTTGGAAATCATCAGATCAAACTATTTTTTATAATATGTAATTTCGGTAATCATAGGAGAAAACGGCATACCTATTTGTGGAGCGTAGTGCTGTTTCGAGGCACTTATGGTATTTTGGTTTTAGGAAGTGGCTCATCAAGTGAGTTGGAAGTAATTTCAGCATTTGCGTACACACAGAAAAATATTGACACCGTTAGCGGTGTAATTGCACAGTACATATCTGAGCACTTGAGGAAAGTTAATTTAGTCCCTTCCCCGCTTAAATTACTCGCGCTTCTAAATGAACACCAGGAAGAAGGTAATAGAACACTGTTAGGAGGGTTGGGTGTTTTACTACATGTAGCAAAACACCCAACCCTCCTAACAGTGTTCTATTACCTTCTTCCTGGTGTTGATTTAGAAGCGCGAGTAATTTAAGCGGGGAAGGGACTAAATTAACTTTCCTCAAGTGCTCAGATATGTACTGTGCAATTACACCGCTAACGGTGTTAATATTTTTCTGTGTGTAGCGAACAAATGGTCACAGGATGGATCCGCGTATTTGTGGCTCGTAAATGTAAGTGAACCATCGACCGATGTCTTTCTTTACCAGAAGCTGCTTTTTAGTTAGGTTTCTGTCTGCATATTAATATCTAGCTTCCTACAGGCATCTACATCCATAGCTTTTATTTAGCTTGTGTCCTTATTCCATCGTTATCTAGCTCATATTCTTGCATGTAATATCGAACTTCTCTCGTGCCTATAAAGAAATTGATTCGAAATCCTATTTCCAGCTGGTTCAACTTATTCTACTAATCTCTAATTCATCTACCCAACTGACCAGTTTTGTTTTTATCTGTAGCTCCTATATTCAGACCTTTTCTTACCGCATCCAGCTCTGTCCCAGCTTTTCAGCGTTGCAGTCTGTTTGTTCATATTGCGCACTGCGACTTCGACACCGAGGAAGCGGTTCATCATTGCTGATTTCCTGAGCTAGGCGCGGTAGCGTTGTCCTCTCCTCGGCAGTTAAAACGGCGTTATACGTCCTGTCGTATTACGCGACACGGGAATGAGGGTGAGAGGCGAGATCTTCCTTCGAGCGAAAAGCCTGATTTGCTTTGACGGAAAGTCTCGCGTCGTTCACACATAATTCGCGCACTAACCAAATATTTCTCAAAAAGTTGTAATGATTCACGCTCATTTATTATAGTACAGCTACATTCTTATTTCCGGCTGAAACTTGTGATGGTGTGTATTATTTGATAATATGACAGTATGTTAATTATGTGTGCTCTGCCTAAAAATACCTTTCTAGTTGGTTAGATAACGGCGCTGCTGCAAAGTGAACTTTCATGTTAGCTTAATACGATAGTTCAACTGTAACGAAGCATGTGCTTGACCCGCCCATTGACAAGGCAATGTTCACCACGACGCACATCGCAATAGGTCGTCACTCCCTGACTTTAAACGCACGCGCGCGCGTTTTGATAAGACCAGCTATGAATTATTCGCGCCGTGACAAACCCGGATTCGTTGTACATACGTTGGGCGCGTGTGCTCAAGCGGTGACCGATCGACCGTTAGGTCGATGGTCAGGGTGATGGATCTAACGGGAAGGGGATCGGTTAGGGGGCAGCGCAGCAGCACCTGACTCAGGCCATTATGGGATTTTTTAAGCTATAACACATTGCTCATTGCTCATTGCTCATTGCTCATTGCTCAGTCAACGTATGTACCATTTTTGAGCGTTAGCAAGCGGGTAGGGTTAGCACAAGAAAAGGTGCAATTGGTCACACTCAAATGCTCGCACGCACGCACGCATGAATTACTTGCGCATGCGTGCTACACTTTCGTACACGCTCTGTTACGAGTAGGCAGTAGCCGTCTATCACGATTTTACACTCCAGATACCTTTGACGAGCCCTCGGCGCCTGTTCTGTCTACTCGATCGCACTCTAATTGGAACCGTGATTATGTGGCTAGCTTGGAGCGTTACTCCAAGACGGCTGCGAGTAGTGCCACTGACAATCGCTGATGAAGGGAATTGGGTTATGGGGCGGGGAGCTAGCTTCCTGGTGGTTGGAGATAAATGAAGCGGTGCAGATCCCACATTGAGTGTGTGAAGTGATCTCATTGTATCTGTCTACGACTGAATGAAGTTACCAGTTATTGCAACTGAGTGGTGATAATGTTGCAGGCACTTTAGAAAATCAGTCATTTTGTACTGTTTGAAAAATGACTGAACGCAACCAGGCTTTTTTCAAAATGGCTAGCCATTTTACAAAATGACTAGGCATTTTGCAAAATGCCTGACCAGCATGGAACGTAGATCCCACTACAGATACTATGGCCAACAGTTTTTGGACGTCTTCCTATACCCTTTAGGTAGTAGGTACGTGTTCAGCCTGTAGCTGATCGATTTGAAGCTCTGTGATGACGACAATGCTGAGTAACGACCAGGTTGAGTTGCAGACTCGGCTGTAGCTTAAAGCATTGTTTAGTTAACGCTGTAAAAACTCCCAAGTACATCAACGCCGTTCATGTTCTGCCTGAAACTAGACCTAACAAAACCAGCCGGAGACCGGCCCTAGTCAATAGGCAGGCCCGGTTGATGTACAACCAGTATAGCGCCTTTTGGGGCGACTAACGGAGCGAGCGAGGGGGTGAGTCTTGCACGTGCGAAATTTCGAGGGGGTACCTCCAACTGACTTGTGCACGGCACCCTACTGACCGGTTTCTAGCGATGTGCCAAATTTGAGCACAATCGGCCCAGCCGTTCTCGAGATCTGGGAGCGGCACCTGCACGTGCGCACGTGCAAAATGGGTCCCAACTGACTTGTGCACGGCACCCTACTAACTGGTCCCTAACCGTGTACCAAATTTGAGCGCCATCGGTCCAGCCGTTCTCGAGATCTGGAAACGACCCCTGCACGTGCGCACGTGCAGCAGCACCCCAACTCTGGCACATGGATATGCAGTGCCTAGTGGGTGCCTACCTACATGCCAACTTTGAGCGCAATCGGCCAAGTAGTTACCGAGATATTGCAACAATTACAAAACTGACACCTCTTCGTTTTGCACGTGGCACGTGCATAAGGGGTCACCCACATGCATCGGGAATAGTCCAATACTTGGTAGAAGGAATGAAGCTACCCTACAAAAATTACCGCGTGTAAATCGGTCAAGTGGTTGCTGAGATATAAGCCTCGCAAAAGCGTCCGCACGGCCGGCCGGCCGGCCGGCCGGCCGGCCGGCCGGCCGCTCATACCACGGAATATATAGTCTACGACATGGAATGGACAGGAGCTTCGATTAGCATTGCCACGTGTGTAACCAAAAATCAAGGATTTTGCCGGATGAATATCCGGAGATCCGGAGGATGCGGATGAATTTTTTTCCACGTGGGTTTACATTTTCATATATTTTCTTAACATTTCAATATTTCATACATTTTTTCTTAACAATCGTCGAATGATTCGTCTTCAAGGGCCAAGTTGTGACTGTGACTTTGAAATGGTAACCGTATATTTTATTGGAAACTTTTAGCACACATTGTTACGGGAGCATTTATACATATTCATTGCATTACAGTTTTAACATTGGTCTAAAATTAAATGAAATTCGATGAAATTCGTCTAAAATTTGATGAAGATGAGGAAGTGCGAGCACTCGCGCTCCACTTTCAGGGTCCCAGGCTATATATGACCTTGGTCCCAGGGCGTATCGGTTCCTACAAAAACGGCACGTCCTTCCCCATCCTCGAACTCTGCGGAGGAAGATGGAAAAATACAGATGCGACCTGGCTTTCATGACGCTATCTTGGCTCTCATAAAAGAGAAGTTCGCCGGAGCAAGTGCCAAGGACAAACTGTGCATCATTTCGTTCGACGAAATGCAGCTGAAACCAAGGTTGGCCTACCAACGGGGTGATGATGTCATCGAGGGCTTCGCTGATCATGGCTCTCTCTGCCGCGCCAATGCCTGCGCCGACCACACCTTGGTCATGATGGTGCGGGGCGTCAGTGTCACCAAACGCTGGAAACAGCCCATCGGTTTCTTTCTGAGTTCCGGAACGACCAAGGCCGTTGTGCAGCAGCAGCTGTTAACACAGTGTGTCCAACGTCTAACAACAGCGGGATTCACTGTGCTAGCTACAACTTGTGACATGTCAAAGAACAACCAGGCGACCTACAGACTGCTCGGAGCTGCGGAAACCGGCTTGTTCACCGTGGACGGGCACGAGGTTGCTGCTCTGTATGACGTGCCTCACATCTTCAAATGCATACGAAATGCATTAATGAAATACGATATTGAAGTAGACGGTGAAGTAGCCTCTTGGAGTCATTTTGAAACACTCTACGCACTGGAATGCGCTTCTTCCCCACGGGCTGCTCCAAAACTAAGCCAGAAACACATCAGGCCAAACAGCTTTGAAAAATGAAAGTCAGCTATGCCCTACAGGTGATGAGCCGGACAGTAACAGCAGCAATCACATTGCATGCGACCCACGGCAAGCTCCCGCGCACTGCACTCCCGACTGCTACTCTCCTGCTGCGCCTCAACGACCTGCTCGATGTGCTAAACTCTTCCGCCCGGTTCGACCCCTGCTCAAAGCGACGCGCGATATCCAGCCTCCATCCAGCAACGGCGGAACACATGCAGTTTCTTCAGGAGAGCGACGCCTGGCTGCAGCGGTGGACGGTCGGTGGCGGCGCCAGCATCGACTCCATTCGAGGACTGCGACTTAAACGATAAAAGGCGTGGTGAAAATCTGGGACTTGTGTCAGGCTGCTGGGTGCACGTTCCTGTGCACTCGCCGCTTAAACCAAGATCCAAGCTACTGAAAATGAAAGAGTTTATCTCGGCAAAAATATGTATTAGGCACATACACGGTGCCTGTGTACCTACTTACAATGAAGAAACATTATGACAACGTTTGAAACGTTTAACACAACCCCTCCTCTAAATGCATTTATGAAACGTGAGTGGGCCAATAAAGGCAACTAGTTTTAACTGTAACAAAAAAGCACTTCTGGGCACGTAAATGGGGTAAATGTGGTAAAATGTGGTAAAATTCACCACCCTATATCGCCTCTACCGGAAACCCGTTTTAACCCCCGAAGGACATTGGCAATAGAGCAGGATCGTTCATGTTTATCAAAACAGCCGGCAACTTTCTATCGCAGCGAAAGGTTGGCTAGGACGAGAGTCATTGCTTTCACTGACTATGACAAACCTACTCGAACGGATTTTCACCTAGGAAGTTACCAAACGGATGTTGAAAAATACATCAGTACCATGAAAAAACCTTACCCACCATCCTCAGCAACGCCGCCTCCCGCCAGCGTCCATCGGAAAAGGGCGGCAAACGAGCGAAGTTTAAATTGTCAGAAGTGATTCCAGACAGCAGCATCTGATTAGAATAAAATGCACCTTCTCATATTGCCCCGGTACCCCGTTATGCCCCACCTTCCCCTATTAGTTATAGGTCTGGCAACTATACTTTCATCCTCGTAAAGGAAGTAACCACAGCGAATCCGCACGACTAAATCATCAGGTCGCCAAAAACTCGGCAGTTACAGGAAATCTCGATCTTGTCCATTCCATGTCGTAGACTATATATTCCGTGCTCATACTCAGAAATTTCCGTTAATCTAAGTAAAGACTCCGCTCGCTTCGCTCGCTCCGTAATTACATGTAAACGAATGAGTGTAGTCTTTGTTTGATTGTGTCTTTGTTTGACAGCTTTGAGTACCTACTTGCATGGTCCCAGTTAAAAATATCAAGCTCCACATCGGGAGAATCATCAGGTCGCTTGGCGTAGGACGAGAGCGTTGGTTTCAGAAGACACTAACGCCTAAGTGTGTGGGATCGAATCCTCGCGACCTCTAATAGTTTTACAGATACAGGCCGGCATAGGGCCAGTCGTTTGTTGACGCTCCAGATCGATCATTTTAAATCCAGCAACGTCGCTGACGTGGGGGTTGGAAATGTCGCGGGCCTGCACTTCTCAAAATAGAGGTAGGTATGGACTTCCCACTGCTGGACTCCTCTGGTCATAATGCTGGACTCCTCGGTCCACCTACACGCTACCAAAACGTATATAATTAGGTACTCGTATCTACAACACGCTGCTCAGTCATTTTGTAAAATGGCTAGGTATTTTGTAAAATGCCTAGGCATTTTGCAAAATGACTGGAGAGTCAGTCATTTTGTAAAATGCCTAGGCTTTTTGCAAAAAGCCTGGAAAATCAGGCATTTTGCAAAATGCCTAGGCATTTTACAAAATGACTGATTTTCTAAAGTGCCTGCAACAATAATATTGCAAGAAGTCACGTAATCATTTACTGATGGATTGTTCTTTTGTGGCCTTGAAGTGACAGACATTTGTGGCCAATACCGTGCAGTTTGTTCTACATGCGTGTGTGATTTGTTTTATCTTGACTTCCTTGGTAGGTATACGAATATGCACAATGGATGTTTTACTGCTTTATTTAGAGTACCGCTACTTTCATGATAACTGGCAAGGTATACCTAAATGAAATGAATAAATGAAAATGAAATGTATTATTCTCGCAAACATGATGTCGCAGACGCAGCAGCCGGCGCCGACTCGGTGACGTTTGTGCCTGTGCGTCACGAGCGCTCTATAGTGGACTGTATCTTGTTTCTGTGTGACTGGGCTTGGCTACTGGTCCATGGCATTTAGGTGACTGAAACGCAGACCCTCATAACAGGTACAAGGATGAGTAGGGATAGAGGCCACGATGGCGTGACTCGAGGGGAGGTTAAAGAGTCGCGCTGGCGCAACGGGGGTTCGTAGGACAGAGTCCACGATGGCGTGAACAGAGGTGAGGAATAGAGACCGTGATGGCACGATCGGGCGAGGTTGGGGCTGTGCCGGCCTACCTTTAAAAGAGATAAGGATAGAGGCCACGATGGCGTGACACGGGGAAGGTTAAAGAGTCGCGCTGGCGCAACAAGGGCTAGTAAGGACAGAGTCCACGATGGCGTGGACGGAGGGGAGGAATAGAGACCGTGATGGCACGATCGGGCGAGGTTTGGGCTGTGCCGACCTACCTTTAAGAGATATAAGGATAGAGGCCACGATGGCGTGACACGAGGGAAGGTTAAAGAGTCGCGCTGGCGCAACAGGGGCTAGTAAGGACAGAGTCCACGATGGCGTGAACAGAGGTGAGGAATAGAGACCGTGATGGCACGATCGGGCGAGGTATAGGGAGGAGGGTAATTCTGCGTTTGAAGTGTAAGTGAAGTGAAGTGTAACTGGAATGTATACTGTGCCGCTATCTTGATTCTCTCACTCCTCGCTCTCGGTGATCACTTCCTTTGTCACACCACTGCACTGATTTCACAGTCTGTATTGCAAAGAGCAAGATCCGGCAAAGAACCACCACACTGCGTGGAGGCTGAGCCGAGCGGAGCGAAACAACCGCACGGCGCGAAGACTGAGAGAGAACAGAGCGAGGGAGGTGTTTACCGCAGGTTTAAATACGACTGGCAATGGGGTCACGCACAGGGGAGACAGCGAGGGAGCAAAGCAAACGGTATTAGGCAAACAAACTGGACGCGACGAACCGGAGATAAAGAAAGAGATAGGGCGCGACGCAGCGCGCCAGCGGCCGCCGGGACGGACGCAGCGCGCTAAACAAACGTAACCGGGCCCGCCGCGCCGACCACGTTCCCCGTGAACAAAGCTATCGACGGGCGTCGCCGCGAGAGGGGTCAGGTCCGGCACACACAGGTGCGCGCAAAACACCCCCACTGGGGCGGGGGGGGGGGGGACGGCGCGGCAGCCCGCTCGGCTGACCCACCGGCCGCCCGCCACCCTGCTCGTGAGACGGGCGACAGGACAGTTTTGGCGGTCACATCCCGCCCCCCGTGTTCGACTCTATGAGAACACTGAACTCTGTACCGCCACTGATATATCGGCTGGTAGAAGGCCTCGACGGGGCGGAGTCCGGACCGGGCGAGAAATCGGCAGTTCCCACATATTTACACATATTTACATTACTGTTCACAGCACTTGCTCACTGTTCTCCCATCACCGCGATCTGGGCGACGACCATCTACCCGCTTATCCTCCCGCTGTCTTGATCTGGACAGAACGGACTCTTCGATCTGGTCCCGGGAACACCTGGGTCATGCGGGCGAGCGGTCGCGTAGCCGGCAGTGTGTTGGAGTCGGCGAGGAGCGCTGGATCTCCGGCGAGTACGCTCTTGATGCCCCTCCGTCTGTTGCGTGGCTGGGACGAGGGCATGCACCGCCCCCGGTGCTGCTGCTGCCTGTCGCGGAGACTTTGGGACGAGGGCATGCACCGGCCCCGGTGCTGCTGCTGCCGCTGATGCTGTCTGTTGCGCGGACTTTTGGACGAGGGCATGCACCGCCCCCGTAAGGGCCCAGCCGAAGTCGGTTCGGATGGCGACTGGCTGCCCTGGTGGTCCAGCTCTCACCTCGTGCTGGATCACAGCTTCGAGAACATTGGCACCCAGAAGCAGCTGCACTCCGCCTTTGGAGCAGTCTGGCACATCTAGGTTCTCCAGATGACGCCATGTTTGTCGGTGCCGTTCGCTGATTCGTGGCGCAGAGATGTTCATCTTCGGTACGGCCCACACCTCGGATAATGTTATCCGCTTCTCGCTGGCCTCAGGGGACAGACCTTGCACTTCCATTACCAGCTTCCTGGCCACTTGCCCCTTTCCGGTACCTTGAATCGTCTGCATGCATAGTTCCTGCGGCTCGCCTGAGATGCCCAGCTTGTCTGCTAATTTCTGACTGCATAGGGATGTTTGGGCGCCAGGGTCTAGTAGAGCCAGCGTGTCTCTGGTCCCTGTCCTTCCAAAGACTCGGACTGAGACTACTTGCAGCAGCGTAACATTGCCTTTGTCCTCTTGATGGTGTCCCGAGGCTGTCACGACCCTCTTCTGCTTGGTTGCGAGACGTGTCCTCGAAACTGCTTCACCAGTCTTTCTCTCCGTTTCCGCGGTTGACACTTCGGGTGGCTGAGGCCTGACTGGCTGGCCGCCGTGGAGGAGAGCGTGGTGCCGGTACTTGCAGCCGTTCTTCCCACAACGTTTTGCCTTCCGGCAGTCTTTCACGCGATGGCCCTTCTTCAGGCACCGGAAACATCGTTGCTCACCAAACACGTGCTTCAACCGGTCGTCGGGAGATTTTGCAGTGAACAGCTTGCACTGATCCAGATTGTGATGTTCTCCGCAGAGAGAACATTCCTGTTTCTGGATGGGCCTCGCAGCCGTGGTAAAGGCCTGTCTGCTGACAGTCTCAACGGCGCTCTCCTTCCTGTGCTTACGGCTGGCTTCTTCAGAGCTCTGTTTTCCTTTTGGGCAGCTTCTGCTTATCTTGACTTGAGTCTGCAGCCACGCATCTACATCCAATAGCGACGGTTTTCCAGGTTTTAGCTCCAAAGAGAACTTGCCCCACTCGCGCCTCAGCTCTCTTGGTAATTTCTCCACTGTTCGCTGCAGGCTATCGCTGCTGTTCAGGTCTGCGTCCGCTCCTGTGTTCTGAAGAATGGTAACTGCACAGTGTACGGTTGCTTGAAACCTTTCCAGCGATTCTGCGTCGTCTTCAAGTGGGTCCGGAGCGTCGAAGATGCTTTTGAGGTTGTGCCTAATGATGTCATCGTCTTGGCCGAAACGCTCTTCAAGCGCCTTTAGAGCTTGGTGGTAGAGATTTCCGTCGTATAGCATGCCAGATATGGTCTGCTGTGCCAGGCCACTCACAGATGATTGTAGGTGGGCGATTTTCTCAGTGTCGGAGAGGGATGGTTGGTCATGGACCAGCGCCTTGAATAACCCAACCCACCTCGGCCATTCTGATGCCTTTCCGGTGAAGGTAGGGAGAGTTAGTCTTGGAATACTCTTTGTGAAGGCAGAAAACGCGGCCGCTCCATCTGTGCGCGGCGCCTGCTGCGGGCCTTGCAGTCCTTGTATCCATGACGTCGCGTTTCCCACCTTGCGTGATTCCGATCTTTCATCTGGCTCTTCAAGACGCGCTCCCACTCGACGGGCCGTTCCGGCGATCGCTCCTTCACGTACTGGTTGCACTTCAAGCTGACGGCTCCCGATCACTACCTCTTTGCCTCCAAACAGTTCATCCTCAAAATCATTTCTTCTTTCTATTTGGAGGTCATCGCTGAGCTCTTTGCGCAGGTTGGCTTCTAGCTGGGCGGCTTCAGCTTCATCTTCAGCGTCTTGTAGCTGTCTTCTCCTCTGAGCTTCCTTTTCTTGGCGCCGTCTCTCCTCTTCTTGCTTCTCTTGAAGCCGCTCCTCTTCTTGCTTGCGCTTCAGCTGCTGTAGACGTAAAGACTTCAACTTTGCAGCGACTTCTGCTTCAACTTGCAAAGCTTTCGAAGCGTCACTTGTGTTGCTTCTTTGGGCGGCAGATACATGAGAGCCGGCTTCTGATGGCGCCTCATCTTTGCGCTCAGCAAGGTGCTGAGTGATTCTTTCCCCAATTTCCTGTCTGTCGTGCTCAGCTTTTGCGCAATACGCTTCTGCCTCATCCCTTTCAGTTTGAGATGTCAGACAGGCTTCTAAAGCTTCATTTGCTGCGATGACACCTTCCAGGGTCGAGTCAATGGTTTCCAACAAACCTTCCAGGCGAGACCGACTCCCACGGGCTGCGATGATCGCTTCCGTTCGGTGACACGCCCGTGAGAATGCTGCCAACTTTTGCCCCCGTTTCCGGCGCAGCAGTTTCAAGTTTTCACTGGCTGCTTCTTGGCGAGCTTCTTCCTGGACGCTCTCTTCTCGCTCAACTGCGCCGGGCTGATCTGTACCTTCTGTTTCTGACATGATGCGGGTTCTATCCGGCCCGGAGGACCAGTTAAATGTCGCAGACGCAGCAGCCGGCGCCGACTCGGTGACGTTTGTGCCTGTGCGTCACGAGCGCTCTATAGTGGACTGTATCTTGTTTCTGTGTGACTGGGCTTGGCTACTGGTCCATGGCATTTAGGTGACTGAAACGCAGACCCTCATAACAGGTACAAGGATGAGTAGGGATAGAGGCCACGATGGCGTGACTCGAGGGGAGGTTAAAGAGTCGCGCTGGCGCAACGGGGGTTCGTAGGACAGAGTCCACGATGGCGTGAACAGAGGTGAGGAATAGAGACCGTGATGGCACGATCGGGCGAGGTTGGGGCTGTGCCGGCCTACCTTTAAAAGAGATAAGGATAGAGGCCACGATGGCGTGACACGGGGAAGGTTAAAGAGTCACGCTGGCGCAACAAGGGCTAGTAAGGACAGAGTCCACGATGGCGTGGACGGAGGGGAGGAATAGAGACCGTGATGGCACGATCGGGCGAGGTTTGGGCTGTGCCGACCTACCTTTAAGAGATATAAGGATAGAGGCCACGATGGCGTGACACGAGGGAAGGTTAAAGAGTCGCGCTGGCGCAACAGGGGCTAGTAAGGACAGAGTCCACGATGGCGTGAACAGAGGTGAGGAATAGAGACCGTGATGGCACGATCGGGCGAGGTATAGGGAGGAGGGTAATTCTGCGTTTGAAGTGTAAGTGAAGTGAAGTGTAACTGGAATGTATACTGTGCCGCTATCTTGATTCTCTCACTCCTCGCTCTCGGTGATCACTTCCTTTGTCACACCACTGCACTGATTTCACAGTCTGTATTGCAAAGAGCAAGATCCGGCAAAGAACCACCACACTGCGTGGAGGCTGAGCCGAGCGGAGCGAAACAACCGCACGGCGCGAAGACTGAGAGAGAACAGAGCGAGGGAGGTGTTTACCGCAGGTTTAAATACGACTGGCAATGGGGTCACGCACAGGGGAGACAGCGAGGGAGCAAAGCAAACGGTATTAGGCAAACAAACTGGACGCGACGAACCGGAGATAAAGAAAGAGATAGGGCGCGACGCAGCGCGCCAGCGGCCGCCGGGACGGACGCAGCGCGCTAAACAAACGTAACCGGGCCCGCCGCGCCGACCACGTTCCCCGTGAACAAAGCTATCGACGGGCGTCGCCGCGAGAGGGGTCAGGTCCGGCACACACAGGTGCGCGCAAAACACCCCCACTGGGGCGGGGGGGGGGGACGGCGCGGCAGCCCGCTCGGCTGACCCACCGGCCGCCCGCCACCCTGCTCGTGAGACGGGCGACAGGACAGTTTTGGCGGTCACACATGATATCATGTTCCTGCTTAGGTATGTTATCTCTCTTCTGAATGACATGCTCTTGGCAATGCCACTGAGCATTTACGGCTTTGTTTTTCTCCTCTGGGCTGTAATACACCAAGCCCTACTCTATACCTCATGTCTAAGTTTATCGCAAGCCGTCACAGAAAGTCATTATTCTGATTGCGGTCTGGTGACCTTTGGGCTGTCCGTCGGCGGCGTTGCAAAAGGAAATGATCCGCCCCCTCTCTTCTCGACATCGCCTGCGGAGACGACGGACCGTGCTGCGTCCCTGCGCCCTTTCCTGTTTACGTTTGAGCGTTGACCTCATTCACAGTTTGTGGCCGGGAAGGGGAGGGGGACGAGTGACACTTGGGCTGTCTTCTTGCGAGTTGCTTCGGCTGTCAAGTCGTCCAAGTCTGTCGACCTTTAAGTACGTAGTGAAAGGGTCCATGGGTCTTATGGTGTGTGGCGTGATGGAACGTCTCAGGTGCGTGTTGGAATGCCAACATATGCGCTTGTGTTGGGATGTGCTGCGAACAGGCATAGGCGCTTTACGGCTGTATCGCAGTTTAGTGGGTTGATGAAAATTAGCACAAACTTTGGAGCGTCTAACGACGTAAACGATTAGGTGAGAGATTAATGAATGCGCTGGCCCTTGCTGTACTTGTTCCATCGTTGAAATTGTTCATGATTAGGTAAAGAAGAGATGACAAATGCAGTGGCAGACTCGCAGTTTTTCGGCGAATATTTAAATCCACGTTCTGATTTAGCAGGACTGAGGCGTCACGGAACAGAAACTGGGCATATGCTGGTCAATGGTCACCCCCTGTCCCTTAGAAAGACTTCTGGGGGTAAGAACGACTGCTTCAGGATCACGAGGTACTTGCATGGCCTCATTCTGTTAACCGAGGAGGAATGGGTGGAGCAAATGGCACAGTTCAGCATGACGAGAGGCTATCATTTTTTAGACAATTTTTCTTTCACTTCTCATATGGTCTGAATCTGTATTCGACGAAAATGTTTGCATTTGATACCTTTATTTTGTTTCTGTCTGGCCGAGACCAGCACTTCCGGCCGCACCGAGGCGCTCAACAGGCTGAATGCGGTAATGCCATGCAGGAGCGGCACTTGACATGCATGAGCGGGCCGACGAGGCGGGCGTGTCCCCGTTCAAATTTCCGATAAAATGAGATTTGATGTTCCAATTAGGGTCACGGCGTCGTGGCCTATATAAACAGAACCGATACACGTGTCCCATTGTGACGGAGGTAGAGTTTGTGAGTTGTGACCAAGACGCTTTGAATATTCCATGTGTAATTTCGTCGTTTTTAAGCACCATGAAGGATGAGGGAGGCAAGGACAGGGAGCGTATCCTGGTCACAGATACATCACCGATTAGTTATATACTATAGTAAATTCGGTTAAAATCCATCAAGCCTACCTTGTCATTGGACTTTCCAATCTGAATATATGTGTCGCAGAATTTGCGTGCGTCATGTTCATCTTGTGCCAGCGTAACGACCGCCCAAATTACAGACTACCTTTACTTAACCGGTAATTGCTCTTAGTGATGGCACTTAAAGGTCGGTCACAGTGCAGCTATCAATTAGACTAGCGTGTCTGAAAGCTCGTCAGCGGTGTAATGGGAACTTTTGATGGCAAACCGCAGCTTATCAGTGTTATTCGTTGTATTCAATGCCGTCGGCGCGCGTTACCACAGACCCTTGGGCAGAGATGCAGGACGATAATGTGGTTCTGTTTTGTGTTTGCACGTTACTAACACAAGAAATGATGTTTTCGGTGTATTTGGGATAACTTTATGCAGTGTTGCATAATATTTACTGGCCTATTTTTAGGTATTTGGCAGGCCCAGGTTGGACTATAATGAAATGTGAATTGTGAAAGGATGGTGTAGTCGAGTGTATTGGGTGCTTCTCCTGCGACCGTTCCAACCACACTGCCAACCCTCTCGCACGACCCGGCGCCGCTGCCACCGCGACTCGGCGCCCCCGTCGCCACATATGTAACAGGACACCCCCCTTGGACACATTTGTCAGTGTCGGCTAGACGGCGTCCCCCAGGCGCGTCTGGGCCACACGGCGTCTCAGCCGGTCACACAGAGCCACACATAACTATAAACTACACGTCCCCCTGATCTTTAAGATCACACATCTCCACGTACACACGCAATATGACACAATGCACTACATCAGACACTTAACACACGAAATACGACACAATCAACACGAAAGACGAAACACATTACAGCAGTTAGCCGATATTATTCGGTACTAGTACACCGAAGCGTTCTGGCGGAGCCCCCACTCTTGCACTACGTCGCGGTTCAGTACTGTTCTGAGCCGGTGGCTCCTCAGAGGTCGGCTGCGGCAGCTCCACCTCTACAGAGGGATCAGTCTCACCGACCGCCGATGAATGCTCTGACGCACCAAGCAACATAGCCGGCTCACTGTCGTCCTCGATCGGGGGATCGGCCGCCGTCGGCTGTCCCGTGTGCCGGTGGCGCACGCACCTAACGTGCCACGGAGCACCGTCAACTTCGATAAGCTGGTCGGTCACGATGCGTGTGACGGTGCCAGGCCGGGAAACGTCAGTACAGCGAGTCGCAGGCCCGCGGCGCCGCACCCACACCAGGTCGCCCTCCCTAAAGCCGGCTCCCCGCTCAGAGTCTGCAGGGAGAGCCGGCGGCGGCCGGTCATCGTGTCCGCCGGCGCCGGTCACCGGCAGGTCACGCCCGACACGACGGAACACGCCGGCGGCGGGAGCGCTCTCAGGCTGCGAGCCATCTCGGGGCGTCATGTTGTAGCGGTGAAGTGATTCCGCGATGGTACATCCTTTGCGGGCTGACATCACTTTGATCGTCCGGTGATGACGCTCCACGATGCCGTTCCCACCTGCCTCGTGCACCGCCCTGAACCGCAGGGTCACGCCCCACCTCGCCGCGAACGCTGCCATGCGGTGACCGCGGAACTCAGTGGCGTTATCCAGAAGCAGTTCTGCCGGCGCCCCGTGCTCCAGGAAGACGGTTTCGAGATGAGCAGTGATCTCGGCCGCGTCTGACCGGCGCAGTCGCCGCCATATTCCATAGCGGGACGGACCACAGTCGACCACGGTCAGATAGTGATCGCCACGGTAGTGTGTGACGTCGATGGCGAGACGCTCCCAGGTCAGTTGAACGCCCAGTGACCCGTGTCGCCAGCGGGTCGGTGCCGGGTCAATTGACTGGCACACGTCACACGTCCGAATCACTGCGCGCACCGCTGGCTTAGTGGCCCACCGCTCACCGTCACGCCGCAAATACCAGAGCGTGCGCCTGACACCCTGGTGTCCAATGTTCTCGTGCACCGCTCGAATTCTTGCAGCCGTGTCGGGGTGTGTGGACTCTCCGTCCGGCGCCACTGCAGCCGCCACCGGCACCGCGCCTGTCACCGTTGCTGTCTCCTCCTCTGCCCTGCAGGCTCGAAGCCATTCCTTGGGCACGCGTGTCATCACGTCCGCTGGGTTTTCATCCGTTTTGACGAGCTCGATCGTGATTGTCAGTTGGAATTCAGTCACCAGCTCCCGAATGATGTCCACACGCCGGCGAATCAGCATCTCGGCGTGAGCTTTTGTCCGAAGGCGCGACCGGCCGCTCAGCGCGTCACTGACCCACTTATGTACAGTTGCTGAGTCCGTGCGGAGATCGATGACTTTGATCCCCCACGCGATCGCCATGTTGACGCCGCTGAGCGCCGCGTCCAGCTCAGCCATATTTATATGCATGGCTGCCTTTGTCTCCGGCCGCAGCCAGCTCCCGTCCTCCACTACGCCGCCTTCCGGGTCCTCCAGGACCACGCCCGAGGCGAGGCTGCTGGCGTCTGTCCACACGGTCAGCTTTTCACCCGTCAGCCTCCAGGGGCCACGGGCCGGGTCATTGAAGGCCACCCTTTCAGCCACTTGGCTGACTTGGGCACGCAGGTTCTGGTCATTGATGGGGTCATCCCAGCCCTGGCTGAGAGCATTAGCCCGTCTCTTTAGCCAGGCTGCTGCTGGACGCAGCCAGCCGGCCACTGGGAGGTGGGAGACCAGCTGGCCGCACCACGCAAACAGCGCCCTGCGTGTCATCACCTCTGGCGGTGCGCCGACGGCGTTGTCCCGGCGCCACTGTAGCTCTCCCGAGCGCGAACAGCTCACCTGCAGCCCCAGCATTCGAGCGCCGTCAGCCGGGCGCTGCGGTGGCTTGCAGACAAGGCCGTACCGGGAGAAGTGCTCTGCAACCTGCTCCGCGGAGATGACGTCCTCATTCACAAGAAGGTCGTCAACGTACGGGAGAACGCCCCGGCTGACCGCCTCGTTCTGCTCAAGTATAGTCCGCACCACAGATTTCATGATGTTCGGAGCTACATTCAGCCCATAAGACATGCGCCTCAGACAGTGAAGCTGACCACGCACTCGTACGGTGTGGTATGGCCAAAGCCGTCTGTCCAGCCGGAGCTGCATGTAGGCCTTTCTCAAATCGAGCACTGCCAAGCGTGAGCCGTGCCGCCGCCAGCGACGGAGTTGCTCTGCGCACACCTCTGCGTCTGCTGTATGAGCGGTGACGTGCCTGTTCAGCTCACGGTAATCCAGCACTGGCCGAACCTTGTCCTTGTTTGGCTGTTCCACCGCCATCAGCGGTATCAGGCCGCGCGCTGGGCCGTCCGCTCGCTCGTCATATGGCTGCAGCCACCCCTCTCGAACCCACAGTTCCAGCTCCTCGTCATAGGCTGGTCGTGCCGCGTCCGGCACTTTGTACTGAGCGACAGTGTTGTGAAGGCGGTCCGGACACTCTCCATCTGTCCATTTCCAGGCCACCGTCCACTCTCCGCTATCCGCTGAAAACCGGGCCGTAAAATCCACGGCGTCCACTGACAGGTCCCCACGGTCCACACTGGCGGCCGGCGCCGCCCCTCTCACCGGACCCGCCCCCGTAACGGGCGCCGTCCCTGCCGCGGCCTTGGCATTAGCCGCCACCACTGCCCCATTTGTCACCGGCCCTGCCGCCGCCGTCTCTCTCTGCGCTGCGGCCGCTTTTCCCACGACCTGCGGCGCCGCCCTCCTCACAGCTGGCGTCGCCACCGCCACCGTCACCGCCGCTGCTGGGGGCGCCGCCTCCGCCAGCGCCGCTGTCCCAGCAGCTGGCTTCGCCCCTGTCACCAGCGGCGGCACCGCCACCGCCGCCGTCGCTGCTGGCGCCGCTCCTGTCACCACCGTCGGCGCCACCGCCGTCACCGCCGGCGCCGCTGCTTCCACAGCCGGCACCGCCCCCGTCACCACTGTCGGCACCACCGCCGCTGCCGCTACCGGCCCTAATGTTGCACCAAATTGCACACTGTTGGGCATCTTTACGCACACTCCACCTAGTGCCATGATGCCCGACATGCCGAGCACCACATCCATGCCCAGCGGCCGATCGGGCACAACCAGGGCCGTCAGGCTCGCCCGGTTCTCCTGGTGCTGCACCGTGATTTCAGCGGTGCCCGCACAGCGCAGCGTCCCACCGTTCACGGTCATCATGTTGACCGGGCGCGTCGACCAGTCCGAACAGGCTCCAGCGTAGACAAGCGTGTCCGTGCAGCCCGTGTCCACCAGAGCGCGGCACTTACGCCCGTTCACACTGAGCCACACGACAGGGAGTGTGCGCACTACTGATCTGGAGACGGCGCTGGCACTGACGCGGTCTCCCGATCGTTTGGGCACCTTCTTGCGATGTGACCCACCTGGTCACATACCCAACAGCGCGGCGGGGGGCGGCTGGCTCTGCGCTCCATCGGTTTACGGCGGCTCGTTCCGTCGGCCCGCTCACGGGTCGCCGCCGCCACCGTGGAGGTGCGCTCGTCGCTGAGCACTGCCCGCGCCCTCGTCAGAATGCTGGCCAGGTCCAGCGCCTCCGCTCGGGTGCCGGCCCGAATCGCGCTGCGGACGTTGTCCGGCAGTCCAGCGATGAAGGCACACGCGAGGGCCTTTTCTGATACACCTCCGTACAGCGTGGCCAAACGGCGCAGGTCCGCCAGATATACGTCGGCCGACTCGCCGGGCTGCAGACGGCGGCTGGCATACGCGTCGTAGGCCGCCAGCGGGTCCATTGCGAAGGCGTCATACAGCGCGTCCTTCACGCTGTCCACGGAGCGGCGGTTCTCCTCTGGCATCTGCAGCCAGACCGCGAAGGCGCCGCCAGTCAGCCGTGCTGGCAGCACGAGCGCCAGATTCACCCCATGGTGCTTGCTCAACACCTCGGCACGGGTGAACCATTCCACTATGTCCGCACCGGTCCCTTCGCCACTGAACTCGGGTATTAGCCGAGGGTCAAACGTGGCCCTTCCGCCGGACTCCGCTGCCGTCGGCGTCACACCAGCACTAGCACTCGCAGATGCCTTCACTTTAGGCATGGCGCCGAAATAGCTTGTAGTCGAGTGTATTGGGTGCTTCTCCTGCGACCGTTCCAACCACACTGCCAACCCTCTCGCACGACCCGGCGCCGCTGCCACCGCGACTCGGCGCCCCCGTCGCCACATATGTAACAGGACACCCCCCTTGGACACATTTGTCAGTGTCGGCTAGACGGCGTCCCCCAGGCGCGTCTGGGCCACACGGCGTCTCAGCCGGTCACACAGAGCCACACATAACTATAAACTACAGATGGTTATCTATGTATAGCAGTGTCCAATAGCGTGGTTACATCCGGAGGTTCATTGCTACCTATAAGCCGTTCCAGGTCCCAGTACTCGTGTAGCCCATTCCAGTTCGATGTGTGCAGTAAGTACACACCTCTCTACTAAGTGAAAGCTCACCTCGCCCATGGTGAGGCCTAATCCGCAGGGCTGCCGAACCGACCGACTTTCCGGAGTGGGGAGGACAGGCAATTGACTCGGCTCACCCGTCCGTGTAGTCGATAGACACCGGATTCTCTGCCGCTGGCAGAGGTAGTCGGCGGAGGCCCGCCTCTGTCTGCTCCAGAGACACCTCATTACCGGGCTGGTAACCGTCCGGTAACCCGCCGGTAACCCGTCAGGGAGCCAATCTGACCAACGGTGGTGCACAAGTTCTGTCGTATTATTCGGCTACCGATGCGCCGGTCTGTATGTCACCCGAAGGTGCTGGTCTGCCTTGGAACTGCGTGCGTCAATCCGCGGCTGGTATTGTTTTGAGACATTTTATGGTGGTCTCCTCATTTCTCCTCTGTCGTTACGTTTAATGCAGTGTTTGACATATTGATCTCTAACCATATCTTTCATCTACATATAATCGTCTCATGATTTACCCGAAATTACGTGTATAGGTAGGTATGGGTTTGTAATATTTTGCAAAGCATTGCACTTTCATGCATATTATTACAACATATAAAGTTCGTACGAGTTTAAGTTCGAGTGCAAATGGCCTTCAAAACTTTGCAGCATTAAAATCAGATTTCATTTAGTTTCGGTTAAAGCATTTATGTGTATAAGATTTATCAATTGGGATAAACAAGAATGTCAATGCGTGGAAGTAACGTTACTTCGAAGTCCTTACGTGGACTACGTATAGAGCTTCCGACGGGGGGGGGGGGCACAGGAACAGGACACCGGATTTGGCCCGAGCCGGGAAGTAGAGTCGGAAGGATAGTGGTCCGAGCGGACTTCTTCGGACAACGGCCCTCGCTGGTCTGACGTCACGTTCACATGGTCTTCCGCTGGGGAGGGAGGGAGGGGGGCGGGGTGGGGACTCGGCACCGGCGCTGCGGGTCTTCTGATAACCATGGCGGTAGCCAGTACGAGACCCGCATAGCGGATTGTCGCGTATTTCCGCTGGATATGCTGGGCAATTAGTGAATCACTTGACAAGTGATTCTCGTTACCTACTTCATCACCGTGTGCTTACTGCCATCCTGCAGACGTTTTATTTTGATTTATATTTCCTGGTTCTGCACTTGGGCTGCACGGACGTCATAACTCAATTCGTAAAGTAAATGGATTGGCTGTGCCTGTGTGTTCGGATTTCGCTGGGAACGCTGCATTAAAGCCGTACAATGCTACTCACAGTTATTCATGCATGACAATAATTACAGGCTTCCATAAATCGATAGCTGTGTTATTCCATAAAACGACCCTCTAGCCAGACTTCTTCGAACCGACAATCCGTTGCCACACTCATCTGCTTTAAGTGTTAGCAATCCCACCCAAAACCGCAATGCAGACCGCGGGCCCTGAAATTCCCAGTGAGTTAGCAAATTATGCAATATGCATGCCGGTATACGGGCGACTCGCTGGGTGTCGCCTCTAATCGTATGGATGGGCAGTGGGTAGCTGCTTCTCAGCCTGAATGGACCACGTGAAGTTGGATCACAGGCCACTCGTTCGTGATTCGAGTATGATGATGTCCCCCGCGGAATAAAGCTGGCCTCGTGGGACGGACCGCAGTCATCATTCATGTGTGGGACCTGCGTGGGCTGAAAGTCAACCGCTGTGGGCACGTGTGCAGAACATATTCGATACATCTGTCATAACACATTTGCGGTGGGTGTGGCACGCTGCACCTGTCAGTGTCCATAGATGAGTTTTAATAACTTCGGTGTTATCGTGAGTAGTTATATAAGTTCTCTCGTAAAGTCGGAAATGGTTTGGCGAATGGGCTGGGAGTGTATGCAGGTAGAATGTCGTTATGCCGTCTAGACGTCTGGTGGTTCTAGACGCCAGTCTGAGTCGGGCGATCGACCGTGTCGCGTCGAAGGAGGGTGAAAGGGGACCGCGCGGTCCCGCCGACCCCCATTCACCCCCGTACCTCCCTCGTAAATCTACTGAAACGGCCATACGTCACGGAAGTCGACCGGTACACTCACCCGCACCGCCTTAGGCAGTCGAAGTTTTCAGTTCGCCATAGTACGACCTTGTACCCAACGTCACCCTTCTCCTCCCTCCTAAGAACCATTTTTTAAGAAATCTGCCTTCTATCATCCCACCCTTGTCCCTCGCTCTGTAATCTGATTATAACCAATGGCGGTGTTTCTCCACATTTATACATACGTGAATCTGCGACTAACCTTAGTCTCTGTTGCAGGTCCTCTGCCG
This sequence comes from Amphibalanus amphitrite, assembly GCF_019059575.1. Taxonomy (NCBI): domain Eukaryota; kingdom Metazoa; phylum Arthropoda; class Thecostraca; order Balanomorpha; family Balanidae; genus Amphibalanus; species Amphibalanus amphitrite. The sequence goes on from NW_024881983.1 coordinate 196,410, forward strand.
AGTGGTGGAAGGTGGACATTGAAAACCGTGTGAGCTGGCATGGCCTCTTCGTGGACAGGTATGTGAAAATAGTAAATAGCGATCAATGTTGTGATGATGAACGTAGAATTCCCCGGCTCACAGGTCCAGTTACTTGAGTTTTACAGTTCCACCAGATTTGCAATTGATGCATGTAAATGTTGGGGACGCAGATTCAGTATCACAAAGCGGCAGAGGCGGATCTGCAGCTCAGAGTTTTTTTTTGGGGGGGGGGGGGGCAAGCCATAACAATTTATCGATTCTTTCCATGCCATGTCCATAGGCGTAATGTTAAAATTATGCCGTTTGGGAGGGGCAAATGCCCATTTTGCCCCCCCCCCTGGATCCGCCACTGCAGAGCGGATAGGTGGTGATAAGCATCTACACTATATCAGCATAAGTATGACTTTTTATTTATAAAAAACTGGACTAGAGGCCAGTTTTACCAACAGAAAAATAGCAGCCCGGCGCAATTTTTCTGTCAAAAACCAGCCGACGAGTTTCACCAACCAGGCGAAAAAATATCCGCCGGCGTGAAAAAATATCAGCCAGAAAAATAGCCAGTGAGTTTCACCAACGGCAAATGCGGCATTAATGGAGTGTTATTTTGCGCCATTATTTGTAGAAAAACAGCCCAAAAAATAGACGGGCGACCCCGTCTATTTTTTTGATGTCGTGTTGGAACAATTGGCCTCATTTGTTACTAATTATCGTGATTTGCGCTTCCCAGTTGATATAATAATTTAGTATCATTCATGGCCAATTTGTAAAGCATCTGGGCTTCAAGATTAGAAGAGGAATATTGATGATATTGCGTAAAGAAAGAGCCTTTGTCACCAGGCAGGACCAAAAGAAACCAACAAGACTGGTGTTTGGTGTTGTGGTGTTAGTTTTTTCGTTTATATTATCTTTTTGCTACAAGCACCCAACAGCAAGATGATAGCACATTATTAACTAGTGGTCAGCTTACAAGTTCATTGCTCGTGCGAGTCGCACGGAAGTGGAAAATAATGATGGAAGATCATTTTCGAAAATTGAAGGTGCTTGAACAAATGCTGGAAGGAGAGGCAGAGAGGGTAGGCTCATTGGACTCAAGATTTTAAATAAATATGTCACTGTTTTCACATATTCAGCTACATTTGACAATGCAAGGTGCCAACTACTGATACCACTACCTACTACTTTTGGGTGGAACTTACTTGAGCTGTGCGGAATAGGGAAGGTGCAATTGACATGGCTAAGACCAAAATGGCAAGATTTTCAAGATCAATGACAGTAAATTTAAAAAAAGAAATTGAATAGCATGAAAGAAATGTATAAAGGCTTGTTTTTGAAGCCAAACGTGCAAAGTTTGCATGGTTGCGAACCCGAACAAACTTGCTGTCATAAGATTGTGCCACTGAGCTCAGCAAGTCATGCTGCCAATATTGAAGGAAAAGAAAATAATAGTAATGTTGTAAAATGTAAATGAATCCATAACTGTTGTGTGTGCACTGTGCTGATATTGAATGCATGTGTATCTTGCATGCATGAGTCATGCAGGGATCATGTTAAAACTGGCTGTAAGTATTGTGAGTTAGTTTTGCAAAATTGTGGAGGCACCAGGCAAATTGCGGCCGAAATGTTATTTGTTCACCTCAGCGCTGAAATTTCTGCTCACAGAGTTTTCAGATCATGCGCCGAAATGTTCATGCAGCCCATCCGTTACACTGGTCATGTTGACAGTGACAAGGATTTTTTCCCATTCTCATGTTGAAATACAATAATAATTCACGTAGCTTGATTTTAGCTTATGTTTTTCATGCCAGTTCCTAGATTAAAGCAGCCAATATTTTCTGTCATGTGAGAAATATAATAACAATATGCACAATTGCAGGCTGTGGCATGTTGTAAGGTTTTCCTTGTTTATTGCTGAGGTTTTTCCAGTCTCTGCTGCAAAAACGGTGATGAATCCACCATCGTCCGACGGTTTCGATGACGCCAATCATCGGCGAGTGTTGCTGTGATGGCCGACCTGACTGAGCGCTCAGCGGCAGCCGCCGTCGCCAATAACGACAGTGAGGACACCTCCGAGTCGGACGGAGACGCCGCCGCTGACGACTTCACCGTGCTGGACGAGGTGGAGCGCTCGAGCCGACAGACCGTGCACCGCGTGCGCTGCCCGACTGGCTGGCGCACCTGCAGCCGATTGGCGACCGGCGGCCGGCGCCGGCCAATCTGCCGGCGCTCTGCCCCGAGCTGCGCGCCCGGCTGGCCGCCGAGGGCATCGAACAGGTGTTCCTGGTGCAGGTGACCGTGCTGCCCGAGCTGCTGGCGGCCGCAGAGTCGCCACTGCCACCGGCCGACCTCTGAGTCTCGGCGCCGGCCGGCCGCTCGGTGCCCGCCGTGTTCCGCCAGTACGACGCCGACACGCCGCTCTGCGTCCAGCTGCTGGGTGGAGACACAGTGGCACGAGGGGGCGCCAACTGGTGGCGGTGGGGCCGCGCGGCCCGGCCTCCCTGGCTGATCGTGGTGAGCACTCCCGGCTGGCTGATGGATCACATAACCAGCGCCGAGGGCTTCTCGCTACCGCACCTGCGCTACCTGGTGATCGACGAAGCCGACCGGGTGATCGAGATGGCCGAGACGGGCTGGCTGAAAGCGGTGGAGCGGGTGGCGGCGGCCACGGCCCGCCGCCCTGCATCGCCGGCCGGCTGACGGCCGCCGCCGTCTGCGCGCCTCACCTGCCGCTTCAGAAGCTGCCATTCTTGGCCACCCTGTCACAGAACCCGGAGGCCGGAGAAGCTGGAGCGAATGTCGCTGTTCCAGCCGCGACTGCTGGTGGTCGGAACGGCGGCCGCCGCCGTCGCACTGCCCGGTCAGTTCGTCGGCAGGTTCACCACGCCGGCCGAGCTGAGCGAGTCGTTCAACGTGGTGGCGCCGCAGCCGCTGAAGCCGCTGCTGATGCACCATTTGTTCCGACAGCCCGACTGGCGACGCTCGCTCGTGTTGGTCAACTGGAACGAGGTGGCGCACCAGCTGGAGCTACCGCTGTCTGTGCTGGGCGCGCGCGTGACTGAGTTCTGTGGGGTAGTGCCGGCGTGCCGGCGGCGGCGCGCGCTAGCTGAGATGGCCGCGCTGGTGTGCTCGAGGCTATAGCGCGCGGTATTGACGTGGACGCCGTGGACGCGGTCGTGTCGTACGACATCCCGGCGCGGTTGAAGACGTACACTGCGTGCGTCGGACGGCGCGCATCCGCCGGGCCGGCCAGGCGGTCAAGCTAATGTTGGAGCGGCAGCGCAGCAATTTCCAGCGGCTGATGGTGCAGGCGAGCGGCCGGGTGCGGGAGACGCTGGCGCTGCTGGACGAGCTACGAGCTGCGCCAGTACGAGGCGACCTACGTCAGTGGATTTCCACACTAGCTTCTAGTGGATCGCTGTTGTTTTTTATGCTCATTGCTCATGATTTATTTACATTTTAGAAATATTGCAATGAAATAGATGTATGCCTTGTCATCAGCCTAGAAAAGTTAAAGTAAGTAAAGCGTTTTAGTTGCATAATGTATGTTTGTTCATGAACACGGATTTAACATGTCCTAACTCCCAAACATTTCGATATTAGACCAATCGAAAGGCTTAGACGATCATTTGGGGCGTAGCCAGACGGCTCGGCTGGGTGTGAAAGCCGGCGACCAAGGTGGTGACCACCCGATCATAATGCACAGCGGTCTCCGTCGGACGATTGTGTCCGCGCGCAACGAATGATCTGGGCACACGCAGAGGAGTTCGGCAGGACTCTCCACTGAGCGGTACTGGGCGCAGTCGAACGACGGTCGACGACGCTAGCGCAGGTATTGTTAATTTGTTACGACTTACGAGCCGGACCAGTGTAGCGGGCCTGGAGCAAATATTCTTTGCTGTGTGGCGTTCCTTCTGCTCGACCGGGCCCGGCAAACGGGGCCTGCATATCGGCTAAAACCACCTAGCCGGGCAGTCTGACCTCCACCTCGCCGAAGCGGAGCGAACGACGTACCCTCAGCCCTGCAATGACCGCGCTGCAGCAGTTAATCTGGGTAGGTATTTTCCTAAGGTAAGACACTCGCCTTTGCACAATGCTTTACATATATAGGCTAGGCCTTGGCGAGTTCGTTAGCCCTCTTACTCCCGCTAGAAGGTGCTAATGCAGTGCACGCGAAGCTGCCTCGTAGCACCGCAGTTCAACTTCAATCGCTCGGCAGCGGAACTGTCCGTCGTCCGTCCAGCTGCAGGTGGCGTCTCTGGGAGCAATGCTGACCGCTTATTTGCCGCTCTTTTGAAAGCTAGGAAAGAGGTGCGGCTCCCGGATCTGTCGGGAGCGGGACTCATAGGCGGCGGAACGGGTAGGGCACCGGGGCACCGTGCCCCCCTTTGATTTTGACATTTTAATATTAGCCCTATGGGCGTTGCATGGAAAGAATGGGACCAAAAGTCGGCAGCGTCCCCTTAATTGAAAGTGTTCCGCTGCCACTGGAGTGGGTCTCATCTAGTCCCCACCTCATAGCTGGAGGTCCACACATTGCGTTCTCGGTCTACACGATGATTTTCTACAAGGTGCGACTAAAAACAGACAAAAAGGTACATAACAAGTTGAAGGTATTGTAAAAATTAATATAATAGGCTGACAGGAAAAAAGATCCATCTTAAATTTGCCTTAAATGCAAGCTTCCTTACGTCACCTTTATGAATGACGTACCTACGTTTACAATTTGGTAGTTTTGTATTGATTGGCTTTTGCTGGGCACCAGAATGTTAATATAGATATGAAAGTTTATAATGCTCTACTTTGTTGTTATTACTCTTGAAAATAATGTAATAATTTACGATTATAATATTTCGAAATGTATATAGCATTTGCATTAGAAATCACGCTTCAATTTGATTGAAAACATGCTTTAAATGATTTCTTAATCTCCTTGACATATCGTAATTTGATATCGTAACAGAATATCAGCTGACTACCGGCGACAAATAATTTCCGTCCGAAGTCGGCTGGAATTTTTTGTTGGTGAAACTCGTGGCTGTGTGGCGTCTATTTTTTCGGCTGGATATTTTATTTCGGCGGCCGGCTGGTATTTTTTGGTAAAACTGGCCTTAGATATATAATCAGTCGTATTTTAGTTCCATGGTTTTGACCGTCCCATTTCTAGCAACAGTGATAACAAATGATGAATGCGTCCCACTATAGCAATAACATGTTCTGCGTTCTCTATAGTATCATAAGTCATAACTATATGTACTGGATGCTTCGCGGTCTTGGATATAATTAGAAACGCATTTCAAGCTGAAATTTTGCCTACCACCCCGGGGTATATTGCGAGATCCATCCATTTCAAGCCAGCTAACATCGCCCTTTAGCCCTCTTTTGAGCACCACGTGCCTCTGTAATCGCAGTTTTGCACAGAAATAGACAAACATAGTCGTTTTCTGGCTCATGCTAACATGATTTAGCCTCCAGGGCATGAGCTTTAGAAGGCCTTTGATTTAATAATTAAATACATGGCTCTCATTGTTTAGTTACTGTAAGTACAGTGCAGGGACTTTCATCATCTTTTCGCAGTGTCGGGCGGCCAACTGGGCATGTTGAATGAGTGTCCAGCGGTCACCAGGTCTTTTCTGGACCAAATACCAGCCGATGGTATGCCGCTGTTCCCCCGATGTCACGCTCTCTGCTCTGGTCAGCTGGTGAACATGCCAGCACCGGTGCTGTAGGAACACCGTGACGCTGGTGGCGCCGTTGGCTAGCTCGGTTTTGGTCCGTCTGTGTGAATCGGCTATATGTTCGTAAAGTGACGTCGGTGATGTGGGCAACAGGAATGTGGGTTTTATGTTGCTTTCTGTTTTCGGCTCTGTGCTCGGTGAACTGTGAATCGTTCTGTGGTCGTAGTGAAGTGGCTGATGTGGGTGACAGGGATGAGCGATGGCGGGGCTAGGGAGCATGAGTGTCGGGTACGGCACCGGAACTATCTAGAGTCACGAGAAAGAAATGGCCACGGCAGGATGCTAGCCGACGTTAACCGTTGACCTATAGCACATTATTATACGTGCACACATAGAACAAAGCTTAACCGGAAGTTTTTCGCATCTGCTTGTTGGAAGCTCTAGAAATGGAAGAAGAAGGTCAATAAATACACAGTTCCGACACAACAATTGCACAGTCCTTATTTGTAGTTCCTTCTGAAGGCAGTGAGGCGCGGTCCCTTCCTCGACGCGAACCCACTGCACCTCCCGGTGCGGAGGGTTCGGGGAGGCATTCAACCACTCCCAGGAATGTTTGGGGGAGGCCAGACACAGGTCGTTGGTACGGAAATAGACGCGCCTGCGTGATGAATCGGGTCCCAGTTTGTTTTGGCGCGCCCGGCTGCTCAGAGTGTGAGTGCAGTGAGCTCGAAATGTGACTGATCTCGGGGAGAACGTCAATGAACGGTGCTTTCAATAGGACAGTCGTATAAAGGAGTATATTGATTGACCCCTCGCCTGGTTAGGGAGATTAGGAGATTGTTGCCCTTAGCTTTTGTGTAATGGGCATTCGGCGTACAAGTTAATACGGATCACCGTGCTGAAACTTTAACCGCTCAATTTGGTATCCCAAAAATTTTGGTAAAAATGTCGATCGATCTAGGCAGAAGACGGTATGACGCTTACTTAAAGATTTGCAATTTCTCAGTGGTTATATGGTGTGTGTTTGTGCCACGCCCCATATGTTTTAGTTATTGAAAATGCGATGTGCGTAAATGTTTTGAACGAACCTTCCTCGCACTTTGTGTCTACTCAGTTCCTATTTATTAGACGTACATAGCCGCAGAACATTTTGCTTTTCTTGAGGACAGTCCAATTGTTGATCTGATCCGCTTGTGACTTGCTCTTTATTTATCGTAAATTAGCCGGAACGAGAAGAAATTAACTGTCCCGGGTCCTGGAAATTACCCGATCTCTGATAATGTAACGGGAGCGGAAGTTGCATCAGTCTCCTCTCCGGTCGTCTGAGAGCACCACGCGTGCTTCATGTCGCGGTTGCACCACCGTGGACATATGTCAACGAATGTCTGCCGCGGAGACACCCAATTTCAACCCTGCAACCGCGACCTATCGAGATTGGTTTGGTGTCTTTCAGAATGCATTGTGTCTGGCATTTCCCACATCAATTCGGTAGGGGTTTCGTAAGGTTTGGAGACGAAATACCTGCAGACAATTTTGCGTGTTACGGACTGATTTGCCACCTGATAACTGAGCGGTGTGCTATGAGCACAGGTGGCCTACTCTAGACGTGTCTCAATCGAGATGACTACTTAGGCCGTCCCAGGACACTAAAAGCCCACGTAGTTAGCTGGTTGGCTCATAGTTGCGCTGATACCGGCTGAGGTTTGAGGTATACTGAGACTATATTTTTTGTAGGCTCGGACTTATTTGAAAACTCGCTTCTAACTATAGCCTGCGTTTTTTTTTTGTGATGTGGCACTGAGACTTCGTTGTTGTGAAATGAATCGTGAAACGATTTTTTTCTTTCTTGTTTATTGGTACTTACTATATTTATTCTTCACTTCATAGTAGAATTATTTACCGCCATGTATTGCTTTTTGTTTTAAGCTTTGGTCTATGCTTGTTTTCTTTGTCTTCAACAAACTCCCAAAAATTAACCAGGGTGGCTGCCTAAATGAAGGATTTGGATGTAACTGAGTGCAGATGACCATCCTCCTGACTGCTCACCTCTGACCGGCTGACCTCTGACTACTGACCTCTGACTGCTAACCTCTGATCGACTGACCTCTGACTGCTGCCCTCTGTTGCAGGTGGTCGTCTCTGCTTCCAGCTCTGACCTCCACTCGCCATGCTGACCGTGTGGGGACCCCTGACGCCGCTCCTCATCCTGCTCCTGGTGGCTCAGAGCGCCGCAGGAGCTGAGGCGCACAGCGTGGAGCCCGTGATGCGGTCTTCGCACGGCCGCTGCCTCACCAACATCGAAGGTCAGTGGACGGGGGCACCGCGGCTGGGCGGGGGGCACCGCAAGGAGGCTGAGGTCCTGCCAGTTTCTTTAGACTGGGGTGCCGCCACTGGACAGGGGGCACCGTAAGGAAGATGAGGTCCAGGCCAGCATATGTTATGTTTTTAATCGACGCGTTTACTCGTATATACCGACCGAATTCCGAGGTGAGGTGTGTTTCCAAATATTGCTTCCCTTGGAGACTTTTGCTACCATTGCATGCGCAGTAGGTATCCAATATTTATTGGTGTCGCCATTGTATGCGGTTGTTATTATGAACTTCCTTTGCGCGCAGCTTTTGTCACTTTTGTCGTATTTGCGATGCAGTTTGGTACGCATAATCCTAAAGCATCGTCTTAATTCACGTGTTTTTTATCCTGATCTTCTTGTTCTTCGTAAGCGAGCGATGATGACGGCAAGAGTAACTGAGAAAGAGAACGAGAAAGAGAAAGAGGAAAAAGAGAAAGACACAGCGAGAGAGAGAGAGAGAGAGAGAGAGAGAGAGAGAGAGAGAGAGAGAGAGAGAGAGAGAGAGAGAGAGAGAGAGAGAGAGAGAGAGAAAAAAAAAATAGAGCCCCGCTCCTCGCAGAGCCCCGCTCGCCCCGGGGGCGGTGCCGTGACGGCCGGACGGCCGGACGGAGCAGCGTCTTTGTGCCCTATCGACCCCTGCCGGTCGTTTATGGCGGGTCACGGGGCTCGTCGGCCGGGTCGCAGAGCTCGTCACTCGGGACACGGGGTGCCACTGGGCACTACGGTGACACGGGGCGCCGCCGCCTCGTGTAGCAGTGATTTACAGAGCGGTGCCCGCTCCTGTTATCGTAAAACCGAGACGTCTGGGGGAGGAGGAGGAGGGGAGACGTCTGGCGGGTGTGGCGGCATGTGTCGCAGTCAGGCGATATTAGGGGCTTCTTCGGGCGACGACCGCCGGAGACGTAGGACCCCGGTTGAGCAGCTGAACCGGTGTTCCAACCCGCTCGCTTATTCTAGGAAGTGTGACTGAAGAGTACGATGACGCATATTACTAATGCGGCGATACTGCGTCACGCAGGTCACGTACTTACGTCACATTTTACCACGTGCGTCGCGTCGCACATATGGTGCGTGACGCTCGCCCTCGTAATGCGTCAGCCATATCGTCGCGTTCGACAGCCGCGAGGTGCTGTATGGATTCTGAATACCGTTTAATGGACGGGCTTTGCGAGGTCAGACCGCGGCGCCGTTTTTACGCCATCGGCGCGGCTGCAGCAGCGTGCTACAGGGTAAACACCGGGGCTCTGACGGGCGGCGCCGGTCGAAAGGTCGCCGATTCCACTGGCCGGCACTCGCAGCGGCACCCGGCTCCCGCGGCCGGTGCAGCAGCGGCAGACCGCTGGCGTCAGTTGACCTTTGACGTGCCAAGAGAATGTCCCCACCTGTAGGTGTTGTCGCAGCGAGCCACCTGTCCTTAGGCATCCGACACCAAGCGAAATGGACGGGCCGCATTTTGGAGTCCTAGTGCATGCAAATTAACTACTAATTATTGCCGCATTATTGCTTCTCTGGCACTTGCAGCTGCATGCACCGATGACCTCCACAGTCCGAACGCCCTGAGCCCCAAGTGGTCATCATCATAATCGCACTGGTAGCTGGGGACCCCTTGATGGTTTTGCAAATGATACGCCGCCTGCATATTTTACTGGGAATGCATGGTCAGTGCAAATGCACTTACGGTGCACGGCTCAGGGCATAAGATGTTCGCATGTATCGATGTGCAACGAGTGCTGTATGCTGGTTGTACCCTATGGCTCATGTAGCGCCCGCAGATGACTCATAACTTTTGATCGTCTCATTGCTGCACTATCCGACACAAAAAGGCTCTTTTTTGTCAGCATATTTGTCCAAGTAGAAGGCATAGAGTAGCACTAGACGGTGCCATGTGCCCAGGAATGCATTTTGTTCATTTCTGTCAAAATGATTTGAATCTTGTAACTTTGCACCTTACCAGTAGGTTATGAGTTGGGGACTGCACTTTGCTCATGCACATCAAAATATCTTGCAACTATGTATGTAATTAGTAATTACTAAATAGTCACTTTATACGTAAGGAGACCATCTCTATCGAAGTTTTATTGAATGCATTTTTTCAGTTACATGTCGAGAGATTCAACGGATTGTTCAACCACTCAGCATAGTCCATAAAACAATAACCTCGATGTTATTGCAAGCTTATAAATGTTTCTATTAATAAATCGGCAATAATGTTACCCCAGAAGCATCACTGGCCGGACTTTTGATCGTCAAACTCATAGGCGTCACAGGTGTAACGTGCGTCATAGGTCTGGATCTTTCCCTTATATGATAGGCCGGCACGGCACGAAAGGCAGTGGCCTGCGTGCGCGCCATTCAGACGCTGAACTGCATACTCATGCGTCTTATCTGTGCCATACTCTTGCATGACTCAGGTAGAAGTCGCGGTCAGTCACTTGACCAGAGGTCACCATTGAGGACAGGGGCGTAGGCAGGGGGGGGGCCACTGGGCCATGGCCCCCCCCTTGGGCGCCGAAGGCGCCCTTTGCGATTGGAGGGCGCCGAAGGCGCCCTCCAATCGCAAATGCAATTGTGATATAATCGAATCGAAAAACAATCGCGACTGGAGGGCGCCCTCCAATCGCGAATGTGTTTACAGGGAAAATACGGATGGAGGGCGCCCTCGGAGGACGCCCATTCCAAATACGCCCTCCAAATACGGTTGGAGGGCTCCCTCGGGCGCCCTCCAACCACATTTGTAGGCTGTAGCTCTCTAAGCGTAACGGTGGTCGCCTATGTAAGCCGCTGTCCTGTAAATAAACGCCCTCTCACCCGAAGGCGCCCTCCTGTAGGTCGCCACCCTGCTACACATTGCCGCCCTTCTGCTGATCGGCGTCCTCATAATTATTGGCGCTCTCCTACCTATTGAGCCCTCATGTGAAATTTTGAAGGCCGCCTTTCTCCCTTTTGGCACCCTCTTGTTCAGTGCCGCCCTCCTACCTATTGGTTCCCTAGTCCTTCCTGTTGAATGTTAATCGGGGCCCTTCTCCTATTGGGGCCCTCGTGTAGATCGCCGCCCTCCTAACCACTGGCACCCTCCTGTTGATCACCGCCCTCCTATCCACTGGCACCTTCCTGTTGACCAGCGCCCTCCGCACAGACGCCCTCCTGTTCGTGTCATCCTCTTGAGCAAAGGCGCCCTCCTCACCATTGCCACCCCCATTTTAATCGTCACCCTTCCGCTCATTGGCGACTTCCAGTTGATGACCGCCCTCCCACCTATTGGCGACCTCTTGTTGATCGCCACCCTCCTATTGGTGCTCTCCTGTTCCTCGCCACCCTCTTACCTGGTGGCGCCCTCCTGTTGATTGTTGATCGGCGCCCTCCTACCTATTGGTGCCCTCCTGTTGATCGCTGCCCTTCTATCCATTGGCGCCCTCCTGCTGCTCGCCAACTTCCTACCTATCGGTGCCCTACTGTCGAAACTCGGGATGTTGATCGGGGCTCTTCTACCTATTAGTGCCCTCCTGTGGATCGCAGCCCTTCTACCTATTGGCAACATCCGTTGATCGCTGCCCTCCTATCATTTATTTACTCCTTTGGCATGTTTTTCAACTTAGTCGTTCTATTGCACATAGTTGATGTCTTGCCTGTGAAAACTGCCACAAATGAACGTGCATTCAGCACAATGAATGAAGTATCTATACCTACCAAAACTATCTACGCTCTACGATGCATAAAACACGTCTTTGGTCTTAACGGATTGATCCTACTTTACGTGCATCATGGCATCTATATGGATTACGATTAAGTATTGTCAACAGGTTCGGGCGCAACAGCAGGCATCTGAAGTTTCGGTGATTGAAACTGGTTATGTGGGTACACTGTGTGTATGCATCTGTGAGAAGGCTATGAAGGCTGGTCTGAGGTAATTTGGATGATGTTTACGCATCTCGCGCTCCGGTATCAATCCGATACGGTGATCTGGTGCGTAGATATGCCACCGCCAATAAACTTTTATACATCGACACCCATGAGCCAAGCTTTCTGTACAGTTTGTGTGGCAGCGGCCCGACCAAACCTTAGGTATTTTTTACACCTTCAAATTTGGTAAAAGAGCGAGAGGAGCTTTGAACAGTGATCGTATAAAAGGCGTGCCTAAAAAGCGGAGGAAAAGGTTGTTTTCAAAAATTTCGCGCGCCTTCGGCGCAGCATTTCAAGAACACTTGACCTTTTGTGACCTGGAGTATAATGAATACACACGATGCAAAATCAATGCAGCACGACCTATACGAGGTTACGCAAAAAAAAAAAACTGGTGGCATGGTAAAAAACGCCTCCCAACCCCCCAACCCCCATTGAGCGATTTTTTTATCTCGCGACCGTATGGCGCCCTCCTTGGGTGAGGTGGCGCCCTCCAAACCCTTGGCCCCCCCCTTCGCGATTTTCTAAATACGCCGCTGATTGAGGAAAACAGAATGCAACGCACGACCACCCCAAATAAGACTCTGGTTTGGTGGTTACCTTGTCTCACAAGTCACAATCCAATTTTGCATAAAGGCTTATATGCAAAATTGGTTATATCCTCGGCTTGCGTAGGTACACTAAATGCGTCCAACCGGCTCACCTGACAGAGCCCCGCCGATCGGACAGACGTGCGTCGCCCACGCCCTGCCGTCGGCGGCGGCTGGCCGGACCTTTGTCGACACTTGTCGAGGTGTGTCGGCAGCGGTTCGGCCGAGCCGTCGCGTCAGCGCGTGGGGCAGCCGCCGGCCGGCCCGCGCAGACGCCGCGCTCGAAGGTCGCCGGGTCGTGCGGCGCGCGTGCGACCCCCGTACGGAGCCCCGCGCGCCGCGTCGGCCCCACCCGCCGCTGCCAGTTGTGTTTATGGTCGAATGCTTGGTCGGCGCGCCGGACGCCTCTGCTGAGAGCCGCGACACGGCGGCCGGCGGCGGACAGACCGCTGCTGACCGACAATGGTGGAGAAGTCCCCAAAATTCACTGAAAAATTGCAATAGTTGCTAGCCAAAAATGTAACTTGTAAAAGACTGATTTCAATATGAGGTGATATTCGAAATGAATGCGTGTGAAATCATGATATGCTCCGTTGATTAGCTGAAGTACCACGATTTCAAGCGTGCAAACCACGCTAAGCTTGGCCAGATTTCACGGAACAGCTACGGTGGTCTGTGTGTCAGAAGTCACCCAGCAAATGATTCAAAACATATTTCGTGCCAATGATGGTCACAACAAGCTGCTCAGGAATTGCGAGCGACATAGAACAGACGATTCCCTAATAACCGATATTCATACGAGGTCGAAGTGGAGTTGACGCCGAAAACGGATCACGCTATAAATAAATTGGCGATTGATGAGTGAATGATCATTTATTATTCAGAATATCGGTGGGTTGCGTGTCACGTGATGGTGGTCCACTGGAACGGGATCAACTACAGTAGCGTTCCGTAAAATGTTGCCCCTGGCTGCTCGTTTGCGCCGTGCTTCGCCTCCGTCTTCGTTCGGCGGCGACGCCATTTCATCTCCGCAGTTGGAACGGAGAGCTGTGATAATGACGTTTCCGAAAGCCAACAATCACTGCTGTATCATTGGCTCCTGCATCTGACGTCGTTAGTTCTTATGGCGAAACAAGAAACAGCTCGGAAACGGCCCTGACGTCTGTCCGTCGGATGGAAAGATTTTAAATTGAGTTATAAAACCCCGACTGCAGTATGATTTCCCTAATAGTCCATAAAGTATCAGCTTTCTGCGTCGTAATAAACAATTCGAAGATCACATTGCCTTCGTGAGCATGACGTCGACATTATAAGTATCATGTCGACCCCACCTCATGTTCGCTAGAGACGCCTCTGGGATTTGATAAACACTCTTTGATGGTCGGCTGGGATCTTCGAGGTCGTGTCGGTAGCACGAGCTGCAGGCGGCGGATCATTATGCTGCGGGCTTGTCCAGAGCTGTCGGAGCGACTTGGCTCCGTCGCGCACCGCTGCAGATTTGATGTCGCTGTGCGTTTGTCACTATAACACTCATGATGTTTGTGTGGTACCTATTGATGGACCACGATTTATAGTTGTGACTCGATGGAAGACGCCCCTCGCGCAGCTGAGACTGACCCTGGGGCAAGGGGGAGGGGTCGACCGGATGTTATGGTCTGGACTGCCCCTCGTCCACCCCTGCCCCTCCCCTCCCCATTCCCAACTGACCCGCGGCGCAGAAATGTGCAGTACTGTGCACTAATGGAGTGCCCCTCCCCATCCGAGAAGGCTTGTGGCGTAATTGAAACATGTCTGGCGTCGTAGGACTGTATGAATGCGGAGTTCTGGTAAGAATATGCGCAGTACGTTGCAGGAGGAGAATGCTATGTTACATAAACTGAGCTGAAAAGTGTCGTTATATTTCGTTTCTCAATGAGAATGAACTCTTAGAAAATATTTAACCTTTCTTGTTCAACGGACACGGGATACTTATTGCAGGTGTACACGCTGTGGCATTTCCGATCTCAATAATCTCATGATTCAACGGTTCATTATCAATGACACTGGTTTGTGGGAAAGAAAAAATGACATCCTTTGTGGGCACCGATCGTGGTCCTTCCGTGTTGATGGGTCTACTACCCAGTGGGTGGGTCTGATCTGATCCCCTCACCAGCACGTGCTGGGTCCGGCGTCCCAAACCTTTCCGTGGCCGTGGTAGTTGTCTCTCACGGTCCATGGCTGCCTCACCGTTCTTCACTGTCGCCGCTCTCTCACTCTCTCTCTCTCTCTCTCTCTCTCTCTCTCTCTCTCTCTCTCTCTCTCTCTCTCTCTCTCTCTCTCTCTCTCTCTCTCTCTCTCTCTCTCTCTCTCTCTCTCTCTCTCTCTCACACTCTCTCTCACTCCTTCACTCCTGGCCTTGCTCTGTGATCTCCACTAACAACCGTCCTCTTCGCCAACCGTCCTCCTTCTCAACAACCGTCCTTCTCCTCAACAACCGTCCTCCTCCTCTTTCCCCTCCCTCCTCCATCGATAGACCCAATTATCCGCCACACTGTCCGGATTCCCGGCTTCGGCCATGTCGTTTGTCACAGGCTGCTGGACCACCACCTAGTAGTTGGCTTCGCTGTCACCTCTGCGCTCACTGTTGTCTGTGTGCTGCAAGGCTCGGAGACAGGAAAGGGAATAGGTCAACCAACAAGCCACATGCCACGGAGGCCATTAACTATCGAAGAACAATTTAATGCGGTCTCAACGCTACTTTGCACTTCAGTGGCATTGTATGTCAAGAGTGGCTGTCTCCTGGGTCCACGCCTCTAATGGTACTGTCTTAGAGCGCTCTCTGCTAGCTTGCAACAGGACGGGACTACTTTTGGTAACAAATGGTACGCGTTCGACACTGCAAGACTCGCCAAAGTGCGTCACATTCGTCGCTGTTGATGGTCGCCTGCCGGCTGCCAATACCGCTCGCTGGCGTTTAATGCGAGCCAAACCAAGAACCATACTGGTCAGGAGTCAGAGCCGTGTGGGCGGTAATCGGGGCCCACGGCTTCCGCGCTGCTCTGATTTCGTCAACCCATGGGTAGTGAGAAAGGTTAGTGGAGTATAAGGAGACTAGACTGTTCCGTCCTTTTGGTACCTACTGTATAGAGGTGACCCGGGCTTTGAGAGGGGGCCCACGAGTGTGTCCCTTCTGGTACTGATCGTGGGTTGAGAGCGGGGCCCACCCGAGCGGGGGAAGAGGATTCAGCAATCAGCAGCCTGCGCCGGCGACTGGGCGACCCCGATCTGACCCCGATCTGACCCCGTGTCGGTGGTCCCCGATGACCGCAGCAGACCGCCCCGGGCTGATAAATGACCGGCCCACCTCCGGGTTAGTCGGGCTGTGCAGGCGGGGATTGCGGTCTGCGGGGTACTGTTATGGATCACAACAGGTATACTTCCGACTGCGCAGTGGTAGCTGATAAACGGCGGTCACTGGTAATCGTTTAATTCTGGTTTATATTTCAGAATACATTTCTGCGTATAGACAGCAATTTTAATCTCTTTTCCTCAAAGTCGTCTTAAAATTGTCTATCATTATGGAGTTGTTGTTTGTTAAATTATGCTATCAACAAGATGGTAACCACGAAACACGATATATCGGCTCTGACTACCGAGCACGTAGGTCGGTGATCGACATAGCATTTGCATGGACGGCTGATGGGAATGCGGGCAATGATGTGTTGGATATGCAGGCATTAATTGCGGCCTAGTCACTACTTAATTATCGGGTAACTCAAAGGCATATGCACTGCAGGTTATGCGTGACTTTGATCATTTATTTGTACCTTCCCAGTGTCCGTACTGCCCTCTTAGGTCTACAGAGTACAGCCCCTGCAAACTGCGTGGTAGGTTTTCTTTTTTCGACAATAACGAGAATAACGCGAATACCATGCTATCGGTCACTCGGAAATCGTAACAGTAAGACGCGTGAGACTCCGTACCTTAGGTTGGCATCATCACCGTATTCATTTTCCATCTAGTTCGGCAACAAAACCCAAAAGTTTATATTTGCCCCCAAAACAAACTTTTGCATTTTGTTGCCACACAAGGCGTATAGTTTGTTTAGTGATAGACCTAATCGAAGGAGTGGAGCATGGCGCATCTATGTGCAATGAGTTCCGATCGACTGATAGCATAGCCTTTGAGCTATTATCGGTTTTGTCGAAAAAAAGAATACCTACCGGCTACCACGCAGTCTGCTGAGGGCTGTACATATGTACATATATTACGTCAATTTTAAAACATATCTTTGCTCGTGATCTGTTGTAATGCCTAATAAAATTTTGATTTCATACGGAAGCTGATATTTTGATAAAAATGTTATGCATTACAGTATAAGAACAAACAATGCATATTAAAACAATATAGTGTGATCACTTCAGTTCATAATAACTATTATTATCTAACAATTATCGTTTAGCTAATGAAAAACAGCAAATCATTTATTGCCATTTTTAATGTGAAAGCAAGTGTCATTGCACAACAATCTGTTTTTGTTGTTTTTTTTCCTGGCAAAACTATTCCTCGCTACTCCTTAGCTCAGTGGGCCAGGATTTGACAGCAGAACTGCAGCCTTTTTGTGTTTCCACTGGGCGACCTCGCGGGTCGTGTCTGGAATGGTTAGTTCACCTTGATAAAAGGTGTGCCTCGAAACCGACCGTGTGTATAAATAACGTATGAGTTCAAAGAAGCATGACAGTGCTGAAAATGTGCCTTATAGGTCTTTATTTATTTTGAGAAGTTGTATCAAGAGATCAAAACTACAACATTCTACATATATAAGGACCACGATGCCCATATGTTTAGCCAGCTTGTCGCAAATGCTTGCTCGTTGCGTGCCTTTGCTCATGTAACCTATGTACTGCTGCCGTTACAATAATCGATTACCGGATGTCACCCTGTCAGCCGTCACATTCACGGCTCAGCAGTTGAACTGTCTATAATGTGTAGTGCATCTTTGCTCTCAGTCTACGAATAATGCTCACTTCTTCCTTTTCGCTCAATTATCCCTGGCCTGGCCTGGCGCGGATGTACAGCTTTTCGCAACAGAAGGCAGCAGAGCTGCAGGGTGGCCTGACATCATCTGATTCTGGTCTCTTCCATTCATATTGATGGGTTTGCTCAGATGCAAGCAGTGATCACATCTCATGAAACTGTTCAATTGCATCGGGGCGTTACATGCGGCCGGAAAAGTGTCTCGCGGGGGCAGCCTCCGGAAAATTGTCTCGTGGGTGGCTAACACCCACGAGACAGTGCCACCTGTCGCGGAGCAGCCGCCCGTGACAGTGATATTTTTTTTTTCTGGCAGAATAATTTATTTACACATAAAGAAGACACAACACACGTCGCACACACAGATTGACACTTAGAATGAGTCCACAACTTAACACTGAGTACACACAAAAGCAGTTGGCAATAGACACACCTATGTAGATAATAGACAATGACATTACAGGTACGTCCGGGTATGCCTCAGCCCGTCCCGCACTGGGCTGGGACGGGGCTGTTGGCCCCCGCCCGCGCCGCCTCGCACCTACGTGCGTCTACCCACGCGAGGCGGCGCCCCCTGACCACCGGCCCGCCAAGCGCGGGCCACAGGCGGTCCGCGCGACGGGCCGGCGGCCCGGCCTGCCCTGCATATGCAGGGGGCCGGGCACGGGTTAGCCCGGATGGGGTAGGGCGGGGGCCACGGATCGCACGAGGCGATGCTCGCTCGTTACGCATTTCGCGCAATCGCGCCTAATCGGTGCAGCCCGGTACAAGGGACCGGGTTATAAGTTCACGCGTGTCAGAACAATACACAATTCCCCTCAGCATCAAATACCTTATGCCACTTCTTAATTACATCTTCTACGACATTATTTTTCTTTTCGATCAACATCTCTGCTTTGAATTCTTGTTTGAGGATGTGTTTGAATGTTTCAATATCTATATTATCACCTACATGTTGCCCTAGTTTGCAATTTATTATATAATTCTTACACAGGAGAATTATAAGGTTAACAACAGAAGGCGCATCACATATTCCAAGTAACATATTTTCGCTAGATGTTTGACGATCAGAAAGATTAAAGGAACGTTTTAAAGCACCAACGATTATCACCCAAAGGTTTTCAACGTCTTCGCAGTCGCAGAAAAAGTGTTGTAATGTGTCCACGGCGAAACATTTCAAACAGAGTGGGCTACCAGCTATCCCCCTCGTACATAGGAATTTCCTGGTGGGAATGTACCGATGAATAATCCTATAATGAAGTGACTGTAATCTAGTAGATTTTGTACAATTATATGGGATCATGTAAATTTTACTCCAGTTAGCAACGCGTGCACCTTCTTCCGTCCATTTAATTTCCGCTCTAGGTTGATGTTTGTCGATCAGTCTCTTATAATAGTGATGACTTCTGCAGTGTTCCAACATGACTTTAGACGAATTACTACCTAGAAAGAAAATGTTTTCTTTGTCCTCCGACGTGGCCACACTAAGTGGGTTACCTTTAATCATGTCTTTCCATTCCTTTGGGATTGACCTTCTCAAAGAGTTAATGGTGAGAAAGTCTACATTTAATCGTGGGAACTTTCTTAGAATCTGCGCGTAGTTCAAAAACTCGCCGTTATCGCCAACTAAGTCGTCAACGTATCGTATTCCACAACCGTACAGGGCTTTGTTGAATGTGTGTCTGTTGTTCACCTTAATTTTATCGTTGTGCCAGAGATTTTGCAGTCGGGCTTGAACGGCATTGTTTACTGGTGACGTATTTATGTTATGGAATATTGATATTATGTCTTTATAGAATTGAGGAACTTTCAGTTCTCTTAAATATGATTTGGCGTTGTTGCTCTTAAGAAGGTCAGTTATATTGAATTCCCCTAAACGGCGTTGTAAAATAATCCGCCATGGGGATTCGGAACAGAACGCCATTCTTTTAATCCAGGATAATTGTAAAGCTGTGTAGAAACAAAAAATATCTACAGCGTTTAGACCACCATTTCTAATCGTTTGCACTAATGTAGCTTTGGCCACTTTCGGGGGTCTGCCTCTCCAAAGAAAATTCATGAGCAGTCTCTGAAGTTCGTCCAAATCTGCCTTTTGAATAGTGGCACACATCGACAAGAAGACGATCTGGGAAGCTAGCAGGGTTTTTGACACCACGATTCGACCTTTAATCGTCAAACTACGTTGCGACCATGAATTTAATATACGCTTTACTTTAATGGTGATTGGTGCAATGTTGTCAGCGCCACACGGGCCTGACGCACAGAACCAAACTCCCAGAATTTTGATTTTTGGCACAGCTTCAATGGCATGAATGGATTCGAAAGCGTTCGACCGTTTACCGAGCCACATGAGCTTTGTTTTGTGGATGTTAAGTTCAAGTCCAGATGCCTGTTGGAATACTTTTATGACGTCTAAGGCCTGCTCGACAGAATCTTTGTTGCGGAGAAACAAAGTACTGTCGTCAGCATATTGACTGAGTTTAACTTCTTGACCACTGATCACAATGCCCTGAATATTCTGCATGGACCGTATCTTAATCGCTAACAACTCCACCGAGAGGATGAACAACAACCCGCTGAGAGGCGAGCCTTGAAACGTCCCTCTGGTACACGGGAACCAGTCAGAAGTATATCCATTATTGGAAACTGTGAGCTGAGCACCCGTGTACAGCAGCGTAATCCAAGATCGCAAGTTTGGTCCAAAGTTAAAGCTTTCGAGTGTGAATTGCAAAAAATCGTGTTCGATCGAATCGAAAGCATTTTTGTAATCTAATGCAAGTAGAATTCCATCTACGTCGTCTATTTTGCAATATTCTATAACATCTGACACCAGCCTTAGATTTTCACCGATATATCTGCCTTTTAGGAAGCCAGTTTGACTTTTATTGATCAGTTTATCTATCACTTTTTCAATTCTTAACGCAATCACTTTTGCCACCAGTTTATAAATAACATCAAGTAAGCAGATTGGCCTTTTGTTTTCCAACATTCTTTGGTCACCTTTTTTGGGGATTAACGTTAAAACACCTCTACGATGGGCCATAGGCGGCGGAACGATTTGAGACAAGGGGGGGGGCACCAGCTCAAGGGGCCAAACCTATGGTACCCCCAAATCCTGTTTTCTCATCGGATTTAGGCCACTTATTTTTCGTCACAGCCCTGACACGATGATTTTTTATTTTTTTTTTCTTTTTTTTTTACTAAACGAAAATGGCAGAACACCCCCATATGTGTGGTTAACTTTAAGCTGATCCTCAAGTACCTATGTGTTTGTCTCTTCCTTATTCTCGTTTGATAAATTCCATTAACCCTCGCCCGACGAGGGGGGTTGATGCAACCCCCCTAAAGTGTTTCGCAAATAACGTAAAAACGGCGGCGCGTAGCGCCGCCAAATTTGGCATACCCTCTGGGGCAACATTTTCGCACCTTTCCTGAAAATTTGAAGTCCCAGTCTTTTCAGGTCAGGTCACCAGGTCAGAAAAACCGGTACAAGGTCAGGGGAAAATTGGACTAGCTTAGCGGCAACTGAATTCCAAAGTTCACTAAAATTGGTAACAAAGTATACCATTCGATGCGCTCTGACGTCCTGAGTTCACTGGTGCTTTTATTTTTGCTCTATCTTTGCTAGGTAAAAAGTTATAAGCGAAAAACTTTTAACATGTTTAAGCAAAATTTTTGCATTCATACCCCAAAACTCCCTAAATATTGACTTAGAGTCACCAAACTTTCCCAGGGGCGAGATCTCCCATGGACCCACCTACCCTGTAAATTTGTCGTTTCTAATTATGGAAAAGGCCCTCGCCTGGCGAGGGTTAATCCTACATGTATCAAATTACCAAGAAGCCATTGCAGTACTAATCAGTGGCGAATCCCAGGGGGGAGGTCACATGGGTCATGACATTGGGCCTGGGGTCACCACATGCCTGCCAGGAGCACCACAGGCCTGACAGCCGACAGGGGCACCACAGGCCCGCCAGGGGTACCACAGGCCTAGCATGGGCACCACGAGCCTGTCAGTGGCACCACAGGCCTGTCAGGAGCACCATCGACCTAGCAAAAGCACTACAGGTCTTCCAGAGGCACCACAGACCTGCCAGGGGCAACAGAGGCCTGCCAGGGGTACTATCGGCTTCGCAGGGGAACCACCAGCCTCGCAAGGGCACCATGGGCCTGTCAAGGGCACCACAAGCCTGTCGTTGGCACTTTAGGATTGTCAGGGGCACCACAAACCTGTCAAGGGCACCTGCGTTCTAACAGGGGCACCACAGGCTCGCCAGGGGCACCACAGACCTGCCAAGGCCCAGGGACACCACAGGCCTAGCAAGGACACCACAGGCCTGTCAGGGGCACCACGGGCCTGTCAGGGCCCATGGGCACCTAAGTCATGTGCAGGGCCCACCGTGGGCTTGTCAGGGGGCAGGGTAGGGTAGGTAGGTACCACAATCTTTCCAGGGGCACCAGCGGCCTAGCAGGGGCACCAGTCATCACACGACTAACCAAAAATAAAGAAAATAGAAAACTGAAAATAGGGCACCACCAAAATTAAGTGGCCGAAATCCGTTGAGGTTTTCATTTTGGGTATAGGTAGGGGCACCACTTCGATTCATGACCCTTCCCTTGGAGTTTTCCCGAATCCGCTCCTGGTACTAATACATCAAATTTAAGGGGGGGCACCTTGCTATTGGTGCCCCCCTTGCAGAATTCAAGGGGGGGCACGGTGCCCCGGTGCCCCCCCCCCCGTTCCGCCGCCTATGCGATGGGCTATAAAAAACATTCCCTGGCTTCGCGCCTCATTTACATAATCAGTCAAAAGCTCACCTAGATCATCCCAGAACAGGGCGAAAAATTCTGCAGAAAACCCCGATATTCCTGAGGCTTTATTCAATGCCATTTTTGATAGGGCAACTCTTCCTTCTTCTTTTGTGATCGGTCCCTCACATGCTAGCTTTTCTACCTCAGACAGCCGTTCTGCGTTGTTATCAGGTACAAAATAACTATACTTATCGCGTCCTAATGATTTTGACTCGTAAAGATTTCTGTAATAATCGGCGCATGCATTTAAGATTGCTTTATTGCCCCTAACTGTGCTACCGTCTATCTCCTTAATCGCGGTGATATTCTTTTGCGCGGCTCGTTGTTCCACCATTCGAGTAAAGTACTTTGTTGACTTTTCGCCCTCTTCTATCCACTTTGCTCGTGAAGCAATAATAGCCGATTTTCCCCTTTCTTGTTTAATCTCTTCCAATCGGCTGCGTGTACTTACATATTCACTTCTCACCTGCTCACATGGTGCCTGCGCCAATTTGGCATCTAAGTCACATAATTTGTTATAAATTGCGTTCTCTTCCTTTCTTATCTCGCGAGCTAATGTTCTGCTACGCTTAATTGAAATTACTCTGATTCTACTAAGCATCATTTCCACTAAAATACCCTTATGCATATCGTCATCATATTCTCCTATCTTATTAACGGCTTTTCTTATCTCATCTTTTACTGATCTAACATAAATGTCATCTTTCAATAGGTTGTTATTAAATCTCCATATTCCGGGTCCACGTGGCTCGACTGACATATCAATGCTCAACACGACGAAATTATGGTCACTAAGCAGCCCCGCTTCAATCTTGGCCTTAACCGAGTTATACTGTACTAAGCTAGAGCCAACGAATATGTAATCGATGCGTGACTGCTGTAGCGGTGTCACTCGTCGCCATGTATGCTGTCTGCTTGCTGGATGCTGAGCTCGCCAGCAATCCTGAAGTGAAAACTCATCTATTATGTCGCGCAGCTTTGTAGAGGCTCGTGATTTTTTGAACGCTGTACTATCCGTATCCAGTGGATCAAGCTTTATATTAAAGTCACCTGCCAAAAGTACCTTGTGGCTGTTATAGCACAGTAGCAGCTCTCTGACCGTGTCAAGAAATTTACATTTATGGTCTTGGTTGTCATTGGCTGGTCCATAGACACCAATGATTGGCACATTACAATCCCGTAACACGATTTCGGCGACCGCGAATCGACCTTTATCGTCTATCTGACTCGCATTAACGTTAAATGCGAATCCGGGAGGAAACAATATGGCAACACCGGCCTGGCCCGATTCAGAACCGTGAGAAAATATCATTTTGCCCTTCCATTCAGTTTTCCATCCAAATTCCATACTTGGTCTTGAATGCGTCTCCTGTAACACAATGATGTTTTTCGAATATGCAATTCTGAGATGCCGGAAAATTGATCTTCTCTTTATGCGGTCCCGAAGACCGCGAACATTAAATGTAACAATGGACAAATTAAGAAGGCTTTGTCTATCTTCTTCCATTACACAGGTGAACTATGAACTTCCAAAAAATGAATCTTAAGCTGACCTTCAACGGCATAAGGTATCCCATGCTCAATCCTATCAAGTTCGCAACATCTCCGCAACGGCACAGTAGCCGATGCAACTGAAGTTCTAGATCATTGCAGCATCTGATTGAACACTTCATGTTTTCGGTCAATATGCGCCTCCGTGGCTTATAGGCATTAGCTTTTCTGATGAAAATTATCCCGTCCTGACACTCTGAATCCAGTTCACAGTAAAACAAGTAAACACTTCCCACCCCAACCAAAAACCCCTCATCTGGCGCCCCGAACTGAACAGGCGCACCCATACACCGAGCCTGTCGGAGTGTACCCCCGGGCGGCGAGCGGCCGGTCAGCCGACGGGGTGCTGCTATGTGCGACCGGAACACGCACGTTGCCTAATACACGATATTGACGGAGTCAGTACGACCGAGCTGCGGTATTCTACATACTCGTAGTCAGCTGTCCCTCTCACTTATTAACAGCCGCTAGCAAAGACCTGCAACCCGAACCGCTCGATACTGGACCAAAACCTGCCGCTGTACTGCAGCTTTTTACCTTAGACCACTCAAAAGAAAAAAAACTTGGTAGGTACACGAAACATTACGCATCTTAACTCTATTAAGAAAACCAATCAACACACCGCACGGTTAAAAAGGATAACGAAGCAAGGCGGAACTCTATATATACCTCACGCAACTGGCAACGACGACCGGTCTGCGATCGCGACGTCAGCGAGACCTGACGCAATTCATAGGGCTTACCGAGTTTCACATAGGTCCACCGACGCGACAGGGAAGCCGAGTGTCTACCCGCTCTCATCGGTCGGCGCCGACACCGACGCGGAGACCGCGGCGGACGACCGCACCGCACCAGACGCGGGCGGGGACGGGGCAGCAGCCGGAGCGACCGCGGCAGCCGGAACAGACGGCGCCGCCGGAGCGACCGCGGCCTCCGGAACAGATGAGGCAGTCGAAGCGGCCGGAGCAGACGCAGCAGCCGAAGCCGCCGCCGGCGCACGCACGGCATGCCCCCCGCCCCCGCGCGGCGCCGGCTCCAACGAGGTCACGGCGCCCCCGCCACCGGCACCAGCGCGCGGCCCGCCGGAGCGACCGGCCGGCACGCGACCCGCCGAGGCCGAATCGGGCTCTCTCTATCGTCTGGAGGTTTCGAAAGATGCTCTCCAGAGATGGCGCTAGTAAATTTGGCTGACATGACGTCATGCTAAAAAGTGATGGATTTTGTGAGAGCAAATGTAATAAAAGTTGAAAATTTTGTACTTTTGCTTAATTAAGAAAAAATAAATATACAATTGTTCAAAACAGCGTTTTCCTCATTCATCCTTCATTGTTTTAAGAGGAATATAGACAATTTAAATATTTTTTCTTGACCGCAATTCGCACACGCACTAAATTAAAAGCTGGAGTTTTGTGCGTTCGTAAATTGTGATTTGAGAAAATAAATTGACAATTATCTTTTGCACTTTTGCTTTACAATCATTTTTCAATGCAGATGAATGCATAAATTATTCAAAAATAGGCATATCTTTGAAATATTATGATTTTCCACAAGCAAATTTTCCCAAAAACTTGAACTACTTACAACTGACGAACGCATCCAATAATCTGGATGTCTTAGGATGAGTTCGTCATTTTTTCCCAAGGAAATACGATACAGTTCAAGCTATTTTACCGATTTATTAGGGTACTTTTGCCAATGAATTAATAAATAAATGACAACAATTAATCTCATTATCAACCATACTCGGAAGCATTTTTTTCGCATAAGCGCGAACACATCCGCGCTTTCATGAAAAGTCACGCCTGTAGATGTCAGGACTGCTGCTTTATGTTTCGCAAGGTGGCGCAGCGCGCAGGGTGCCGACTACCGAGGCTGAGGTCTCCAGACTCTCCACCACGATTTAACTTGGAAATGGCCGATGGGGAAGGTCTCACCCAAAAACGGACGCCCTTTTACACAGCTGCATAAAGAGAATGAATTATTGGCATAGCTGACCACACGTCCCCTCCCCCTCTCCGCCCCAGCTCAATAGGAAATATCGCCTATTTTCCTTAGTCAGTTATATTCTGACTAATTTCTCACTCTTCCCAGTAAACCTTAACATGCATGATGCAGATGTCCACTGCGTAAGTCGTGTGCTTCCGTATGTGTGCCAACTATATAGTGTTGCCTACACTCTACAGTACAGCCTACTGCTTCCCCATTGTCGTTATAATTGGTGATTCTCAGGTCAAAAGTTACACAGTGGTCTCAGAGAACAATCGTTTCAACAAATTAACGATTCAAACCATTGCATTCTACTTATATTCCGGTCAGTTCTGCTACTAAACGATTCCGGCAAAACACTCTTTAGGTTATGTATTAGCGAACCACCACACAAAATTCGCCCAATCAATGGTCAGTTATTACTGCTGGGCTGAACCGTCATACGCTATATAGCCTATTGCAGTCAATATTTTCAGAACGATACTGACTGACGAAACACAACGTATTCGCGGATTCGCACATACGTTGGCACCCAGGTGGCCTGTCAGCAGCCGCACAAATCCGCACAGCGCAGCCGGGATTTGACATTGAGATGGTACACCGTAAAGCATGCCTTTCCACACAGGCACAAGCACAGGGACACAAATTCTCAAAATCCAAACTTATTCCAATACTGGTCAATTGCGAATAGGCATAAAGTTTTGAGGTTTTCTCATGTTCATTCTTCTTTCACTAACACACGCGGCAGACTGCAGCAGCTGCAGAACATCTCACAGAGCTGCGCTGGATGCAGTCATGAGCTGGGACACGGTTTGTGACCAATGACCGATCGGGGGTGCCAGCCTCCTCCCGGCACGCGATGCACTGGCCGCCGCGCAGTCGATGTCGGGGCACCGCCGGCATTCGCCGACAGGGTTCCATCCGATTCGGTGTATTGGTGGCAGCCCGAACAGTGACCCACGCGAAGCTGGCGGACGTCGATGGCCGATGAGCGATGCCCTTCCGCGACCGGCGGTGGCAGTCGGTCCCACATCAAGAACAGATACCAGTCATGCGGTCAGTCGGCGACGGCGCTGTCGCGAGCCGATCTGATGGTCGCGCGGT
This sequence comes from Amphibalanus amphitrite, assembly GCF_019059575.1. Taxonomy (NCBI): domain Eukaryota; kingdom Metazoa; phylum Arthropoda; class Thecostraca; order Balanomorpha; family Balanidae; genus Amphibalanus; species Amphibalanus amphitrite. Next base: position 223,409 of record NW_024881983.1, read on the forward strand.
GGGCGTCGCCGACGTCCACCGGGACCGTCGACTGGGGGAGCGCGGCCGCCTCTTGGCCGCCGCCTCTGGTCGGCGAGCTCGTTGCGCTGTGGGACGGCATCCACTGCAAGTCGTTCACTGTGAAGCGGTCGTTTGACCGGACCTGGCAGGCGGGGAAAGGGGGCCTCAGATGAAGTAAAACCATCCCTCAGGCCAGCTTGAACTGGCTCTCCACCTCACCATGTTAGATAAGCGGACACCCTCGTGATCATCGCAGCGATGATTGCCAATTGGTGTGTCATTATGGGAGAGGATGCCAGCCTCCTTTGCAAGATAGTCTGCCTTTAATATAGTGCAGCCCGACCCATTGCCTGTGGCGCAGACTGGGCTTGATAATGCAGTGCAGGACACACCAAACGTAAGCGGCCATCTGTACCCCCTGTGCAGTAGGGCTGACTCAAGAGCCCAGAGTTGCCCTCCCCCCACCATTCTGTGCACGTGATAACTGGATGGGACATGCCATGGTCAGCATCTGTTCAAAAGCTGCCCTAAGCATGTAAAGCTCCACTGGCATGCTCAAGCATGGTCACAGTCAGTTCTCACTTCTCAGTTGAACCTCCAATGGAAACCTATCACAAAGTAGAGATCAGGGCGCCTCTCACACTGCAGCACACTCAACGACTGAGGCACCATCTCATTCTCATCACTTGCAGGTGGTTCTTGCCAGGAGCAATGCCAGCCACGCACATCAGGTGATAACAGCAGTGTACAACTGCAATCTACAAGCATCCATGTTCTTTCTGGTTTTCTCCTGTTGAGATCCACTGCCATGCATGAACTTGATGGGCTTTTGTTGAGCTCCTCCCATGTGCAGACAGGTTTCTGCTGAAACAAAGCAAAGCAAATGTGATTAATAATGGCCCTGTTTCACCATCCAGACACTGTGTGCACTGGTAGCTATGGCATACCATAGCATCACTCAAATGACGTTGCATGTGATCTCTTAGTTTATGATCAATCGCGTTTGGAACAGAGTGAGAGGTTCTGAAAAACCGTACCAAGAACAGAGGTTTGAGTTCAAATACTGCTAGCATGCTGCTGGTGCTGGTACCGCAGCGTGCTAGCGTTCTGGGATGCTGTCATAGCTTAGCGTCACAGTGAAGTTTGTTGACACTGCCATGGAAACCCAATGCTCTGACACACGCAGCGCACTGCAGTGCTGAGCACTGCAGTGCGTGCTCTGCCGTGAAACACCACCCATGAACGTTGGTTGCATGACCAGGATGGAGCAGTGTGGCAGACAGTGATTTTAATTTTAATTGCACTTCCTAGAGATTAAAATGTTGTTGGTGAAATTGCTATTCATTATTCCTATAACCATTGTCTAAATTTCACATTTCAAGACAGCATCAGCATTGACATGTTATATAAAATAAGGTTTAGACTTCAGGTGGTCCCGGGTTCAGCTTAAGTAAAACAAGGGCAAAAAATTGTCAAAAAAATATTTAAAAAAAATACCTGCCTTCATCAACACCTCATCTAATCTAACCTCATCCTCATCTAACAAGGCCCTAAAAGCAAAAACCGTTTGAATAACAATGTAATATTTTGCAACCGCTGCACCATTACTGTCACGTACGCTATCCCTAGATTGGTTGCTGGTAAGTAGTGGTTGTCGTCATCAACTCGTCATGCAGCAGCTGATTGGGATGGGCGGGGCCTATTTTTATCCAGGCGATAGAGAGAGCCCCGAATCGGGGGGCGGAGGGGGCGGGAATCGAGCCCCTCCGAGGATGCGCCGCAGGTGCTGCTCGTCGGGGACGCTGATGTTACCGCCGCCCCTCTCCCTGCGGCACCAGACAACTCCGCGGCGGCTGAAAACTGAGGCGACCAGCTGGCCGTTCTCCGGCCGCCTGGCACGAAGGAGCTCCTGGTACAGAGCGGTTCTGGTCGGCGTGAGGCTCTCCGTAATGTAGAGGGGGGCCAGACTGTCACGGCGTGCACCAGGCGCCGAGCCCCCGCGGCCGAACAGCGAAAAGCGGCTCTCATAAATGTCATCTCGCAAGCGACGTTTCAGGAACTTGACAATCACTTTATTTTTCGCCGACAGTCGATGTGCGACTTGAATATCCGCCGTGACCAGTTTGATGCTCGGCAGCCGTTTTCTGATAACTTCGACCACAAGTTCTTCGATGTCCTCATGGTCGTCGCGGCGCCGAAAATCATCGCACGTAAGGATCAGGGACGACAGTCGTCGATTAACGTCCATGCTTTCAACCCGCTGGGTTAGATGTTCGAAGGCGCTGTCGCGGGCTTCTAGCTGCTCCCTGAGGCGACGGATCTCGACGTCGCGATCCATCAGTTCTCCCTCTACTTGTTCCAGTCGCATCTGCAAGTGTTGTATTTGCGGCTCGTACAAAGAAGCGACTTTAGCGACCGCACCGTCAATCATAGTCTGGATTGTAGCCAGTGCCCTCTCGCTGAGCTCCACACCCTCCGCGGCCGGCCGCTTAGCCCCGGGCGAGGTCGAGTCCCGCGGCGACTGGGAGCCGCGACTGGGTGCACGGCGCTTGTTAGCTGCGACTCGCTTCATCATTTCAGGCACAGAAGCTTGTCTGATTGAGGGTTTGTCGTTTCGTCTCTCGATGCACTCAACGTCTGACGCGGCACAATCAGTGTTGAATTCGTCACTGTCTGAGAGCATAGCGACACAGATCAACGGACCGTCGCAAGTGTTTATCACTCAGCTCACGAGCCAAGCAGCATGGGTGTACCATGGCACCATCGCATGACTCTTTTTCACAAACTGCACTTTTCACTGCACTGTTCTCGAACAAAGGGCCGCCGCCGCCCGGCGGTAACGGAGCCGGTCACTCGGCCATAGGCTGGCCTCACTGACGGCTGACAGGTACCGGACCCGCGCGGAGCGAACCGTCCGGCTCGGCGACCGAGGGGTGACTGATATATATCCGTGACAGTGATATATGTGTACGTGAGCCGGAGATCGCCCGTATTGCGTGGAATATAGCTGCTTGTCATGCCTAATGTTATTACAAGGTCATTTATGCTCATGTAAGTGACTGTTGGCTTGGACGGCATTAGTTTCGGCTATGACCTAATGCATGAATATAGGTCGCCGTAAGACTCAGAATTTTTCCTCCTAACGGAGCATTTTGAACCTTTAAGCACACTGAAGGTGAATGTAGATCCACAGCTGCGTATTTTTCATGCCGCTATTCAACTTAGTGCCAACCTGCAAATAGTTCAAAACCACTTACTTCTCGCCTGCGTGCGTAACGTGAGCTCAGCTGACATGTTTCTTGGATCGATTAGTTATATGTTTGATGTTTGAAAGAAACACTCGATAATTAATTTATTGTGAATCGCAGGGCATATCGTTCGAATCCTGATGAAATGCCATGGGCATACAAAATGCATAACCACATCGATGAGTGATGTGATCTACATTGATCCTATGCAATCACCTCGCATTGACGCTCACATTTGCTTAGCTGGCGCTGCAGAAAAGAGCGTGCTTCATTCCGCGAATGCGTCGCAGCCTGGACTCAGTGAATGGCTGATAACCCAACCAAAACAGTATGTATTGCCAGGATATGAGGGTGAATGGTGATATGGCGCATAGATCGTGCGGAACGAATAATGCAGGCAACCGATACCCGTCCGAAATACATAAGCGAACATCCATAGATTTATATCGATACCATTTACGTCTTGTCAATAAAGCCCCCGCCCCTTTCACACGATAGACAATGGACTCACCTAGCCATGTTCCCAACCATCTTAGCCATCTTAGCCATCTTTCTCTCGTCTGCCGGCAGTTCCTCCTGCGCGTCACATGCACTGGGAGGAGCGCGAGATCGCCATGAAACTGCAGGTCTCCGACCGGCCCGAGTCGCAGCTCACCGCCTGGATATTCAAACTGTTCCTGGAGGAGGCGCTCGGCTACGAGCGGGTCGAGCTGGTGAACGTGCGAGACACGTACAACATGACCACCTATATCCGCACACTCTCCGACTGTCCCAGGTCAGTATGTGCGCTGCGGCCTGATCTGCTGTGGTGTCGTACCGTCAGACATAATTCGAAGTGTCCGTATACCTAATTGAGGTTGGTAGCTTGACTTGTTTGGCTAGCTTGACTTTTTGTAATAGGAATATTGCTAACTTAGAGTTAAAGAAACGTCACAGCAACATGGAAACTTGCCCGTGAGGCGGTCCACCATCCTGCCACAAATGAGTCAGCTGTTATTGTATCGTCTCTGCGACAAGCATAAGTTCCAATGCACTTTACATGTGCCCTTTACCTGTGTTACATCACTCCTATTTCTCTGTGCTGCCCAGTGTCCGTATCACACCTTTGACCTTTGGCACACCATTGTTGTGTTCCCATTACGGAGTATGCCCCTCGTTATATCCCATCTCACACATCTGTCACACGCCTGCAACTCCTCTCATGCCCCCCCCCCCCCCCGTACGGCAGGTGCGTGGATCTGGGTCCTCTGTACCTGCACGAACAAGACGGAGAAGAAGCCGTGATCGAACCCGAGGCCACCATCAACCTCGAGGTGTGGACGCTACCCGGCTACGAACACGAACAGGATATTACTCTGATGTATAACGTCATGTACGCCGGCCCGCTGGGCGCCGTCACCAGGTCAGTCGCCGTCAGGTCACGTCACGGCTCACAGGTCAGGTCACATCACGGATTAGTCGCGGGTTACGGCATGTTTATGTGACAAGTTGCGTTATAACTTATAGGTCATGTCACAAGACGAGATGGCAGACAGTGCTAAGATTGCTTGTTGCAGCAGACGTGTGATTGGCGGGGTGGGCAGCTTGAACGGTTCGAAGTTCGAACAGGGACACAAATGGACTGGGCTGTGATGTAATCGATGAAGTAATACTGACTTCAATGGACCATGCTTATGATAATATGCCATTCTTCTCGACTTTGATAGCCTTATTGGTCGTGTTGTGTAGACTGAGACGTTGTTTGAAGTTCTCCCGGGGATTTATCAGCTCGAGAATTCTGGCTACACGCTAGTACCACGGCGTGATGATATAACCCTCTGAGCTTGTCCAAATAGAGCTTCGGTGGATTTTATTGAATGTGGCTGGTGGCACGGTAGCTTATCAAACGTCACATGCACAATGGACATGTGATTTGCCTTAGGCCTTAGCACATTTGATAGGAATAATATTTTGTATACGAGTACACACATAAAAGTTACTAGTCAGTTCATTCAGACGAATGTTTTTATACCTACTGTAAATCCTTCAGTTCCGGGTGTCGCTTACTTGGTGATTTGGGAAAAGTGGTCGGTCTCCCTTCCTTAAAGGAAAAGGGCCACCTTCGTGAAATATGAAGATATCGTTGTTTTTCATTTTGACATTATTATTTTTCATTTTCTTTTCAAAACTGGTGCCAGAAGTGCACAATTCGCGAAAAAGTATTTAAAACTATTTAACATATTGGTACTATGTTGATACTCTCTACGGCACCTACTGTATGCTAGCATAGATATGACGTCACACTCAAGCCAATCAGCGTTCAGAAGACAGACTCGTCGGATTGTGTCAGATAAGCTGATTGGTTAAAGCTGAGCTGGCTGGAGCTGATTGGTAAAAAACCAAAGCCTCGCCGCGGGTGGCTGTATTGTCGGATAAGAACGCATTCCTGGGATAAGGACGCATTCCTGGCGTATTTTCTTTTAAAATTGCCGATAACTACGAATGGAGGCCGAAATCGGCCGTAAGGAGGTAAACATGTAGGTTTTCGGACACGGGCTACAAGATGGCTATCTCAGTTTCAATCCCCATGTTAAAGGTGGCCCTTTTCCTTTAATGGATTCCCCATCTAACCCTTCTCCTCTCCAACTGAGGCCCTACTCTGCCGGTGGGCCACAGGGTCGGCTGGTCCCTCCAAGGGTTGGTAGCCTCCCTTCCCTCTCCTCTCCTCTGCTCTACTCTCCTTTCCAACTGACACACTGGCCTGCCGCAGGATCGGCTGGTTCTTCCAGGAATTGGTAGCCAACTCTAGTGACGAGGTCCTCGACCACTGGCGGGCCTTCCTGAGGCCGGACGCTGTGAAGACGTTCAACTACACCACCGCAGAGGTGGCCGAGCTGCGACAGAACCTCGTAGACCCCGAGACGGGAAGGTGGGTTAGGGCTGGCGCGAATTCTGTCGATACCTGTCATTGCAATATTGTGGTTAATTGAGCTCAAGCATGTACAACTGATAATTGTTTGAGGGTATGCACACTGGGATGGACTAGAATATAGTGCGTAGGCTTTGCACGACGAAATCGATACATGCCGTCAGCGAATATGTTTTATGGTTTGGTGTGTAGCCGTATGATAAGTTGCGTCATATGAGTTTCTTCCTACCATTCTGTTTCGAAATCGAAGTCAGATCAGTGGGCCCTTGCGCTCTTCGTTATACCGTTCCCGTGATGGGTGGGGTTATTACACTCGGCCTATACCTGCGTCGCGCATACAGCATCAGTCAATGAACATAACATTGCTCCGTAATCTGTGAATCCCTGCAGACTGCGCCTTTGTTGTATCCCGTACAACAAAGGTTACATTCCTGCCATGGCTTCATTCTTGGTATTCACTTGTGCCAACAATGCTCAGCTTCATCTGTTCAATGGGTGTAATGGTGATGTCTGATAGTGCGTCTGGCAGTTTCTGAGAATGGAGCTCGTTTAAATGGCATTGTCTTAAATTGTGCAGCAGTGCGCTAACTGGCTCCGACATTTTTTTGTGAAGCGGTACATGCGTTTCATTCAAATCTCTCTCTCCCCCCTCTCTCTCTCTCTCTCTCTCTCTCTCTCTCTCTCTCTCTCTCTCTCTCTCTCTCTCTCTCTCTCTCTCTCTCTTTCTCTCTCCCTCCTCTCTCTCTCTCCCTCTCTCTCTCTCTCTCTCTCTCTCTCTCTCTCTCTCTCTCTCTCTCTCTCTCTCTCTCTCTCTCTACCTCTCCCTCTCCCTCTCTCTCTCTCTCTCTCGCTCTCTCTCTATCTATCTATCTCTCTCGCTCTCTCTCTCCCTCTCTCTCCCTCCTTCCCTCTCTCTCTCTCTCTCTCTCTCTCTCTCTCTCTCTCTCTCTCTCTCTCTCTCTCTCTCTCTCTCTCTCTCTCCCCGTCACGTTCTCACCACATGTCGTCTCCGCCCCAGGTATAACTGTGAGCATCCTGTGTGCGAAGACGGCATGTTCATCCCTCCGTGGTGCCGAGGCGTTCACTGCGCCGTTCTTCTGGCGTCCAACTCGGGTAAGTTTGTTCACGATGCTTCAGTCCCATGACTGGGAGCCCAAAAGAATATGCTGAACTTGATATTGCTCCGTTGGTCACGATGTTTATTAATTCCGCAATTTTATTTGTATCATTGCGCTATTACAGCGGTTAACGTTTTATTGCTGGTGACTTTGGCATGTGTTTAAACGGTGCAAGAGCGGCATTTGCAACATCATATTTTTGATCAAGTTTCACTGCAATGGTTATATTGACTGGCGTTTGTCATTACCAGAGCCTAAAGCTGATTGCCGAAACCCGCCATGCTATGTCTGGTGCGTGCTGACTCCCACACATCCGTCTGACGCATTTTGGCTGTGAATGCGCACAGGCGAGGTGGGCCACATCATTGAACAGATCACCGTGTTCCGGCTCCACGTGCGTGTGTTCTGGGTGGGTCGCCATTTGGCCAGTGTGGTCAGCCGCCGAACAGCTGCTGAAAGGTGAGGAATTCACGAACAAGGTGTGGCACAAAGGTCACAGGTCAGGGCAGGTCAGGTGGCAGGGTCACACAGGCAAAGATGTCTTGATAGATCAGATCTAAGATCCTAGATCTTCGATCAGCTAAGGCGGGTTTTACAACGTTTATGGTTGGTCGCTTGCACTGTTTAGCTTAGTGAGTAGAACTTTGTATCTAAGATGATCTTTATCATTGATGGCGCCACTACTGTTACTTATACTTTGGTACATTTATTATCATCTACCCGGGATGAAATGAATGACGTATGACGTATATCGCTGCTTATACTGAGTTCCGTCAAATGCCTACACATCTGGCTGCTCTCTGGCAGTGCTGGCATTTATCATAAATTGGAGGCAATGAAACGGATTTTCGATTACATATTAAACTAACGATTCACATATTTCACTGATCTAAACCGTTTGGATAACGTCATATAACTGCGCTCGTACAGCCGATAAAACTTCCACTCCAAGACTGTACCTACACAGATGGGGCGGCACCTGTTCGGCCTTGACCTTCAACACCAGTTGTGTACCACCTGACCCATCAGTGTGCGTGTGCGTGTGCGTGTGTGCGTGAACTGACGAAATGTGCTCCCCTCAGGCCGGTTCTGTTCGTGCACTACTCACCGAGTTTACTGACGCTACACGCCAACTATGTGGAGGTGGCATTCCCAGCTGAAAACGCCTTCGGCAGTCGATTCCTGAGAAAAATGGCATGGATCCGACTCAGAGATGGCGCTACCATGGCGGAGAAGGTACGATGAGGAGGAAGGAGGTATAGAGAGATAGGAAAGTAAAGAAAGAGGAAGAGAGAAACTTATGAATGTGCTACTTGTGTTTTTGTTTTTTTTAAAGATCTCAGAATCTCATGCCAGCAAAGAGGCAGATAAACGAAAATGTATGCAAACTATACGCAATGAGCTTGACATTTGACGGATATGTATGGTATCGAAGTGTCATAACCCAGTCTCCGTTCCGTCGTTTCCATCCTCAGGATACTGAAATCCTTCTCCTCCACGCCGCAACTCCCACTGCGGGCTGGACAGGCGCCTTTATCTCTTGCGGGCTGCTCCCTTGGAGCGGCACCGTTGCTCCCAAGGGAGCACACCCGTAGCCGGGTACAGTGAGTATCTGGGGGGGGGGGGGGTCGGCCTGTCCTCCGGGACAGGCTCAGTTCCGGTGACTCACTAGGGTGCCTGCCCAGACCAATGTCTCCCCCTAATTCCTATCATCGTTCTGGCTCTGCAATGGTCTTGTCAGACCGGAAGGGCCTTACCCAACAAAACAAACAAAACAAAACAAACATAATGCAGTCATGACCCTCGCTTTACGAAGAAACAACCAAGAGACATGTATGGCTATCCATCATCTCCGCAATATCCCTTACACCGCCCCCCCCCCTCCCCTCCCCCGGTAGGCGCTGCACGAGTTCCACTTGACGCAGGAGGAGTACATCGACATGTTGAAGCTGAGCCAGTCGGCGATGCTGCACCACTGGCAGCACGCAGTCACTGGCAGTAACCACTCGCAGCTGCGGGATGCAGCCTGCAACTGGCTCACTAAAAACACTGACCTCTGGAGGGGATGGCGGATCACACGACGGCCGAAAATACTCATCGGAGGCATATTCCCCATCAACGGCATGAACTACAAGGCCAAGGGGGTCATACCGGGTAGGTGTCACACCCCGTACATATGTCCTACGTGCCATACGGGGCTGATGTGTTGGATGGTGCTGCATTCGGCAGCCATGGATGCATTAATTGTAGTCGTTTTACCTATTTGATGCTTGAATCGTCTACGCTCAAGTATGTGTTATGTGATGTTCAAACAATTTTTCATTGCGTCGTTTGCACTATGAATCTGATGGTAAAAAATGTATGAACTTAAGATTTTGCTTACCCACGTCCAGTTAAAAACTAATCCACAAAACAGGTGTGCAGTCCACTATCCAGTCATATGTGCCACGATTGACGTTGAACGCCATGTCCCCCTGGCCCCTGTTTTCACAGCGGCCATGATGGCAGTGCGCGCTGTGAACAAGAACGTCACGGTTCTGCGCGACTACGACCTCTCGCTGAAGTCCGAGGACGGCCAGTGCAGCACCGACATGGTCATGAAGAGCTTCATCAACTACGTGCGCATGCCGGACCACAATCAGATGGCCGGCATCCTTGGTGAGTGGCGAAGAGGAAGTGGAAAAGCAACTGAGGAGTAGGCAGAAATGTTGCCTCAGCCAATAAGTCTTGGTCGATGTTTTGGGGGTCAACGCAGGTGTATTTTAGGCCGATGCTAAATTAATAATTCATAATCGCCAATGCATAAGGGATCCATTTAATTGGTACATATATAGCAGTGATGCCGTTCAATTCCCCTTCATCTACCATCCAGCCGTGATTCGTGACTTGTTCCATGATTCGTACGATGCTCAGATTTCCCCTTTACATTACCTCAATCACCCTGCTTAGTTCTCGTTCGTTACCCCACCCAACCATGTTTCGGTAGTTTCGCAGCCCAACAGACTGCCCGGACCAGCCGAACATCCACTACCTAGTGCTAACAGCCGCCCCTCTCTCCGTCCCGACAGGTCCCGCCTGCTCTGACACGGTGGAGCCCATAGTGGGCGTGTCGCGTCACTATAACGTGGTGGTGATCTCATACAGCGCCGAGGGCGTGCTCTTCTCTAACCGCAGCCAGTACCCCTACTTCTTCCGCACTATCGGCGAAAACAAACAGTTCAGGTGAGACGGGCGGCACGTGGTGGCGGAGTGAAAGGAAGGGTAGCCTGATGGCAACAGTTATCACCAATGGACAGCTCAAGTCAGACTTAAAGACTATCGAGGTAGGTAGCATGTTCAAAAACAAATTTTCTGTTTCTAACCTTATTGACTAATGGCTTTTTTGCGCTAGGTCATAGCATAAAGCGCTTTCATAGGTATCATACTAAAACAAAAATTTCAAACAAAATAAACACTAAAAACCTTTGTATTGTGGGAAAAGGAAGCGTAGCGCCTTTAAATGAAACATAGAGATCGCATACCACGATCTCTGCACGCACAATGTTTTTCCCCTTCGCTCGTCAATAGCGGCCTGCTTCCAATCATCGGCGGCCGGGTACGACGCTATTTGTTCCCGAACCTTCCAGACCCGGTGCTGCATGCTGATGTCACTCTATCCCTCTGTCTACCCGCTCCCACGCTCTGTAAACCCATCTGCTGAGACCGCCCGCTGGTAGCTGGCTGGGCCTCGCTAGCTGTCAGGCTCTGCAGGGCTGGCTGGGTGCAGGAGACTGTCAAAATTGTACGAGATTCAGCGAAATAGCTCGACGTTATACCAGCTATCTGAGTGCCGTGACGTAACAGAATTGAAGGTTGTGTATTCACGGTGAATGGTGACGCTGGAGGAGGTATTTCAATGTCGTGCTGTCCTGATCAGAAAGGTAACCGCAACCTGCTCTGGTAGGTAAAGTCTGTGGCGTTGAGGAAAGGTTTCCTGGCCGACAAGCGCCGTTAGATACGCTATGTGGAAACTTTAAGACATTTATGACTCGGGATTATTGTAACCATGGGTTTCTGTTTGCCTTATCCCGATACTTTACACCGGAGATGAGGCGTATGTTCTTCTGACACCTATATATCCAGATTTGACCGTGAATGTGATGTGTGTCGCGGCACGTGCAGAAGTTTGTTCGTGGGTATGACACGTATTTCAGCTTGGTTGGAAATGTTTGCGTGTGTCCCATGGTGTGCCGATATTTGTCCGGGGATATACCGTGTGTTCCGCCGCATCTGTGCCGCGATCTAACCTGCAGTGTGCACCGCTGCCATCCACAGGTTCGTCTACAAGCAGCTGCTCCGGCAGATGAAGTGGCACCGGATCGCAGCGCTGACCGAGGACGGTCAGAAATACTCAGAGTACATCAGTCTGATGCACGACATGCTGCAGGAGTCCAAGATCTCCTTCATCGTCAACAGGAAGTTCCCCCGAGACACCAAAACAATGGCGCCGGTGAGAAAATTGCTCGACTCGCCTGTCTATTCTTTTTCCGTTTTACGTTGAGCCACTGTATTTTCTTCTGTTGACTAGTTAGACGGGGTCTTAGACGGGGCTTCCCCTCATCACAGTCTTTTAGATCTAATCAATTGAAGAAATGAAATATGAAGAGATTTGTCCAAACTGTTTGGCTGATTGGTTAAGACGGCATAAAATGTCCTGTCAAAGGCGGTATTTACTTGCCTTCTGACTTATTCTTATTTGTGCTCTGTAAGCAATATCAAAAGCAGCTGAACGATTATTTTATGTGGTGGTGGAGACGAATCAGTTTTCCGAACACTGCATTTACTCAACTACACTCAAAACTGTTAGGCATGTCCCATCTTCGAAGAAAGTATATAAGGATACGAATCTCTGGGGCATGGTGGTTGTCCATGCGCTTAATCAGCACCACATTTTCATTTTCCATAGTTATCGGCTGAAAAGGAGCAATGTAAATCCCATAGACTATTGGGCACTTCCCAGAAGCACGGATCAGGGATGCTTATAATTAGCTAACGGCCGTTCGAACTGCGTCGTCTCGTCGCTACTGCGTCGTAGCCGGCTGTCGCCATTGACCGCCGATTATAGGGTAGGCTGCCGATGCGCAACAGGCGATGGCGACGTGGGACACTGTGCCGCCGGCTGTATCGCCCAACGGCCACAGCCGCGGCGCCGGAAATAAAGGGCATCCAGTATTATACTCATACTCATACTCATATATTTCGGAAACATCCATAAGTACATGGGTTTTCAGTTTTCCACGTCAAGCTCAAGATTAAAGTACATAAAAAATATCCAAGTACACATCCCTCAAATTTAAAACAGTACATAAAACACGAAAAATAATGACACTGACGGTATTGCAGCTAGGCCATAAGATGCTAAACTCGAGTGTTATGTCTTGTGATCTCTTTCCGCATTCTTTTCTTAAATGCAAGGTAACTGGGCGCGCATCTCACTTGCACAGGCAGGCCGTTCCACGCTCGAGTCGCGCGACACACAAATGATCGTCTCGCAAACTCTGTTCGCAGTCGCGGTGTTTGCAGCTGTCCGTCACTGGCTGCTCTCGTGCCGCGGCTGGAGACATCGGCACGGCGCGCGACGTGACAGCGGATCGGGTCGGGTGCACTATCGCTGTGCAGCAGGTTATACATGACGTGCAGATCGCGTTCTCGTATCATTTCATCCACTTTGAGCCAGCCCAGCTCCCTGAGTGGCGAAGTTACTCGATCGCGCCGGCTCAAGCCCATGACTATACGGACACCGAAGTTGATGCATCTCTGCACGCGTCTCTGCTCAGTGACCGTGCTGCTCCCCCACACAGACACACAGTACCTGATAAGAGGGAACACAAGTGACTCTACAAGCAGCCGCCTTGTTTCGCGCGGCATGCGACGTCGTATCCGGGCCAGTCCGATCAGCACGCCATAGCACCGCCGTAGGATACTCGATATGTGCTTGTCCCAGGTCAGCGCAGTGTCCACGGTGACGCCCAGAATTTTGACATGTTGAACAGGAGAGATGTCGGTGTTTCCAAAACGGATGTGGAAGTCTTGGTCAGTGTTCAAACGCCGAGATTTGAGAGTCATCATCTCTGTTTTTGAGGGATTTATTTTTAGCCTGTTTTGGGTGAACCAGTCCAGTGTGACCGAAAGGTTGCTTTCTACGCGTTTCTTTAAGTCTGAGAGATTTTGTGGAGTGTCTGAATCTAGGAACTGTGCGTCATCCGCATACATCACTGTTTTACCGTGGGGCACGTGCTGTGGCAAATCGTTCGTGTAGAGCAGGTAAAGAATCGGGCCCAAAATAGACCCCTGTACGACTCCGTGCGTCACGGGCAGCTCGCTTGATCCGCCCCTGACCGACTGAGTCCGGTCGCCAAGCCAGGCACGGAACCAGCGCTGGTCGATCCCATACCACCCCAGCTTCTCCAGGAGACGGCCATGCTCGACACTGTCAAAGGCCTTTGAGGTGTCAGCTGTGACGAGTGACGTCACGCGTCCACCATCGATATTGTTCGTGACGTAAGTGACAGTATCGAGCAGGGCCGCCTCGGTGGAGAGACCGGGGCGGAAACCATATTGTTCGGGGCACAAAATACAATGGCTAATGAGATACTCCATGAGCTGTGAGCACACAACACGTTCACAAAGCTTCGCCATCACAGACAATATCGAGATGGGTCGATAATTGTTCGGTTCATGCACGTCACCACCCTTGTGCAGTGGAACAACGACGGCGGTCTGCCATGATGGCGGTAGCTCGCAACGCACGATGGAGCTGTTGATCACATTCAAGATGTGTGGCCCGACAACACTGAACGTCATTCGGAGCATGCTGATGGTTACACCGTCAGCTCCACTCGCTTTGGATGACCCCATGCGCTGCAGGGCCGCGGAGAGCTCGGGCAGGGTCGCCGGCCGCGGGGCGAACGCTCCGCTGCAGACTCGTGGCGGCCGCGGGTGGAGCCTCTCCCCGGTGTCCGACGCCGCCAGCCCGTCCGCCACAGTGGAGCCGATGGTCGCGAAATGTTGGTTCAGTCGGTCGTACCACGCTGCATGTTGGACCAACGGGCCATCAACTTTCGGTTCTGGTTTTTTACTCGAGATAAGGTGTCGGCGGATGTCGCGCCGACACCGTGTGGGATGCGGCTGGATTCGATGGACTTGCTCCATATCCGCGATTGAACTCTGGGTTGAATCAAACTGAGTGCTAGAGAAGCTTGCCGATATTTACGATTGTTTTCGCTTCCAACTTCTGTGTTGAAGAATCAAAAGCATTTCTGTCGTCCTTTTTATTACGTAAGCCGCAGACTAGACAGTGGGGCTCCCTCCCTTTACCTTAGGCTTCGCTAACGCCTCTCCTCTGAGCCTCCGATGGTGGGCAGTGGCTCTCCCCCCCCCCCCCCCCCCTCTCAGGGACCACCGGCCGGATGTGACGCACCGTCACCGATGCGCCGTTTCTGCCGCGGCCCGTTTCCGCTGATCGAATTTATTCTGCGCTGTCGCAGTCTCGGAACTGGTCTGATACAATCAGTCGTGCTGGCACCATGCACCAGAAGTGCCACTTGGGCTGATTACGGGACTGAATGCACGGCCGACCGTCTCCTGGCTACGGTCCGCCGTGCCTCGTGTCTCTCTCTCTGCCGTGGTACAGAGGTCGACCTCCTTGGTGTATTTGTAACCAATTGGCTTGCATGTGCCGCTCAATGGGTCCGTTAAATTAGAATGTAGGTAATTTGATTATTGCGTAGCCTTTCCATTCCGTATTTGGTAATATGTATCTTTCCCACGTACCTCCGTGTGATGACTCTTGTTTAACAGCCTTATTTTTGCCCTCTAGATGAAATGCTTTCGGTATTTCATATTCTAGTTCACCGGATTTACACATACTATTAGGCGTTTACTCTCCACACATTGCTTCTTTTATTTCCCTCCGTTCATAGCAGTACCTGACATTACAGTCTTTACCGCAGCAAATACATGACTGACCTTTTGTTCTGGCCAATAAATTCACATCGCACGGTAACTAACGAACCTTTTCATCGCAATACCTGATTGACCTGCTCACAACACGTACACGACTAGCCTTCTCACCGCAATCCCTGACGTTCTGTCCTCAGTATCTGACAGACCTGCCCGCAATACATGACTGACCATCTCACCGCAATCCGTGGCTTTCTGTCCTCAGTACCTGATAGACCTGCCCGCAATACATGACAGGCCTTCTCACCGCAATCCCTGCCTTTCTGTCCTCAGTACCTGACAGACCTCCGTGAGAAGAACGCCCGGATCATTATCGCCGAGGCTTACGAAGTAGCTGCGCGCGCCATCATGTGCGAGGCCTACCTGAAGAACATGACCGCCAGGCAGGTGGGTATCAGCAGGGAGCTAATGCCACAGCCTGAGCCGTTCAACATGCCTCGTATAAGATACCATGTCCTAAACCGATACACACAGCTCTCTCACTAGCGACTAATGACCAGTTGCTCGTACCTGTGCAGTACCCAGTAGCGCGAATCAGGTGTCGTTCTCGCTGGTCCCGAGCTCACTGGTCTAGCCTCTAGCCACCACCAGCGTATCTGGTGGGCTTCCAGACGAGTTTGACAGTACGAGACTAATGCGAGGCAGATGGAATGTTCCGCCTCGTCTCCCGCAATGGGATACTGTGAAGTAGTTATGTAGAAAGAAGACCTATCACGATACTTATGCTGGTGCGTCTCTGCGCACATGATAGTTTCTCGCGAAGCAAAGTAACACGAATGGTTGCAATAAATGTCTTGGATGCCATGTTGATTGCACCTATTGGGATACCTGAGACCTATCATTTTGCCTCGGTTTTCAGGGTTACGTGTGGTTTTTGCCAGAGTGGTTCTCGTCAGAGTGGTATCTGGTAAATAGCACTGATAGCACCGATGGGGATCACAGCAAGTGCAAGCCAGAAGAACTCATGCAGGTCAGTTTACAATGCATGATTTTACAGCGATCTTTACAATATGTCGTGCAGCTGAGATGTTATGACGAATCAATGTATGTTTCTTATCAACATGCACTCATATATCTCACGCGTCATCACTACCTAGTGTCACGATCGCTGCCGTCATTTTTTAGCCGATGGGCAGTTTGAAGCCGAGCACCTGCTTTGGCCGTCTAGACTGTCTCCTCTCTGACTTTTGACCTCTACCCTCAGGCACTGGAGGGTCACCTGACTCTTTCTCACGCCTACTTTGCCAACGACACGGAGATTATGCAGGAGGGCATCACGGTCAAACAGTGGCGACACAACTACAGTGTGCAGTGTGAGGAGGTGAGCCCAGGGTGGACAGTGACGTCACAGGGTAGTGACGTCACACATTTTGATTAGAATGGCCACCGTAGTACATACGTATGTCTCTGCATTATGAACGCCGCATGTGCTATTATTGGATTGGCTGCTGCAGTAATTTGGTTTTGTCTTTTACAATACAATACAATGACATTTTGTACATTTTGTACATACAATACATTTTGTCTTTTACAATACACTACTCTCTGAGAATGACTGCAAGAAATACGACGTGATATTCAATACAATATAGTACAATACAATACAATGAAATTCCCTCCGTCAGGAGTACGCCGTAGAAGAGTCTGACTACGCCGGGTACGCCTACGACGCCGTCTGGACGTACGCCCTGGCTCTGGACAAGCTGCTGTCGGAGAAACCTTCCAGTTTTCAGAACTTCCACACGGGGCCCACTACAGCGTGAGTTCTCAGCGCCTGGAGCGTCCGGGGTGTAGCTTTTAGCTGAGGCTTAGTTATTGCTTTGAATCCTTTAATTGTTCATTTTTCTTTAACCCTCGCCCGCACATGGGGGGGGGGGGGTGGTTGCCACCCCCCAGGTAGTCTTTCTGCTCTGCACTCAACATTTTTAGAGCTATAAGGCTGATTTTTCGTATAGCTGCTCCTCTATCCTTTCTTGATGTCCACTGAAAATTTCAAGTTTCTGTGATTTTTTGTTTCGGAGATATGACCTTGTTTTTCAGGTCATGTCATGACCCAAATGGCCAATTCTCAACATCTTGCGCTGGCTATGGGCCTTGTGAGCTTTTGACACCTTGATTTCGGCCTTTTTTGCCAGTCTTACCTCCCAACTATCATGGAACATGTTGTTCGACGATGTACAGATGTCAAGGTCAAGGTCAACCTAGGTCATCTAAGATAATTACGTTTTAGTTAAGCGGAAATTACTTTTTGTCAAGTTTTTTTACTACATTTTTGTTAAAAGCTTCTCAGATCATGATTTCATGTAATATGGACACAAAAACAATCGGTGCACACATAAGTATACACACAGACACACACAGACATACAAACACATATTATTAACCTTGACCTAACTTGACCTGACATGACCTCAGCAGCAAAAATCTGGTCGGGTAGTGTGACAAAGAGGTTCTAGCTGGCTTGGCACCAGAAAACAGCATCGTCATTGGTATATGGTAAGCAGCGCACTTGATATCCAACGTTGACCCAAAATAGCAACATTTTTTAGTTTGACCTGACCTGGAAGGTCAATGACTGACCTGAGAAGGTAAAACTGGGTATCATTGGATTCGTCTCTTCCCAAAGAATCTTTTTGGTCTTTACCGCTAAGCTCTATCTCCAACAGGAACGAAATGGCGCGGGGGGTGGCAACCACCCCCCCCCCCCCATGTGCGTTCTAGGATGGGAAAATGGCATGTGCGGGCGAGGGTTAATTCTAAAATGTAAATGTTACTAAGTTAATTTGTGTTTCTAACGGTCAGCGACTTTGAAAAGGTATACAATTGTCCCGTATGCATTTGTGAATACATACATGGAAATCTAACTGTTATGCATACGTTTCCTGACAGCCCGGGGTATGTTCCTCCAGACGTTTTGTCGAGATTCTGAAGGCGACCAACTTCAACGGCGTGTCGGGCAACATCCAGTTCGTGGGACCGTCCCGCATCTCCATCATCCTGGTGAAGCAGTGGCTGCGCGGAGAGTACCACGTCGTCGGACACTTCGAGCCGGACGTCGACAGTGGTGACGGAGGCATGTGAGTGACGTCACTGGCACAAAATGACGACCTCGCTGGTCTGAATGGGGGAATTCTGAGGCACGCAGAGTTTCGCAAAGTTTCTTAAAGCTTTCATTCCATTAACCCCATCCAAATCGTCACCGTTAGGAGCTCTTCCACTCAAATATTCAAAATTGGAACATTTCTCGAACTGTTTTTCTGGACCACTCTGATATTTCATCATCGTTCCTCCCTCACTCTTACTCTGCCTTAAGTCCGTCCCTCTCTCGCTCTCCCCATGGCGGGTGCCACACAAAGAGGCGAGCGATTTCACCCGACCACCGCGGCCCGGCGCCATTAGCATTTACACGACTCGGCAGAACCGTTTTCGGGTGTCTCATGCATAACTGATGATATGTGATGTTGCGTGGCGGCCGGCAGTGGGCGGTGGACGAATGATGGTGGGCTGTGGACGGTTGATGGTGGGCAGTGGACGGTGGACGACGGTGGACGATAGATGATTACGGAGCGAGCGAAGCGAGCGGAGTCTTACGTAGAATAACGGAAATTTCTGAGTATGAGCGGCCGGCCGGCCGGCCGGCCGGCCGGCCGGCCGGCCGTGCGGACGCTTTTGCGAGGCTTATATCTCAGCAACCACTTGACCGATTTACATGCGGTAATTTTTGTAGGGTAGCTTCATTCCTTCTACCAAGTATTGGACTATTCCCGATGCATGTGGGTGACCCCTTATGCACGTGCCACGTGCAAAACGAAGAGGTGTCACTTTTGTAATTGTTGCAATATCTCGGTAACTACTTGGCCGATTGCGCTGAAAGTTGGCATGTAGGTAGGCACCCACTAGGCACTGCATATCCATGTGCCAGAGTTGGGGTGCTGCTGCACGTGCGCACGTGCAGGGGTCGTTTCCAGATCTCGAGAACGGCTGGACCGATGGCGCTCAAATTTGGTACACAGTTAGGGACCAGTTAGTAGGGTGCCGTGCACAAGTCAGTTGGGACCCATTTTGCACGTGCGCACGTGCAGGGTGCCGCTCCCAGATCTCGAGAACGGCTGGGCCGATTGTGCTCAAATTTGGCACATTGCTAGAAACCGGTCAGTAGGGTGCCGTGCACAAGTCAGTTGGAGGTACCCCCTCGAAATTTCGCACGTGCAAGACTCACCCCCTCGCTCGCTCCGTTAGTCGCCCCAAAAGGCGCTATACTGGTTAATGATTGACATTAAACGATGAGCGATGAACGGTAGACAATGGAAACTGGACATTTTATGTTGTTCTCATTGCATGATGGACGGCCATTTGTAAACAATGGACGGTGGACGGTAGACGGGAAAGGTAGACACTGGACACTGGACAGTGGACGGCGGATAGTAGACTGCGGACGACGGACGGTGTAGAGTGTAGAGTCGTAGACGTTAGTCGGTGGACGGCGGACGAACTGGTGAACGGAACTGCAGTGACATTTATCTTTCAGTCACATATGGTGTCATCCTTGGTGGTGACAGTGTGTAGGTGACAGTCCAGATGAGCGTGGGACGCCGCTCCCGTATTCCGCTGCCTGCCCCCGCGCTGTGTAGGATGGCCTCAATATCGGGACATCCGGTCTACTCCTACCCCTCGATCCAATTTAGCCTGGATCTGGGGCGAGATAACCAGTGCTGTGAGTGGAACGGAAAACGACTCTTTGTCCCGGCCGAGCATCTAAAAATCACGGCCTAAAATGGATTCACGACAGGAAACTGTGGTCAGTCTCGTTAAAACCTATCTCATGAACCACGGCTAAATATGGCTGTTTACGTCACAGTTGAAGAGGCACGAGGTGAACATACAGAATAGCACTGCTTGTAACGCGAACAGTTCGCATTTTGTAACACGCGTATTCACGTGTTGCACAGCTGCATGCCCTCTGCCTAGCTCTGAGGAGTACCCCCCCCCCTCTCTTATCTCAGACTGCGGCTGGACGAGCGCAAGATCCGGTGGCTGACGTCGGACGGCAGCCGCCCCGTGGACGGCTCCTCAGACCCGTGCGATCTCCAGCCGCTCGCTGACCTCCTCGGCACCACCTGCGAGAACGCCATGATCATCGTCAATAGCATTGTGCTGCTGTTCGTGCTGTTGATGCTTATCTGCTGTGTTCTCTTCTATAAACGCAGGTGTGTGCCGTTGAACGCCGATATATGCAGCTTGATGAATTGATAGTTTTTAAGGCTCGTGGATTATTTTTTGATAACACGCATTTAGTCGCTACTGCACTGTCATTTATGGGTTGCTCTAAGTATGTGAATTAACGGTATACCAATTTTATTTGATAACTATTGAAAGAGGTTCCCAAAGCAGCAGGTAATCCTTCGTATCTTTTCACTGGTATCTACCGATTGTATCGCCGTTCTCCATCGCTCTTCCACTGTCCAACTATCCAACTATCCAACTCAGCGTGGCCTATCTGGTTTCCCAGGTACGACAAGAAGATGCTTCGTCTCAGGGAGATGGGACTGACCAACAAGATGGAGTTGAGACTGGACGGATGGGAGATCAGTCGGGATAACGTGGTGATGAACCGCCAACTGGGAAAGGGTGCGTTCGGCACGGTCTACGGCGGAGAGGCCACCCTGCCCAAGGACAGGTCCTACCGCGGCCCGGACAAAAAACGTGGCGGCCAGGAGGTCGAGATGGAACTGGTGAGCAGAGCAGGAAATCTTCGGTGCTTTCCGAGTGAGCTGTATATGAAGATTATAATAATGAGGATATTGACCAGAGTAAATTGACCGGATGCTGAAGGGAAATAGCATATATCAAACGTCAATCGCTCTTTTCTGCCTCGGTATGTAATTACAGTAATGCTGCGCAGTGATATTGCATTTAACCCTCGCCCGCACATGGGGGCGTGGTTGCCAGTTGCCACCCCCCCCCCCCCCCCAGGTAGTTTTCTGCTCTACACTCAACATTTTTAGAGCTGGAAGGCTGAGTTTTCGTATAGCTGTTTATCTATCCTTTTTTGATGTCCACTGAAAATTTTGAAGTTTGTGTGGTTTTTGCTTTCGGAGATATGACCTTGTTCTTCAGGTCATGTCATGACCCAAATGACAAATATCCAATATCTTGCGTGGGTCTTGTGAGCTTTTGACACCTTGATTTCGGCCTTTTTTGCCAGTCTTACCTCCCACCTATCATGGAACATGTTGTTCGACGATGTACAGGTGTCAAGGTCAGGGTCAAGGTCAACCTAGGTCATCTAAGGTAATTGCGTTTTAGGCAAGCTGAATTTACTTTTTGTGAAGTTTTTTGACTGCATTTTTGGTAAAAGCTTCTCAGATTATGGTTTCATGTAATATGGACACAAAAACAATCGGTGCACACATCAGTATACACAGAGTCACAGACATACAAACACATATAATTGACCTTGACCTAACTTGACCTGAAATGACCTCAGCAGCAAAAATCTGGTCGGGTAGTGTGACAAAGAGGTTCTAGCTGGCTTGGCACCAGAAAACAGCATCGTCATCGGTATATGCTAAGCAGCGCACTTGATATCCAACGGTGACCCAAAACAGCAACATTTTTTAGTTTGACCTGACCTGGAAGGTCAATGACTGACCCGAGAAGGTAAAACTGTGTATCATTGGATTCGTCTCTTCCCAAAGAATCTTTTTGGTCTTTACCGCGAAGCTCTATCTCCAACAGGAACGAAATGGCGCGAGGGTGGCAATCCCCCCCCCCCCCCCCCATGTGCGTTCTAGGATAGGAAAGTGGCATGTGCGGGCGAGGGTTTATATTTTTTTTTTATAACTCAGTTAACCAGACACGACTTGCCATGCTCGGATCTACCTACCGTTGACTATTTAAGTCCCACAGCGTTCGGTGGCCGTCAAGACGCTGAAGCATAACTGTACACTGGAGGAGAAGCTGAACTTCCTCAGCGAGGCAGAGATGATGAAGCAGTTCAACCACAAGAACATCGTGCAGCTGCTGGGCGTGTGTACACGCTCGGAGCCGATCCTGACGGTGATGGAGTACATGCTGTACGGTAAGCTGCCGCCTCGGATGCTGAAGGGACACTCATACGATTATTTTACAGTTTTTTTTTTCACGAGAACAGCTTGTTGTCATCACTTGTAAATAAGTATCTAATTGTCAGTGCGTCTTTCTGTTCTCCGTACGTACTGTTTAGCGGGAAACAATGGGCAGCAATAACGTTGTTATTCACTGACCTTTGCCGTCAATGTTAAAGTTTTTAAGTATCGGTGGAGGTTCTGCGATGTCCTAGGGGATTTGGAGGATGAAGGCTCAGTCGCGTCGTGTTGTCTGCGTCGCACAGTGCTCCGGTCGGCAATCACGAACGATTAGGTACGGGGGCGGGGTGGGGGCGGACAGGGCTGAGGGCTTCGATTAAGCGCCTTAGCGCCGGCTGGCACGGGCTAAGCTCGTCCAAATGGGGCGGCGCGCTGCGCCCGCGGACCGCCTGATCCGGCGGATCGCTCCGAGACGCATCGGTGGCCCGTCTGTTTGTGCGGTGACGTCACGGGGTTTGGCGTGACGTCAGAGGAGGTCCGGTTTCCGGGGACATTTGAAGCCGATAGGTAAGGGATAGATGCTTTGAATTTTGTCCACAACGATCATTTTTCTGCCTTGTGATGTTCCCCATATGTGTTTCTTTTCAGGTGACCTGAAGAATTTCCTGCTCGCCCGACGTGGTCATGTCATCGACAAACAGTTTATGGACGAAAATAATGAAGTATCCAGCAAAAAGTTGACATCTATGGCACGAGATGTGGCCTGTGCGCTCGCTTACTTGGCTGAGCGCAAATACGTGCACAGGTAAGAGCAGAACCTCTTGGAGGCTTCACGGCTAGCTAAACCTACCATTCAGGGCCCCCGGGAGGGATGGAACCATCAATGCGGGAGGTGACTATCAATTCGGTTTCCGAATGCGTTGCGAATTGCCGGTAGCTAGATAGATCGTTAACTTCTGCAGTTGCGCTGTGCCCATATCACATTCAGATGTACTTGTTTATCTGACGCTAGATGTCACTAGTATGACTTGCCTGAAGTGGTATGCTGTACCGCATAGCACGGATGGGCGAACTTCGCGGCTGGATACTCCGGGTCATGGAAGATGAATCGCGAACTATTACCGATAATAATCGTTGTCCAACGTAAATATATCTGTCTTAGGCATGATCTATTTATTTATTTCACATCGAGAGGCATATCCGCTGCATACATTGGCCATTCCATGCCTCGAGTCAATTGCATTTAGTAAAGGTCTATATGTTAACAACTTTTATTCAGGTCGGTTCTCTGTTCTGTTTACCAGTTCGTCGAACGCTCACTGTTTGTTATTGTTTTTTCCCGTCGTCAGGGATATCGCGTGTCGGAACTGCCTGGTCAACGCCCAGCACACAGTCAAGTTGGCCGACTTCGGAATGACGCGCTCCATGTGCGAGAATGACTACTATCGGTTTAATCGTAAAGGTAAGTGAGGGAAACATTGACTACACTACAGCGGAGCTATGGTAAAGCCTTCAGGCGACAATAAAACGATAGCAGCTGTTGCATGTTAGGTGAAAACGATTATCAATGACCTCTTGCATATTCAGTTACCTCAGTGGCGCATATGTCCACAGTTTGGCCTCTGTTTAAGCTAAGTTTGTCCTCTGTTTGCTGACTGTTCTGACCCCGGTGCCGTCTCCGACAGGTATGCTGCCCGTGCGCTGGATGGCTCCAGAGTCTCTGGGTGACGGCCTCTTCACGCCGGCTTCGGACGTGTGGTCGTTCGGCGTGCTGCTCTTTGAGATAATTACGTTTGGCAGCATCCCGTTCCAGGGACTCTCGAACGCAGAGGTGGTGGACCATGTGCGACACGGCAGTCACGTGGCCGTGCCGCACGGCGTCAAAGGCGAGCTGTGAGTACTGCTGAGAGGTGGGGAGGGGACTGAGGGGGGTGTAGGACGGATGGGGTCGGAAGATGAGGCAGTACGATGCACAGACTGATGTCGGGTAGTGAGAATGTAGTAACGTTATTTTGCTTTTTTGAAATTGCACTGTCTGAATAACATTGAGCCATATTAACAATGAAAAATGACAATGAATGACAATGAAATGTGTACGATGTCAATGCAGTCGTTAACGTTGTAGAGAAGTCTGATTTCTTTACGCAAACTGCCGCTATGTGTGTTCCGATATCGTCGGGCGCTGGGCTCGTCTGACCGGTATTCCTCGTCGTGTTCCCAGCGCCGAGCTGCTGCTCTCCTGCTGGTCCTACTCTCCCGAGAAGCGGCCGGAGGCCAAGGAGGTGGTGGAGCGGTTCGCCTCCTACCCTCGGCTCATCTCGCCGTGTCTGGACGCTCCGCTGTCGGTGGTCCAACTCGACGGTCAGAACACGCACGAGGTCGACCTCAACTCGAGTCGCAAGCACAGTCTGTTGATGAACGGCCGGCCGCAGGCGCTGTTTCAGCGAGCCACCTCTCACGAGCTGGCCGATATCGCCGAGTCCGAGAGGCTTGTAAACGGCTCGGCACCGACGGGAGGCGGAGGCTGGACCGTGCCCTCCAGCCCGTTCGGCCGTCACGCGGCGCATAACGGCCGTCACGGCCGTCCCGGTCACCGTCACGCGGACACGACTGATGTGTGAGCGACCGTCACGGAGCGGTCCGCACCGCGCCGTCCGGTGCGTCTAGTCAGAGCCGTTCTATCAAGTACAAAGACTGGGGTTGGGGTCGTCATAGACTGATGAGAGAGTCATGTGTTAATCGATAGGGGTGTCAGTCAGCCACCCAGTGTTCATAATCTTCACCGGTCGGCTCTGGCGGCTGGTTCCCGCAGCCGGCCACAGCCAGTGGCGCTCACTCGTAGCGCTCGATATATTCTCTACGCTAACGGAAGTTCCATCGCGAGCTTAAAGTCCAGGTGACGTCCGCGAGCTCCGCGCTGCTCTTCCATATGTCATGGTTGGCCAATTGTCGCCGCTGGGAGGCGCCCCACAGCAGTCATTAAGGGATTTGGGCTCATATATAGATCTGTCGGCATTTCTGCCCAACGCGGTGGATTGGGCCGTACGTTAACACTGCTCAGAAGCTAGTGCAGTCATTTTATCGGCAGTTTGCCACTGTATCATCGAAAGTCATGGAGGTATGTACGTCGGCGTGGTATTGTATTTTGGTTGTGCACTGCGTTTGTGCGCATGTATGTTTGTGTATGTGTGCATTGTGCCATTGCAAGGCATGCGACTGTTGGGGCAGGGATGGGTCAGTTTGCGGCTGGTAGTGACAGAACCACTGGATGTGGGGTAACGCATGTTGCCAGGGTTGCGTCAGTCGAGAAGGCGCGGTATATGCCATAGGCACGCTGTGAAAATCTTATTTGAAATCATGAAACGTCATAACATGATGTCAAAGTGATGTTATGTGTGTCAGCCGCGCGAAATCAGTGACTCTACGTTACGTCAGTGTGGTGCTAATTGTCCTAGTAGTAAGTGATAATATTGTGGTGTGAGACATCATGTGATGTCTTGGTGGTATCGCATGACGTGGTGACGTCATATGATGTCGCTGTGCCGTGGATGATGACGTGGGCTGTGACGATGTACGATAGTTGGACAGGTTTAGAGGCGCATCCTGGCTATAACTCAGGTGAACGTCACTCAGAGGTCACGACGGTAGTCAGGTAGCATGACAGGCGCCGAGGCGCGCCGCCGTTCGAGTCAGTGGGTCAGTCGAGACTCGTGAGACTTCCATAGGATGTTGACTCTAGTTTACTTCAGGGCACTCTTATACTATCGCTTATACCTATCACATCTGTTATCTTTGCACACCATTTAAAGATATTGGGAAGATGTGCCCCGCTTTGCCCTCTCTCTCTTTCCAACTATGGCAAGCTGCGATGTGTTATTTACCGAATGTCAATCCAGACCGTCATATGCGCGGCCCTCCTTCGTTCTTGATAATTTCCAGAAGTGGTCATTGAACTCAACATTCAATTCATAGTCATGACGGGTCTGCTATTTGTACTTCGCATGTTGTCAATTCGTAAAATGAAAATGTGTTATTTTGATTTTCGTCGCCGTTTTGAATTTATTGAAAATATGTAAGGCTGCCTTTCGTGCTAATTAAACAAGAAAATTGTAGACGGATCACAGGAAGGTAAAGTTACTAAGATCCGTTCCGTCACTCGCCAAATATTGATGGTAGATAATCATGACTCATTGTCCATTGACCCCTTGGAGCGGCACACGGAGCAACACTACCGGTAGTGTTGAACTTCTGTTGAATATCCTTCGCCCCAGTGGGGGGGGGGCATATGTTACCACCCTGTCGCGTTTTTCGCGTGTAAATAAAAAAGCGCGGCGCGTAGCGCCGCGCCGCTTGGGGTAGCTTTTTGTACATCAATTTTGGACAATGTGTGAAATTTTTGACCCCAGGTCATGTCAGGTCAGGTCACCAGGTCAAGTTAACTGACCAAGCCTAAAAAAAAGTTTGCAATCATGTCCAGCCTGCAGTGTTTGTCAGAGAGGTTTCAAACTTGGTGGATTGCATGATGTTATGGGCGCCTACAATTTGTATATCTCGGATTTTTCATATCCGTGACCTAAGGTCAGGTCAGTGGCGTGACCTTACCATTATAAGGCAATGGAGAAAAATGAAAATGCCTCTAGATCCGTGTGTACGCATGGGAACAGTCCAAATATTTCAGAATCACAATGATTTAGTCCACTCGTGATGACCAACGTGTCATTTTTGCTGATAGCCTCTAGACAGGTCATCTGAGGTCACTTGAGCTACAAACAGTTTTTTGCCAATAACTCGCGATTGGAAAGAGATAGAACGCTGGGGATGGTCTCATTGTGTTTGTCTTGTTGAGACGCATCGACTGATATGCAACATGACCTTTTCCGGTCAGGTCATGACCTTGACCTGAGGTCAAATTTTCAAGTTGACCTTTCAAGGTCAAATTATAGTTCATTCGACGCGTCTCGGCGAGGGGAACACGATTCTGGCAATTGAAATGCCGTGGCTTTTTGTAGTCAAAAGTTATTGTCGAAAAACACTTTTCGTAAGAACAGCTATTTTTGGAGTTTTTGCCCTCTGGAGGCTAAACCGTTGACCTGAGGTCAATATTGATAATGACCTTTTCAAAAGAAGAGCTCAAAAGCTATCGTTTGCTGTTCCATGCGTTTTTCTAGCTACCATAGTTCCTGAGATAGCGGCATGTTTTCTGAAAAATATAGTGACAATTGGCAAATTTTGACCTTTGATGACCTCTGGTGACCCCAATATTGCTCAAAGGTGAAAAATGACCGAAATACTTTCAAACGTACGCATTGAGAGCTATCGACTGCTTTTTACCGCGTCTTTCTATCCCTCTTAGTTTTTGAGTTAGAGGTGGGTGGTAACATATGCCCCCCCCCCCCCCCACTAGGGCGAAGTTGGCTGAGACCGCCACTGGGGCGCGGGATATAGTACCACCGTCTCATACACACTACCTCTGACTGATATTTTGTGTAGACGCTTGCACGAATGCTTGATTTTGGTCCCGTTCTGGTCAACGTTCACATTTTCAAAGCATATTTTGTGAAACCAGCACGTCACTCTGATAAAATCATTGGGCACCGTTAGCTCTGTCAATGATTCGCCCTTCTAATCGGTGTGATCTTTGGCCCTCCATGTCTGCACCAATGTGGATTTTCAACCCTCAGGAGAAGGGGAGGGGTCCATTGTGCTGCCACGTTCACTCGGCGGACGTCAGTTCTAGGCTCACGGGAGCGGCATCGTTCGCCGGCTCTTCAATGCAACAACGCTTACCAAGTGCAAACATGTGATGATGACACAGGGTTCTGCCCCGGAGCCCCGGACGCTGCCGCGTTCCCTACTCGATCGGGCGGCCGGCCGCGTTCGGGGCTGTGTGGGCTGCGCCTGTCTGGAGTAGAGCAGGTAGCATTAGGCCAGCGATAGGCGGTAGTGTATCCGCCGGCAGTTGGTGAGCCGACTAGGTGTTGGCGGCTCCGACTATTGTGAAAAGGGTGCGGATGCAAGGGGCCCGATCAGCAAACTGTGCAATGCATGCGTACTCACAGCTGATGAGCAGCGACCGGCCGGCCGGAGGTGTATCCAGAGTTCCACGATCTGAATATCGGTAATCAAAACTGGATCCAGGGCTTCTCATTGTCTAACGGACATTGGTGAGGTACCGCGCTCACCATAGACAGAAATCTCGTGAGGGTTTGTCTCCCTTTGTGCTCGACCCCAGCGGGTGTCATTGGATGGCTACTGTCGCGGGCTGGCCGCCGTTCAGTGATATGTTTTGGTGGCTTTAGGCCGCGGTGTGTGCGACAGTTTACAGAAAGCCCGGCGCTAAGGTATGACGGCTGGGACTTGCTCGTCTCCCCGTGCGCTATTGTTGCCTGTCGTGTCACGTATTGACGGTCGCTCGCACGGCGTGTGAAGGAATGCAACCGTTGCGACTGAGTCGGGCAGCAAGAGACATTGAGAGGACCGCTACAAATGTGCTGCTTCCCAGTGCGTGAGGTGTCGATATTGTAACAATACATGCTTATCTTGTGTTTGATTGTATTGGAGCTGGACGTGGTTGAACATTAGACCTTTCATGAGGCGTAGGATTTTCATCTCCTGCCAGTCACACTGCACCTTCTGTGGTGCGCCTACTTGCAGTAGCGCGATTCGCTTTCATTTCATATGTAAACAAGCTAATAATGATGATTAGGGTTATTTGGGATCTGCAAAGGTCATCGACGTTCCTAGGTCACATCTTCGCCGCCCCGGTGTGCTCGTTACTACGAATTCGCCGGGCTGGAGGGTTGAACACGCCGTCTGACTTGGCAGCCGGCTGGACCACGGAGCGACACACGGTAGGCGAGGTGATCGAAACTGAAGGTCAAAAATCATTAGCTCCCTACGGGCAATTCTAACGTCATGTCACCAGAGGTCAGCAAAGGTTACATACATTTCGCCTATTCCGGCACTTTTCAAACAAATCGGCTTACATCTCTGGGGGCCGGGGGGGGGGAAACTATAGCGTCGCGGAGGAGCGCATTTGATAGGTAGCTCTTTATGTACAGGGTGTCCCGAAATTGATGCGCGGTTGTTCTATCCTCAATAACTTATAGTGTTCGAATTTATTTCACGGCTTATATGTTGTCATAGTCCCCATTCAGTTGCATACACGGCCTATTGCACTCTAGCGTGTCACGTTTCAGGTTGTCAAGAGTCTCTCCTTTGAAACCGAACGCCATGCCGCTTATATCTTCTGAAACAGCCTCTTCTCTGAGCTAGCCCGTGGAAGCTTGCTCAGCTCTTTTCTGACGATCGTCCAGATAATTTGGATCGGGGACAGGTCCAAGCTGTTTCCAGACCATGTCCCATTCTCCCAGAGGCCTGGGAGCCTCGCTCGGCACCAGTCCTGGGTCTTCCTGGCGTGATAAGCTGGAGCCCTTTCTTGCTGGAAAATGGCCCTGGACATGTCCGACAAAAGTTTGAGTCTGGTTTTTGAACCATTTACCTTTCCCCTCAGCATCTTTGTGGCTGTCAGCATCTGTCTTCTTCAGCACCTCGTTGACATAGTAATATCACGGTCTGTCCCCGAGGCACCTCGTGAAGCTCAGAGCGCCTCTGTAGCTCATCATGCTCCAAATGAGATTCTTCAGCAGACGTTTCACCGTCTCGACAGCGGACTCCTCAGAGCTGCCGTTGGCCCACATTTCGATCGTTCTGGCAGTTAGGGGCTTAGAGACCACAAAGGGCACCTTGTCACTGAAAAGGACGCATCTCCAGTCCTGAATGGTCCAGTTTTTGTGGGTCTTGGCGAAATCCAGCTGCCTGCACTTCTGGACCACGGTAGGCCAAGTCTGCATCCTGAAGCTGAGCAGCTTCAGCTTCAAGATAGTCTTCAAATACTGGTGGAGGGTCGATTTGGACTTGCCAGGGCGAGGGTTAAATCGCGCCTCGCTGAGGGGGGGGGGGTCAGCCCCCTGTCCTTTTCAGTCGATATCTCCCAAAGTATAGTAGGTATCGCCACGAAAGTTTTAGGAGCCTTCGGGCATTAATTTTACACCTTGTGATCAAATATTTTTCCGAAGCCTATATGATTGGTTGGCCGCAAATGACGTCAGAGTGACGTCATGTGCCGCCATTTTCGACCCAAAAAAGGTTTTGCGGGAAGAACTGTCACGCCCACGGTTTTGGAGACAGATAAAATGTTTCAAATAAAAAAAAAACGATAGAAAACGTGTAGATTCAACACAAGGCTACAAAACTGCTACCGCGGATGTGTCAAATTTTGGATTTTGACCTTCAAAACTCAAAAATGATATGTTTTTGGATGTAATACCCTCAAAACATAAATAACGGCCTATATCTTGTGGAACTACTGGTCTGCCATGCCAAACTTGAGCTCGATAACTCGATTTTTGGCAAAGTTATGGTGAAAAAACGGCTAAAAATGTATGACGTTAACTTGCGCACTAATGGGAAAGGCGGTTAATCACCCCTCCCCCCCTGAGGTTTTTCGTGAATAGAGGAAAACCGCGGCGCTTAACTCCACGATATTGGGCATGCCTTTTCCCTCATCAATTTTACACCTGATGTGCAAGTTTTAACGTTCTACCTTTCAAGGTCAGGTCACCAGGTCACTTCGAATGACCCAACCTCAAATCCTTTTTTGCAACTTTGTCACCGTGTCAGAGCTGCAGTAGATGACGGAGGCCTTTGAAAGTCGTAGGACGTAATGAGGCCTTACACCTTTTTTGCAAAATATGAGCTTTGAAATTTGACCTTTTCACCTGACCTTGACCTGACCTCCACCAGAACGTTGTCTAACCCGGCCCTGATGGTCGTGTAACCAACACAATTGAATTTGAAATGTAAAATTGGCCATAAAACATGCATCACACGACCCTAGTATAGTTGGGTCCATATTGTGACCCTTTGTGACCTGACCTCTGCGACCTGACCTGGAATCAGTGACCTCCTAAGCAGCATGTGTATTAGACGACCAACTCTGGATCGATGATGTTCGATAACATGCATTTTATCCGATCTTATATATAACACCGTAACGCATTCAGTGGCGGATCCAGGATTTCGTCAAGGGGGGGGGGGGGCACTTACGGTATTGTGGTGCCCCCTGGCATTTGATGCCCCCCCCCCCCTCCTAAAAAAATCCACGGATTTCGGCCACTTACTTTTCGGGATGGTGCCCCCTCAGACCCGGGGAGAATGCTCCTTCAGACCTCGGATTTCGGAATGGTGCCCCTGGAAACTTGGAACGGAGACAGACTTCAGGATGGTTCCCCCTCTGCCCTCAAACCTCGCGATGGTGCCCCCGACCCTTGAGATGGTGCCCCTCCGACCTAGTTGGGATGGTGCCCACGGAGGGAGAAATCGGGATAGTGCTCCCGGAGAACACAAGATGGTGTGCCCCCGCGGACCTCGGGATGGAAATAGCCCCACCCGAGGCGATGGACAGAAATGGGCCTCCGGGAGACCCCGAAAACGGTACCCTATTCCGATAGATCTTCTACTGGATGGTGTCTCCTTAGGAGACCTCACTGGGTTGAAGCTTCCGTCTCGGTGACCTCCGTGATGAATGAAAAAAAAATCCGCCGTGATGGTGCCCCCGGGAGGCCCAAGGGGGTTGGCCCCATGCCCCCCCCCCCCTGGTTCCGCCACTGAACGCATAGTTCCTTAGAGGGTCGGTGATAAGTGAAAAAATGCGACCTTTTGACCTGGCCTGTGACGTCATCGGTTGCGCCTAGGTCAACGAAACTTGGTCACAAGATAGTTCCCTGGTGGCGCTATCGAACGCCGTTTGTATTAAAGTCGGTCGGTAACTTTCCGAGATCTGAGGGGGATTGAAACGTCCCCTCGCTCCAACAGTTGGTAGGGTCCACCAATAGCCCAACGGGGTGCGGGTTACCTACTCCTCCATTGACTTTTGATTTTTACCTAATGGAGAGGTAAAATTGACCTGACTTGACCTGTGGGCCTCTGCTACCGATATCAAAAATCTAAGATAAAAGTTTTGTACATTTTGTGTCACCCTCATCAAGAAGACACTGAAAGCTTCAAGGCAATCGGTCAGGCAATGTAGCTCTTACGACTGACGAGACGGTCATGAGCTGCGCTCAAGTTGTTTCCGTTTTTGCTCTGGGTACTCCGGCACAGCATACATTCAGGCGTTTCTGGCCGTGACATCTAGGGGGAAAATGAATAACTACGATATTCTTGATGCCGGCGGTTATGGCGCAGTTTTTTTCAAATGCGCTACCACCGGCATCGAGAGTGGGAGGCGGGAGCGCTCAAATTTCAAAAGTTGCTCAAAAGTTGAATCGAAATTTGTGACTGGTGTGCGTCTGCAAGGTTTTTAAGGCAATTAGAGTTCAATTCTGTCGAAACTGACATTTTGATTCAAATCTGAGAGTGGGTCAATCCGACCTGACATTGGTGCAAGTTCCTTGCCCCAAGGGCCTATGGCCTAGATTACCGATCCCATTTCAATTTCAATTTCATTTAATTTACAGCATTGGTAAGATTGAGATTGGGCACTGGGTCCAATCTTACCAAATTGAAATGCAGTGAAATTTGAATGCACATTCACGTCATTTGGTAACATTCAGAACTCTCCATCTTCCAAGTTCCAAATTCACTTATTCATTTGCTCAGCTTTGATAACAGTAACCCGGTTTACATAGCATTTT
The DNA here is from genome assembly GCF_019059575.1 of Amphibalanus amphitrite. Lineage (NCBI taxonomy): Eukaryota > Metazoa > Arthropoda > Thecostraca > Balanomorpha > Balanidae > Amphibalanus > Amphibalanus amphitrite. The sequence continues at coordinate 256,448 of NW_024881983.1, forward strand.
TGACGAGGCTCTAGCTTGTTAATTTGGCGATAATTTCGATGCAGTGGTCTTCAAATATTTAGAGGGGATCATTTTGTAAATTGTTAAAGGAAAAGGGTCACCTTTAACATGGGATTTGAAACTGAGATGGCCATCTTGTAGCCCGTGTCCGAAAACCCCGAGAGTGTCCCACCTTACGGCCGATTTCGGCCTCCATTCGTAGGTATCGGCAATTTTAAAAGAAAATATGCCAGGAATGCGTCCTTATCCCAGGAATGCGTTCTTATCCTGTAATACAGCCACCCGCGGCGAGGCTTTGGTTTTTAACCAATCAGCTCCAATCAGCTCAGCTTAAACCAATCAGCTAATCTGACACAAGCCGACGAGTCTGTCTTCTGAAGGCTGATTGGCTTGAGTGTGATGTCATCGCTATGACATCATACAGAAGGTGCGGTAGAGAGTACAAACAAAGTACCAATATGTTAAATAGTTTGACATACTTTTTTGCGAATTATGCACTTCTGGCACCAGATTTAAAAAGAACATGAAAAATAATAATGTCAAAATGAAAAGCAACGATATCTTCATATTTCACGAAGGTGGCACTTTTCCTTTAAGCACCATTGGCATCTTTTGCAACATCACGGACGGAGATAAGCTTGCAACAAACCCTATGTAAACCGGGTTAAGGCGGCCGCACACTGGGCCATTCGGCGGGCGAGATTCCGCAAAAGCGGAATGTCGCGGGCGACATTCCTACAGCGGCTTTCCGCTTGTTTTCAGCAGTTTACAGGACCATTCGGCGGTGCGATTTTCTACTTAGTATTTTCAGGAACTTTATGTGAAACATTTTATGATAAATATAAACGAATGCAAACTAAATACATTTAAGCAAATACAATATTTGCTTATTTAATGCGATTATGCTATATTTCTGTACAATAAAGTTTTGAATATCTATTAATTTGACATAATTTTTGGAGGAAGTTGCAAAAAAATAAAGCTCGTGATTAATGTAAACAACGGTGTTTGTCGACAAATGCAAGAAACCTAAAGACAATTGTGGAGAGGCACATAGTAACCCATTATTGGAATAACCAATGAAGTGTATAAAAACCATTTAATATGGGGAAAGAAGTGCCGCTACGATTTTTTATCAAGTGAAGTCTATTTCTCGGCTGCTCCATCAATAGTTGGTGAGTTTCAAGTTCCACAATTTCGGGTGTCCGCGGCGTCGCCGCGGAAAAAGCTGAACCGGTCCAGGGTATATTGAATTAGGGGGTATGTCCAAGTTTAGTATGCATGATCTCCAGTTATACAAATTATTGTAATTAAGGATTAATATCTACATTACAATTTTTTTAAATTTAGAGAACGTATATCTCGCTTTTTTCTTTTGATTGGAATAATACGATAATTTTAAATAAAAACTTTGGCCCTAGTTGGAAGCGAAGATTCTGGTATCAAATTCCAGTAGTATATTCGATATGGTGACAAGCTGGCAGGATTCAGAAGTTGCGCATCTGAGTCAATTTCGAATTGTTTGCCTAGCAACGGACATTTTCGGTCAAATTTCGCCTGCTGTTCAGTGCTGCCAGATTTGGAGGATTTCCGCAAATCTGGAGGATTTTTAACTCTATTTGCGGACAAATTTCGCTTTTGGAGGATTTTTGATTCTGGAGGAAAATCTGGAGGATTTGTCGCCCGATTATTATATTCAATTTCAAGGAAAAATATAACACATTCAAGACTAAAAACGCATTTTCCTGCCCAGCGTCACCCTACCCGTTAGGATATATCACGTCCTTTATCACCGTGAGACTGCAGAATGTCTCACTCAGTCTGTAGCTATATGAATCTACGGAGGGTACCAAACTACTGGCGGATCTAAGGGGGACATTTTGGGCAAATGCCCCCGGCCCCCCTGCAGCGCCCGAAATAGACGAAAATTTTCGTTTTTTTTAAGATAAAACGAAAACTCAACAACTTTTATGAGAAAAAGTATCTTTTAAACTGCACAGCAGTGCGAAAAGATTCGAAATCCGATGAGTTTTTAGAATTTGGTGAAACTTTTTTGGGGGTATAGCCCCCCGCAGCGTCCAAGACCGCCTTTCTATATCTACCAATAGGATTTGGAGGAATCTGGAGGATTTTTGTAACTGATATGAAGGATTACAGCCTTCTCCATCTGGCAGCACTGCTGCTGTTCGTGTATTTGGCTGGTACTTGAGTGATTTGGCTAGTTATTAAATATTTTCATCAGATTTTCAGCTTCGTTCCAGTAAGTGTTTTATCTCAAGTTTTCGGTATTTCAATTTCCATTGCGGAGATGCCAGGCTGTGCCGTTCCAGCCTGTCACAATGGTACGGCTGCACGCAAGTTAAATCCCGAGGGCACGAGGTATTTCTCCTTCCCAAAGGACCACAAGCTGGCCCTCCAGTGGTGGCACGCCATCAAGAGGGCTGATTCAGAGCTCGCAGATCATGCCGATCCTCGTGTATGTTCAGCCCATTTCGCTCCATCCGACTTCTCGGAATGTCTGTCCAAGTCTCGCAAGAGAAACCTTCTTCCAGGCGCCATTCCATCAATCATGATTCCGGCATGTTCCTCGATCCAGCCTCCTGCACGCACCAGGGACTTGACTAAGTCCAGGTAATGATTTGAAGTCCTCATTTTACTCAAGAAATTGTACTTATAAATCCTATTGGAACCTGACTTGGTACCTACCTAGGTACCTACCTATTCTTTTAATCCTATGCCTTTTTCTTTGTTGTATTTTAAACTCGTAGTGTAGTGGTAGTGTAGTGTAGTGTAGTGGTTTAATATGAAAGTGCCAAGCTATGTTTTGTGCTCTGGAGTCAGTGTTGGAATGGTTAACTCTTTCTGGTCCTGGTGGTAAAAGGTTCAACTTTGTGTGGGTCCCAAAACTCAAAAGGCTTAATGCTGGACCGTGTTAACCCACCCAGAGAATAAAATGCGAGGACCAGAAACTAGAAAGAGGACACAATGCCAATGATGACCATAGTATTGCATGAACTTGAACTTGAGGCCATATGGGATAAAGTTATGTCTGAAATCAGGGAAGTTACCTAATATCATTATAGTTAGTAGCAACTAGCAATAATGAAAAATGTTCGGCATATATCCATATTGGCTGCTGTTGATTTCATGCATTTATCCGTGAGACTAGGATAGTCAATAGAAGGTAATTTACATTGGCAATGTTTGGTTTCAGAGTCATCGAGTGTCATGGCTGCACAAAGCTGCAGGCAGAGAAGGATGCCCTGGAGGCAGAGAAGACCATCTTGCAAAATGAGAAGAAGGAACTTCAGCAGCAGCTTCTTGCCATCCAAGACAAGCTTCATGACCTGACCCTGGCCAAGGAGGCCTCTCGTTCGGCCATCAAAACTGGACTGTTCACGGAACAGCAGGTGAGCTGGCTTGAAGTTCATTTTTACTCATTTGGAACATGTCTATTTGCTTTTCTCTTGTATATCCTTGTTTTGAGTCATGTCTGTAACAGAAATAACTGCTAAACCTTGTCTCTTGTTGCTCAATGTCAATCATAACCTCCCACTGGCAAGTGTGGCCTGTATACAGGTGGAGTAAAATAGCAGTAATAGATAACTGGTCCCGTAGCTCAGTTGGTGGAGCGTTGGACTCCGCGTGGTGAGAGCACGCGTTCCCGGTTACAACAGTCCGGGTTCGAAGCGCGACGGGCGCTTGACATTTATGGGCCACCTGACAGGTATGGTTGCGGTTGGTGGCAGGCCGTAACCAGACGAAGTCAGCGAGGGGACCGGCCGTGCGCGGCTATGTGCGCACGTTAAACTTTGGACTCTAAATTCTGCCATAGAACTGGAATTGCGCGATCGGAGGGTAGAGGGCAGGGTCACCGCAACAAGCTTCGCTTAGCGGTGGCTCTGTCCTTGTGAATCCTTCCTAGCAAAAGGTTCGGACTAAAATTGAAATAAAAAAAAAAAAAAAAACTGAAGTCTTACCTATAGGTAGCATGTAGAAAATGTTTGTCATGATTGTTAAGTTTTGGAAACAGAGAAAATAAGTGCTTAGTAGAATGCTAAGTGGTGTGTCTATTGTCTAAATCCTTGGACTTTGTGCAACTTAGTACCTAGGTAGTCAAGATACATGGTTCCTGTTTGTTCTGCACAGACATGCACGAGAGCTAGAAATAATACACACCATTTAGTATTAACTATTAACTATGAACCTTAACCTGTGCCGGGTCAGGGGGAGGGGTGTTTGAACACCCCCCCCCTGCGGTTTTTTTTTTGTAAATAGGTCAGGTCATGTCTAGTGACCTCACCTCAGAAAAAGTTGCAATCCTCGTCATAGCTACACCGACCGAACGATCGCCTTGAAACTTTCAGCGATTGATAAGAGTAACAGTATGTACAAAATGTATATCTCGGAATTTTGATATCAGTGACCTAAGGTCAGGTCAATTTTGTGACCTCTCCATTATAAGTCAATGGGAGAAAATTGAAATGCGCCTATTTTGGACGAATGGTGTTCAAAACCCTCAAACATCGGTTCATGGGTAAACATGACACACTGAATCGAAAAAAGCACCTGTGACCCCTCTGTGTGACCCTGAGGTCATCTCAGGTCATGAACGGTCACCAGCAGTTTTTTTTTTGCTATAACTTTTGATAAAGACGCGCTAGAGCGATGAAAACATGTCAGATGTATTCAGCTCGACGATATGGATCGACTGATATGCAACATGACCCTTTTCGGTCAGGTCATGACCTTGACCTGAGGTCAAATTTCAAAATGACCTTTCAAGGTCAACAAATGGCTCATTCGACGCGTCTCAACGAGAGAAACACGATGCTACCATGTCGTGGCACTCTTGAGTCAAAAGTTATTGCCGAAAACAGTTTTCGTCTATTTTTACAGTTTTTGCCCTCTGTAGGCTAAACTGTTTGACCTGAGGTCAAAACTGAGAACAATACTCAGAAGGGTCTGTAAAAGGGCTATCGAATGCGCTTTTCCGCGGCACTGTAGCTCCATTGGTTCCCGAGTTAGCCGTTGGCAAATTGTTGAAATTGCCTACATTTGACCTTTGATGACCTCTGGCGACCTCACCTTTGACCTGACCCAAAAAATGACCTTAGTGTTTCCGTCATATTTTTTACGCTCTATCGAATGCCGCTTACCGCGTGTCGCTACATGGCCCAGGAGCTGAGTTAGACGGGGGGGGGGGTGTTCAGACACCCCCCCCCGGCCCGACGCGGAAGTCGTGGAGCACCGGCCCGGCGCGGGTTAATGACATTGTCATTGTTATTGTTGTTTTTTACCGTCCAATTATAATCCTTTATCTGCTTAGCATGCACCTAGCCTAGGCACTTAGACAACCAAACCATCTTTGTAAGCTTATAAAAATGTCAATTACAGGAGATCACATTCAGTCATTTTTTCACAGGGGGAACATCTCATCACTGGGACGAGACCTTGTCCATGGACAGAGGACTCGTTACATGAGGCACTGCGGCACCGCGTCAACCTGTCCCGCCGACAGTATGAGTGGCTCCGCGGCAATGGCTACCCGCTGCCAGCACTGTCAACCCTGCAGCGCTACCTGGCCACCTTTGTCCTGCAGCCGGACAGCTCTGCCACACAGCTGGAGCTGTTGGCCAAGATGGTGCAAAACCTGACACGACAGGAACGCCAGTGCGTCGTGATGTATGATGAAATGGACATTCGGAAAGTGGCCTGCTATGATCAGCAACTGGATCAGGTCCTGGGACCGCACCGGCGCCTGCAACAGTTCCTGGTAGCGGGCATCTTCTCCAAGTGGCAGGTGCCAGTGCTGTTCCAGTTTGACTCTGCAGTCACTGTCGCCACGCTCCTCAGCCTCATCCAGGGCATCGAGGCTGCAGGTGCTGAAGTCGTGGCCACTGTGAGCGACATGGGTGGCTCAAACCTCGGAGTCTGGAAGGCTCTGGGTGTCTCACATGATGGACGCTCCTGGTTCCTGAACCCTGGAGACTCCAACAGGTGAGCATATGTATTTTCATGGATCTAAGCTGTTACATGCAAGATGCTTACTAAATACTAAGTTTGCAGATTGGGGGGGGGGGGGGGGGTGAGCTTAGGTTCTTTGGTTCTGCCTCCTGGCTGCTATACGTGCTGCGATCATTGCTATGTTCAAAGGGCTTTGCCTTCTGACTAGTGGTTTTGTGCCTTGCACTGTCACACTGTTTGAGACTGTTGTCAACGCTTTGGAATCAGCCATTTTGGTGTCAATGTTGTTAAGTGGATTCATTTTAATGACAGTTTTTGTTACAATAAGTGTCAGATCTTAGTTATCTTGTATGCACCTATCCCCCCCCCCCCCCCCCCACATATATGTATATGTGTCACTTCTGTTTTTATGAGCAATTATCTCTGCAAGACTTTATTATGCATGATTGTTTTGCAGAGCTAGTGAAGGAAAGTTTGTTTCTTTAATGTACACCGATTGCACTGCGTTTATATAGAAGTTAAAGTAAGTATCGACTGGATTATGCGATACACGCATGACGCGCCTGCTATTTGTCGTGTATGCTTTAAACCTTGTTGCCTTGCAGTTCACTAATGATGCATGGTTTTCATGTTTTCAGGAGGGTGTGGGTCCTGGCAGACCCTCCACACATCATGAAGAGGGTGCGTAACAACCTCCTGGACCACGGCATCCGCACCAGCCAAGGAGGTCTCCTCGACAAGGCCCTGATGGAGGAGATGGTGGCCATCAACGGCGCATCGGCCGAGTACCGCGTCGCCCACAAGGTGCATCTGGCAACCCATGTTCAGGTGAGAAAATCTACACTACAATGTGTGACCTGAGATCAAATATTCAGTCGGCATGGCCAAGATGCTTTTTCATAAAGTTAGTCAGACGTTTTTGAATGAATAGATTTCTGAGATCATAAGCCTCGATAAGCAGTGCTTGTGCGCAGATCATGACCACCCGATCGGAAAATTTCGTGTCAACGGCACAATTTACAGTCGAATATTGGAGCTGAACGCGGCCCACCCCGCTCACCGACTTTATCTGGCCTGTAACGCGACCACTGCCACTGACCACAGGTCATATTACCAATTAGAAACAAATGTGAGCGCCCGTAGTGACTCGAACCCGGCTCTCAACGCCAGGGCGGTGTTTCACGGCCGCTACTAGCACGCTTGAGTTACCATGTAGACATCAACAAACTCTGCATCAGTTCAGAGGTAAACGTGACACACTGAATCGGGAACTTGCACCTAATACCTATGACCCCTCTGAATGCTCCTGAGGTCATCTCAGGTCATGAAAGGTCACCAGCAGTTTTTCGACAATAACTTTTGATAAAGACGTGCTAGAGCGGTCAAAAACGTCAGATGTGTTCAGCTCGACGATACGGATCGACTGATATGCAACGTGAACTTTTCCGGTCAGGTCATGCCGTTAACCTGAGGTCAACTTTTCAAAATGACCTTTCAAGGTCAACTGTTCATTCGACCCGTCTCGACGAGGGGAACACGATGCTGGCAAAAGAAATGTCTGACTCTCTGGAGTCAAAAGTTTTACCGAAAAACTTTGTTCGTGAAAACGTCTATATTTAGAGTTTTTGCCCTCTTTAGGCTAAACCGTTGACCTGAGGTCAAATCTGAGGACATGGCGGCGAAAGAACGTTGAACGAGCTTTCGAATGCGCTTTTCCGCGGCGCTATAGCTCTGTTGGTTCCCGAGTTAGCCGTCTAGTGTTTCGAAAATTGTTGAATTAGACAATTTGACCTTTGATGACCTCTAGTGACCTGACCTTAAAAATGACCGAGCATTTTGGCCAATATTTTTGACGCTCCTTCGATTGCCGCTTACTGCGTGTCGCTACGTGGCCCAGGAGCCCAGTTAGATGGGGGGGGGGGCGTGACCCCCCGAGCATGACACGGAAAAGTCAGGCCACCAACACGGCGCGGGCTAATTTAATTGAATTATTTCTGGTGGATGAGTAGATATGTGAAGTCAGAATGTCTAAAACATCTAATAAAAGCCGTTTTACGCAATAGTTCAATTTCGTCGTTTCATTTTCACCTAAAATAATGATGAAGGAATGATTGGCATAAACTTTTTTTTTTGCAGGTGAAGAACATGGCCCGACAGAAGGTGCGCCCGGCCATGGAGCTGCTGAGCGCCACCGTCGCTCTGGCCATCGAGCGTCACCTCGGACGGCGGGAGGAGGTGCGTGCACTGCGCGTCCTGGACTCGGGCATGGATGTCCTGAACGCCATCCACCCCAAGGACGTCAAGCCCCTGCGGCGAGGCTACAGCGGCACCACTGAGCAGGAGTCCGCCTTGACTGCGCTGGAGAAGGAGGCCCGGGAACTGCGAGTGTGTCCGCGGAAGGATGCCCTCCTCCCCTTCCAGAAGGGGATCATCCTCTCCGTGTCCTCAGTCCGTGGCCTGCTCCAGGACCTGAAGGCCAAGTTCGGAGAGCAGACCTATCTTCTAACGCGCCGGCTGAGTCAGGACAGACTCGAGGGATTCTTCGGAATGGTGCGCAGCGGCGGCGGGTCGAACCTCAACCCGACGCCGACCGAAGTACGCTCCAGGCTGCGCCTCCTCACGCTGCTGTTCGCCATCCAGCGCGGAGTACGACCGCTGAGCGGCGCCGGTCCGACTGCGCCTGCCCCGGCGGTGCCTAGCAGCGGAGAGGAGGCGGACGACCGGGACCCCGACTGGCTGGCGCAGCTGGCGCCACTAGAGCAGGAGCTGAGTCAGTCTGCCCTGGATGACGAGATGGCCGCCGACCTGCGGGAGTTCGCTCCGAGCCAACACCAGCCGGAAGCCGATGACAACCTCGAAGCGGAACTGGCCGAAATGGAGGAGCTGCTCAGGTCGGTTCCCGCGCCAGCCGCCGCACCGCCCGCCTCCGGAGCAGTCACCGGCGCCAGAGATCTGGAGACGGGCGTGTCGGCCAGAGATAGCGCTAAGGTATACGTCGCAGGCTACGTGTCGCGGAAGCGGTCGGCCGAAGACGGAGCGGCAGCGGCGTCCTCCGGCGCTGAACAGGACGAGCCGATGGGAGCCCTGTGGACGCGGCTGAAAAGCTTGGGCGGGCTGACCGTGCCCACGGCTGACTTCATGGACGTCTTTGACCAGATGGACGCCGCCTTCTCTGTGCACCACTGTATGGAGCCGGACGGTCTCAGCCGAAGGCCCGGAGTGGTTCGCGACTTCGAGGCGGTTCTGGAGTCCAAGTTCCGGTACGCGACGTCGCCTCAAGTCCGCCGGGTCTTCGCGCGCGTGCGGACTTTCATAGAGCTGCAGAGGCTGAACACTAAGCACCGAGCCCGAGTGAGCTCGGACGCGCAACGGGAGGGAAGGAAGCGTCGCCAGTATGTGCCGTCCTAAGGGCGTGGACTTGCGGGAGATGGTGAGCGTCATTGTGTGAGTGCGATGACTGTGATCGTCTGTTTAATAGAACGTATTGTTTGGTTCATGGCGCTACTTGATGTCACGTCGGGCTGTTAACGTTTCTGGTGTGGAATTTCACATCTTATTCTTGTGGTAAAGGTTTCCTGAAGCATGTGTTGCTAAAGGCTGTATTTGCTACTGCCAATGATCTCGGACGTGTCCGTTAGCTCTAATGAGTGCCAATGCGTGTTGCTCCTGCTGTAGCATTTGTCTTAGCGATGTCATTTGTCTTCTTCTTTGCTAAATGCACTCATTGATTCGACATCATCGCCCACTTATAGATGCACCTATATATGTGGGTGTCCTCGATCCTTCGTGATGATAAATGTACCTAAGTGTAAATGAATGGGTGTCCTCGGCCGTTAATGATTGTGCGAATGTGCAAATGAGGAAAATATCACAGAGTTCCCGACCCCGTGATTTTGGATTATGGTTTATGAGCGACATATCGCGTTTCTTGAGTATCCTATGGCATCTAACCGGAGAGGTGCCGATATCGTGGTTGACGGTTCAGGTCTGAAGATGGGGGACGTTTTGAGCGTGTGTATGCCGTTTATGACACTGATTCAGGATCAAGAGGAGGCAAAATGTTTTCACGGGCATAAAAACGTGCTGATACTTATCGGAGGTGTCCATGCAAATTGAAAACCCATATCGTTTGAGGGACCTAACTAGTAGTTTGAGCTACGATTCCGGCACAGTTTGAGAATCCATTGTTATTTTGTGAAGTCAATGCATAATGTTTTAAAGCTACATACCTTTGTGACCATGTTAAGGTGTATGCCGGGCGCCAAAAAGCTACCTAAGCGAAACATTGATTGGTGACCTGTAGTACATTAAATGTTGTAGTTATAATAAAAGAGAAAATTGATAGGGATAGTCGTCAATCTAACACGGAGGTAACAACATAAGGGTTGTCACCAATGCCGAACATTTGGCGTTTCTAGGTTCCATAGAAGTTAATCCTCTAGTGGGGGTGATCGTCAGCTCCACCCGTTGTGAATTCGCGTTTTACAGGATGTCGTAGGCGGGCGCACAAAATATTAATTGAACCCGTTCTAGAGATGAACCATTCGAAAGCAGGATATATAACTTTTAGGGCTGCGGAGTCGGAGTCGGTAGGAGTCGACAGCTATGGCCGGAGTCGGAGTCGATTTTGGAAACTGGAGCTGGAGTCGGAGTCGCTAGTCACCAAAAATCTAGCGACTCCACAGACCGGGCAGGGCTGTAAAGTCGGTCGGAGTCAGAGGTGGAGATCTCGGGGGGGGGGGGTCAGGACCCCCCTGAAAACGACTTACTGCTATGTAAGTCAATGGTACTGCATCCAGCCCGCCTCCATCTGCCCGGCCTGGCCCCCCCCCCCCTGACATTTTGACAGATCTCCACCCCTGGTCGGAGTCGACAGTTCTGTCCGGAGTTGGAATTAGAGTCGGAGCTGGTTTTTGAAAGCCGGAGTCGGAGTCGGAGTCACTGAAAATCCATAGACTTCGTAGCAGGGCTGCAGAGTCGGAGTCGGAGTCGGAGTCGGAGTCGGTCGGAGTCGACAGTTGTGACCGGAGTCGGAGTCGGAGTCGGAGTCGATTTTAGAAACCCGAGCCGGAATCGGAGTCGGAGTCACCGAAAATCTGTCGACTCCGCAGCCCTGCTAGGTCTGCGGAGTCGGAGTCGGGAGTTGGAGTCGGTCGGAGTCGACAATTCTGCCCGGAGTCGGAGTCGGAGTCGGAGCTGGTTTTTGAAAGCCGGAGTCGGAGTCGGAGTCGGAGTCGCCGAAAATCCATCGACTCCGCAGCCCTGCTTCGTAGCCCTTATTTCGTTTGCCTCCCATTTCTCAAATATTTCGTTTGCCTGCGTTTCTCCCACCCATTACATACACAAAAACATTGATCGCGCTGGGATTCGAACCCGCTGCTGAGGCATATGCCTATTTTCAAAGGCTTGGGAACATCATTTCCTCGCATGCAATCGAAAAGTAGTCCACAGACAAAACATTGAGCTACTTATGAACTTTTCAAAAGTGCAATACAGTTAGTTATTTCGTACAAGATGACAAATAAATTGAGCGTAGTAGATCAGAATTCTGCCATTGACTCAATGTAAAACATGGTTACCTTCTGTCTCTTGGGAACACGATTTAGCAGTCCCAAATCAAAAAACACTTCCAAAAGGCGTATTTACAAATTGCAACCGAGCTCCGCCGTAGGGTATTTTATTTCCGCCGTAGTGTATTTCACTTGGGGGATTTTCTACTATACATCTGCCTGAGCTTAGGGTAATTACAATTTGTCGGCGACGTTCGAAAATGATGCACCTTTTTTCGCAGTATAGGATATCGCATGTGCCTATTTCTGCCTTTTTGGGTGCGCTTTATCGGTTTTTCGTGAGTAACTCGCGTAAAAACCGTCCGATCGCGACGAAACTTTCAATACCCCCGATTTTATCAATTTTACACCTACCCTGAAAATTTCATGACCCTGACCCAAATGACCTTTGACCTGTAACCTATTTCTCGAGACCATGTTTGGCCCGAATCGCGATTCGGCGTATGTCGGCTCGCATTAGCCGCGCGGTTGCAGTTTTCACGTGGTTTCAAGCGTTGAAACATGTGATATGATGCTGGTCCCATGCATTAGGGTGGGTGTCAAGGTCACCTGAAGGTCAGGTCAGCTCAATGACCTTTGATGACCTCGGTTCACTTTTTCGAGTTTTACATGTTTCTAGGCTAGTTTTTGGAGCTGATTTCGAATTTAGCAACCATTTGAACATCACAGCAGGTGTAACGAAATTATCCAGACACCTTTCTTCCCGCTGTAAAAGCAAAACAATCTGGTACTTTTTCTTTTAACTGAGCTTGTAGCCACCTTTCATAAAAACACAATTTACTCACCTCGTTGGTTTCTGCATATCTTTGGAGTGGTTTCAAAGGACAGTCAGAGAGGAAATGAGGAACCCACACAGTGGCGAATGTTCTGGAGCATTTCAGCCAATGGATTCTCCAGCACACTGGCTTTGATGCGGACCAACGCCGTCTAAACCTGTGCCTGCGGTTGAGCAGTGCTTATGGCGGGTGGCGCTTCATACACCTCCTGCAGCCTGCTGAACAAGAGCCCACAGGTTTTCGATTGAATTGGGATCGCGACTTTTTCCAAGTCATAAGCGTTAGCCCAGAATGATTGAAGGTTCTATCGGCATCACTTCCCGTTCTTTTAGGGACTTTTAAGTAGCGCGCCGCCACGCATGAAGACAGCGTGGCTTGAATCAGGCATCAGTGCGCGTTCAGAAACCGTGCCCTCCTATGCCGTCTGGTTGAGCGCCTCCAATCATGCTCCACCACCTTCCCTGGAAAAGCTCCACCCTTGCCTATGGGGCAAAATATAAGGGACAAAAACACAAAACAAGACAGATAAAAACAAAGCAAAATTAACTCATTACCTAATGAAATTCAGGCTGGAGCAAAAACATAGGTTATAGCCAATAGGTTATGTCAAATTAGAATGAAAGATTAAAATCAACCTGACCAGGCCTTACGGTCCGACCGGGTCCTGACCACCTTACTTCGCCTAACTTGACCCAGTTCAACCTAGCCTACCACAACACCTGCAGAGTGCAGAGGTACACTCGAGGGCAGGTTGATGTTCCAACACTCCCTACCTATCGGGCTCCCATGGCTCAGCACTGGCTGCTGCCAGTGTTGCCTGCCCTCAGCACTGCTCAGCACTGCCTGCCAGTGCCAGTGCTGCCACATGCTGCCACTGGCAGCAGCCAGTGCTGAGCCATGGGAGCCCGATGGGTAGGGAGTGGTGGAACATCAATCTGCCCCCGAGTGTACCTTCCTGGAAAAATGACGCCCAGGGAGATGACTGTCCAACTTATTGAAATACTACCATGATTGCTTGTCAAAATGTGTGTCATCATGCTCTTGTTTGACAAGTGATGTATAATAAATGTGATATTCAATAATTACTCCTGACTGTTGACTGTTGAGTTATCAAAATATTCAAATAATCAGGGTACAATCCTGTGCATAGTGCACACTAATCATGTTGTTTTTGTGTAGGCCCTCTGCACATTGTTGTGTGCACTGCTATGTGCACCTAAGTAAAAAAGTGACTGGTGGTACATGACAAAAGGTTGAGCAACTGTGAAGTTCATGCTCTTGGTCTTGCTGGTGCCAAATGTCTATAGCTAGGACCAGTGAGGGTTGTAGACATGCTACATACATTGTGCATTGAAGATAGGTATTAGCACAAAGTTCATCCGTAATTACTATGCTTAACACCTAATGGAAGAAGCGACATAAATGCCCAGATGATAAAGCTCTCTGGTCAACATCACACAAATTTATTGACATACTTTGCAGGTACATATTTACATTCATGGCAAATACTTTCGATTTGATTCAGAAACTAGTTGCTAGTAAGCTTGCATTTTTGTAGGCACAACAACGACCATATATTAAATCATAAAAAACCTTCTCATGGCAATCATCAATACCTTTCTACCGAACAAGTACCTTATACCTAGCTTCCATGCAATGATTCTAAAATTTGTCCGCAATCCATCTATGGGCCTGTTCCAGCGCCTCCAGTAGAAATTCTTGACTGGAGGCTCTACCAGAGGTTTTACTGGAGGCGCTGGAACGCAATCTGGAGAATTCTGGAGATTGGCATCACATATACCAAAAGAATGACGATTGCTCTCTCTTGAAACGCAAAATTTGTTTTCAATTTTATTAAGAAAGATTAACAAAATTATAGCAATGTAATTTTATTTGCATTCAAGTTGTAAAATAATCAGTCAAAAGTCCTTTGTTTACATTCATGATTGTCACATGTGCGCCATAATTGTAGACCAGAGCCTCCAGAGAAATTTGGACCTCTCAACTCTCTGGAGGCTACTGGAGGTTTCTGGAGCTTTGGCGAGAGCTTTCTGGAGCTTTCTGGAGGCGCTGGAACGCTCTCTGGAGGATTCTAGAGCTTTCTGGAGCTTTCTGGAGGTTTCTGGAGGCGCTGGAACAGGCCCTATATATCTCAACTGACACAATGAATTTCAAATACCCTAACAAAACCTATAACTGTACATAAGAAGAATGCAATACTACAAGAATTTTGAATTTCTGAAGTTATTCTCACATGCTGAATGTTGAAACTCTACTTTTGTCGTCCATTTCCATGTTTGATTGAGCCATCATATAGATCTGTTTCCGTTCTACAGTCACAAGCTTTCCCACAAATCTTGAATTTTTACACATCATCTTGAACCATGCTCCAGTCTTTCCAACAAAGCAATTTTGATTTGTTGCAACAGCTTCAGATCATGATATGCTTGAGGTTTGTTACGTACCATTTCAATTTGTCAGACAAATCTCAACAAAATGTGTATCAATTCCCAAGCTAAGTAATTGATCATATCAGTATTTGCAGTTTCCACACAATGTTTCATAATACTATTCTATGTTTATATAAAGAAACTCAAATAATCCACAAATTGTTATTGAAACACTCCCACCTCAAGAATTCACAGCAATAACAGTACAAGTTCAGAAGCAAACAAACATTGCGCCACATTTCGTATGAAACGCGCCATCGCCCTGAAGTTTCTACCACAGACGGTAGTTCAACCGCAGCCGTAGTGCGAAAACCCCTGCCCACCTTACCCCACGGCGGAGCTCGGTTGCAATTTGTAAATACGCTTCCAAAAGCGACAAAAGAACATGAAATTTCCAACAAGATAGGATCTCGACTTTCCCAGTTTCTGTCAAGAATTTTCCAGTAAACCGTCCTAAAAATCACCAATTTATCATTGCAGTCTATGGACCTAGTATGCTTTGTATCCCAAGACTAGCTCGGGCTGCCATATCTGTTGGGAGGGGGCCGAACCGGTCCAGCTTTTTCCGCAACTCCGCGGCTGTTCGCGCGCATGCGCACTCTACCCGCGGACAGCTAGCTGGCAGCGGTCGGCTGATAATTTTGTCGTTTCGGCAGCTGATTCGGCGTCCACGAAAGCGTAATGTCGCCCAAGGCCCTATATACCAGGTAGGGTCGTCCGGCGATTCTACCTTTTCGTGACGTCAGCTCGTGACGTCATTTGGAGTCAAGTCTCGAAGCCCCGTTCAATCCCCATGTAAATGAGCGATTTTCGAAGCACTGTAGAATGAAGTCTGCACAAGATATATCAAACCTAAGTATCTTATCTGAAAGAGCAGACAATTTTCTGCAAGTTATCTATTACGTGTTTTTCGCTAAATCTTTTGCTTTTTTCACAAAAGCGTAAAATGTCCCCCCATGTCTCCGCAGCCTCCCTGCCGCCGGCCGCCGCGCGGTCGCGGTAGTGTAGTGGTTAGCGTGCCCGCGCAGTATTCCAAAGGTCCCGAGTTCGAATCTATGCGGTGCGGAACTTTAATTGCAATTCCAAGCTGAATATACGCACATCCATAATAAATTATTATTCGTATAGCTTAACTGTCACCAAGCTATCCATATAAATTGACTTCACCCAAAATATCGGCAAGATTCTATTAAAATATAAATTCAAATATGGCGGCTTGGACTGCCGCGTGCGTTAGGCTCCGCCCATAGCTCCGCCCACATGCGTGACGTCATTCGTGTTAGTGGACACGCAGAGAGATAGGGGACGACATGGGCCTGATGTCGCCACGGAATTGCGTTTTTGCGGAATGTCGCCCGCCGAATGGCCTAGTGTGCGGCCGCCTTTAGTGTGTAAACTCCGGCCAGTGCTGCCAAATCCTATCTACGGCATGGGTAAGATTGGGCCCAGGGCCCAGAATGTGGTCAGCAATCTATTCCTAGGGACCATATTCATGACAATCTAAGTTGAAATGGTTGCTGATGCCTCACTCTCTGACAGAAAGGTTGAAAGTTTTGGTTTTGGTTTGGGCTTGGGGTACCGTCTTATTTTCCAGCACTTCTTGGATATCAGTAACACTACATTGTATGCTGCTGTTTTTTAAGTTTTTTAAGATTTATTAGAATTGTTGAGTTGTCGAGATGCGAGGAAAACATCATATATTGAATTGCTATAACTTTTCACAATGCGGAGGAAATAAATGCCCCAAGTGCACCATATTTGATCTGGGGAGATGGTAAGAAGGAAGGAGTGGCTGTACCAACTATGGCGAGCCAGACAGAAGATAATGGTCGAAAAAGCAAGGACGACAGCTGGCACACTCCTTCCTGTATGTATCCACTCACAGTACCCCAGACCATGCCTGGACAAACCCAAAACCCAGGGGCTCTCAAGGGGTGCCGATGCTAAGGCGATACCCCGAAGACATCATCACATCTGCCAGTGCCAGGATTTTTCAAGACTCTTCATCTTGGGCAATGGTAGCTTTTTGTACTGTGGAGAGCAGTACAAAAAGGAGCATGACTTGTGATTTGATTTCCTCTGATAATTATAACCTTCCCACTGAAACAAATGAGCTGTCTAACCTCTATGAGTCTAGCCACAGACTTCTCTATATATAGAGAAGTCTGTGGGTCTAGCCCATAGAAACAACTGAACCAGTTATCCACATATCTTTGCAGTATAATTGTATTTAGTAATTTTATTTAGAAAAAAGATACATATTGTACAGCTTGTTAATTTTTATCAGCTGCGTGTCTGGTGTCATGGTTTGATGCTGTGTTCACTGTTCATCTACTTCTTACAGACAAAATTAGCATCTACCTACTCAGAATGGAGATACTATCTTGGGACCACTGGAAGAGTGAGCTGAAAGAGTTTGTGGATGGTTTCATCACATCAGAGGGTCTCCAAGCACAGACTGTGGTGGATGTGGCTCAGAAACGGCACCTACCTGGGAAATGGGACCTGAGTCTGATGTTTGTGCCATTTGTTGGGTCTCCACAGATATCTGAAGATGATCTGGACCAGGTAGGATAAGAACTGCTTAAGAGTTGGTGTTCCACTGGGTTGTTTTGGACTTATTTTAACAGATGCAACTTTCAGCTTTTTGATGTATGAATGATGTATGTTGATGTGAAGAATGTTCTTGATGTAGTGGTATGTTCAGTACCATTGATTGTTTTTATAATCTCTTAGTTATCTGTTTATTTGGATATTTTCATGTCAACTAAAACAATGGGCATTCACTTTTTCTCATTATTTATTTCAGCTATGTGAGCTTCTACCCAAGGTATCCAGAGACTGGAGATACCAAATAGAATCGGCTGAGAGGGAGTCCAAAAGGATCATGCTGACCATGGCAAGGCTTGGTGTGTCCATTGGAGCAATTCAGACTGTTGCCATGCTTCCATCAGATAAAAGAAGAAGACAGGTCTGTGCTTACACATTTTCCTTCAATTTTGATGATATCTGTATTCATGAATTTGTTCACCGCTTTCATTCTCCCTCATGTGTATGCTTGTTTCATATTTGTTGTCACTGAGTGTTATGATGGCAGCAGTTTGATAAGTTATCATTTTAAGATATCATGTGTTGCTGGAAAGTGATAAGATCTATTAGTTTTGGTGTTAGATACTTATATGAGACATTCACTACAATATGTCACTCTGCCTTGTCAGAACCTAGATATCACATTCGTCACATTCACTATAACTCTACCCCTTCTCTTTCTCCCTCTCCCCCTCTCCCCACAGCCGGTCACGTTGCATCTGGACCTGAATCTGCCCCCGGGCGGCCCGGACGTCACCCTCACAGCCGAGCGACAGCTGATCGCGCGTGACGTCACCGACCGACTGCTGCGCTGGGCGGGATATGACGTCACCCACTCGGACGGCGACTGTCCGCCGGCCTCCGACGGTGCTCCTCTAGTTTGTGTGACGGCCCACCCGCGGCTGCCGTTGTCCGGAGAGAGGGGTGATGGTGACGGGAGTGGCGTACAGACGGAGAGAGGGGAGGAGAAGAGGAGAGCGGCGCGGCTGGTGGTGGAGCCGGTGGTCAGCGCGGAGACGGGCAGGAAGGAGCTAGAGCTGACTGCCGCCGAGCTGCGCAGGTGAGACGGGGAACAGAGCCGGCGGCGCTCTGCCAGGCAGTGGGGACCCTTGTGGGGACAAATGGTGACCTGACCAATTACGTCCTGGGAGGTTTCCTACCGATATCCAACGTTGGTGTTAGTGTTGATTGTGCTGACTGTATGGATTTTTGGTATCATGAATGACCTCTAAGTTGAAGCCAAAATTACACAAGAGTTGATTTTCTTTATGGAGCAGTGTGGTGTGGCTATTGAAATGTCCGTGTGCGTGGCGCCTCTCCTAACCACTGTTTCTCCCTCACCCGCCAGACGGCGTTGCGCGGCGCTGCTGTCGGCCGGCCGGAGCCGGGAGCGGGGCTGCTCGCCGGAGCGCGCCGCCCGGCTAGCCGCCGCCTCTGTGGCCCACCAGCTGCTCCAGGTGTCCGTGGGCTCTCCGTGCCGGGTGGCCACCGGTCCGGTCTGTGGCGAGCGACCAGCCGACGGAGCCCTGTTCGCGCTCTATAACGGCGCTCGGCTGCGCGCGCTGCTGGCAGGCTTTGAGGAGCGCGTGGCGGCCGGCGAGTACCCGCCGCTGCCCCCGGTGGCGCAGCTCGGACACAAGTTCAGCGCTCTCAGCACGGAGGTGAGGCGCTGGGAGACGGCCCTACTGGTCCTCCTCAGTAGACGGGGTGAGATGGAAGCATTGTCTCTTTACTGTGTGACCGTGAGAGCCCGCTGAGATGCTCGAAACCCGAGACTCAACTCTTGACAGACTTCGCTGCTAGTTTGTACTTACTACTTACCTTGGTCTTTTGCTGTCTTATCTAAAGTTAATGCCTAGCATTTGGTGACTCACTGCACTGCTTGCCTCCTGTTGTTCTCTCCTGAAGCCCCCTTCCCTCTACTAGGATGTATGACAGCGGTGACGCCGTTATCTGCCACCTCCCCCCCCCCCCCACACTAACCTCCCTTCTCCTTCCCCAGGACGAGTGGGAGCTGGTGTGGCGCCACCTACTGCCGTTCCCCGGCCTCGTCCAGGCGTGTGCCGAGGCGTCGCTGGCCGGCCGACCGGCCCTGCATCGCCTCTGCTCTGGTCTGGAGGCTCTCAGTCACACCTTCAGTCGCTACTACAGTCGTACCCACGTTCTTACGGTGAGCGGCGGAGGCAGACGAGAGAGAACTCGGCGCCGTCGGTATGTGATGTCCGAATGTCGTGTTTTAGCGTTGTCATTGAGAATCTTGCTAGAAGCTAACTGATCGTTACACAAATTAGTTGTATTGTGTCAAATTTGTTGGCATAAATATGCTCTAACTCATTTTTGAATTATCAAAACGTTGGCATTCGCACAAATGCCACGAATGTCACTAGTGTCCTATGCTACCTGGGATCCGAGCTTCGTTCACATATCGATTTTCTCTCCCCCAGCCGCCTCTGGAGCACCTGATGGACACGCTGCACGTGCGCATCCACCTGCTGAAGGCGGCGCAGATCGTCTTCGACACCTACTTCGAGCTACTGGGCTACGAGCCCCTGGAGCGGATGTAGATGAGGTCACCTCTCAGAGTCAAGATGCCGTGGTGGCAGGCAGCACCACGCGTTGATGTAGCGGCAGAAGAATCGTTTCACGGGACCAAGCGGCTGTGGTGAGTTGTGATATGATTTGTTATCAGGGATGTGGTTTCTAGAGTTCACGTTTTCTTGTTGGTACGTTTAGTGTTCATAATCAGGATGGTTTTGAATTTGTTACCTTTTTGATCTCCGTACTCGTTCATCGCGGTTCATGCTGCCTTCGAACGAGTTGACGGAAGCCAGGTATGCATTATCAATGCATTTTTGTTGCGTTTGCACCTACATTTCATTCTTAGACTGGATGTGGGCACGTTTGCTCAAACCGTTACGATCATTAATCTAGTCCGGAAGAGGCGTCTCACCGTGGGTTTTGTGTCAGGTTTACTCAGATCTTCACCACGCTCAGCGTTTCGCCAAAGGCGAGGTGGCGCAAGTGCATTATCGGAATGTGCGACTAGAAGTGCGGATATGCGTTGGTACCGCGGGATGGACAAGGATCTGCGTTTCAGTTGTGGGTTTGCGGTGCTGGTGACCGCAGCAAGTCTGGTTTGTTTCAACGTGTTATTATGGCAAGTGCAGCTGATGCTGGCGCCTGTTTCCGTCACTTTTTTACTCGTGTGAACTGAGTGTTACGGAGTACAGAATTTGTGTGATTCTGCAATACAGAGTCGTTATGTATATGCTTCGTGTTCATTAAACGTATCTTTTGAAAATCGGAAAGGATTGGTTACATGCCCGAAGTCGCAGGTCTTGCAAATACCTGAGCGAGTAATTTGCATTACAGACGGATTCGGGATTTCGTATTGAGCGTCGGGCGGAAGTGCGCTTGTAATGGGCAGTCATTTCTCTTGCAGATTAAAGTGGAGTGTTTATCTGAGATAGAGGGTTAATCAGAAGATACGAATGCTCTAGGCAGGAATAAAAGCAACAACAGCTGATTCATAGCTAAGTCATTTAAAACACCCAACACAAACATCGAGTACACAGGACGTGTTCTGCAGTTCAGAGGCACGTTCAATGAATATGTTCTGAGCTCCGCTAGTGGGCACGTATAGAATATTCGTCACTTGCCACACCTTTGGCCCGTGCCCAGACACTGGCGGTATTTCGCCTCGTTGTCGGGCTCGGAGACCGCCAGCAGTGGGGCACAGACGGTGGACGGTCCCAGTCGGTGACCTGACCTCGCCCGAGGCTGTCCCGGGTCAGTCCTCTGGTGGTGGAGGGTCCAGACGAGGCGCAAACGGCCGCGAGTGCTGGTTTGTGCCGGGACGGCCGAACGGGCTGGGCGTGTGTGCAACTCTAACGTGTGGCATCGGGAGGCTGTCAGCTCTGGCTTTGTGAGCCCTTTGCGAGAGCTTCGCCGAGTGGGTGAGATGGAAAAAGAAGACCTTGCAAAGTGAGTCCGCGCCTAGTAGAGCTGTAAGCTTGCGTGCATTGATTATGTATGTAAGTACGTAGATTCTCACACACGGTAGATAAGTGCTAACCGTCTGCGATGTGCCTCCAGATTCGGTGCGGCGCTGTGCATTCCGGCTGTAAATGATAAGTTTTTTTCTTATCGAGTAGCTTTCACAATCCCCTCTTATCGCAACCTATGCCTTACAGACGCCCATCTTCTCCCATCCGCACTGGAGGACCGTGTAACGTAAATGCACTGCACTGCACTGCTTTCAGCATCACGCCTTACAAGCCAGTAGATATGAACGATATCGACTCATGCCTCATGTTCTACGGACTTAACTTCATCCCTCGCCTCTCCCCCCACCGATGGCCGTGCCAGTGTCATAACAGGAGCATGTCACGCGCTGAGGCCCTCTCTTCCATCCAACAGCTGACCACCGCTGAAAGTGTCACGTGCCAAAGGCTCACTGGTTATTTCCAGGTCTGTCTGGCTTATCCGTCTACCGAAGTCCGTGCGACATTTCTTGCATCACCACCGTACTACGAACAAGCTATCCATGAGATGACCCATGTTCGAAGCTTTCCGCGGTCCATAACCGAATCGGTTCAGATGCAACGCGACATGTTTCGTCTCGGCGAGCACAAATATCTCCACACTTGGACAAACTTGGGGTATGCGACTGCCTTCGCCGAATCATTACCACGTGGGGCTCGACCGGGGTAGGCGAAACCATGTGGGTGAACAGCCAGCAGGAACCGCACTAGGGCCCATCGATCCATATCGACTGACCGAGCAGCCCTGTAAACTGCACAGTCGGTGACCGTTCCTATCTCGCCCATCCGTATTACAGTGAGTGCACGCCCTGTACATACTCCGCCTCTGCACAATCACGGACCGGTTCTGCCCCGCCCCTCTCATGGGACGGTGAACTGAACGCCCCTTTCACCCCGCCGCGACGGTGGGACTTCGGCGTTCGATTACGATCCTGCCGTTTCCTGCAACCAACCGTCGTAGCAGCTGCTGTCTCTGCATTTACGTCGTACCGCGGTCTGATGTAAAGATGACGAAAGTCCGAGCAGGAGCTGGCAAGACTCGGCGCCGGCGCAGTCATCACCTGACCCCCCCCCCCCCCCGGGCAGCCGTCATTGGTCGATTCCTGTCGGCGGCAGTGCCGCACGTCCAGGGGAACGTCCAAACACGTGGTCGGGGGCGCGGTCATGATTTGGCTAGGTCAGCATCCTCACGGGGAGGGGAGGGAAGGTCATCTGACACACTGGGTGTGACTGTGAGGGGAAGGTACTGCCATTAGTATTGGCAAGCTACTGAGACTCGAACTGGATTGAACCTGATCTGACACCGTGCTAAACTAGTATTTCAATGTGCCGCCATGGACTTTTTCGTCTACTGCGGAGAGTTCTATTCAAGTAGCCGGCTGCCTTCTCCATTCCATAAAATTCCGGCACGCTGAGCCTGAGAAATGAGAGGACTCGGCACGTACCGTTTTTTACGGCTGGTAGTTGGTCCCATGCTTGTGTGAGCGTATGTTGTCATACACTGCAAACAGCACCGTCCGGAAAGCCCCAGGTGTTCCCGTTGATAACTCCCACCTGCTCATACCCTCCCCTCTCCCACCCTTCATGCCCATCTGTTTGTCGGCTAGGCCGGCGTGGGCCGTCACAGGCGACAACCGACCGCTTGTGTGGCCATCCCCTCCCTCTCCCCCCTCGCGAGTGATTGCTGCGTTGGATGGGATAGGGTCGATATGATAACAAACGCGTACCCATACTCACATTTCGGTTGTAGCTCGATAGGTTATGCTGAAAATTTAATCGATTATTTTCTGTAAAGTTCATGCAAATTCATACGTGCGCGTCACGCAAGCGCAATTCTTCGCATATTGGGCGACAAACCAGACAGTTCCAGTTGTAACCGGTTACGTTCGCTCAAGCGCACTTCACCTGATGGTCGGGTGTGATACATGGACCACATTCCGGCCTTCCCATCACTACTTTACTATGCATCGGTCAATTCGCATATTATGCAGAGCAGCGAGCACATCATCCACGCTCCCAGCTCACGCCTCTCTGCCCCTCTCTCCATATAACTGTCCCTCTCCGACCGGTGACCCAACCAGTTCTCTCTCCACCAATCACCGCCCCCGCCGGCCGACCGATGACGCTCTGCGCGTATGTCGTCATCCGATGACGTCACCACCCCCTATCGATCCAAGCCGACGAGGGGCACGAGCAGCGTCGGTACCGTCCCAGTCCGCGTCGGGAGTCGCCGAGGGTCGAGCGCGGGGCGCGGGTCCGACGTTAGCACAGAGCAGAGGCCGGCTGTCGCCTGCGTCGGTGACCGGGTCAGCTGCACCTGTCTCTCCCCCGAACGGCCGCCAACCATGGCCGAATCCCAGTACGACTCGCTGCCCCTCAGGGAAGGAGGCGGCGCCGCCGACAAGAAGGATGACGACAGCAAGGGCGTCAAGCTGCAGGCCAAGATGAGTCTGCTCAATGGAATCACGGTGAGTTGGATGGGGGCTTATGGGTGGATTGAGCGAGGGAAGATGCTTGGGAAAATGAACGGTAGTTTCGCCATAATTTAGTTTATATTTTGCATAGCAATATATAGGAATTGAACGTATATTTATTGCACATAATTAAGCGCAAAAATATTTGCGATACCGAAAGATATCGGACATCGCCACATTGGTGCTGTTGACGTTCATGATTTACCTCACATCTTCCCCTCATCGGGCGTCAATTGTCAGCCGAATGTACCTAAACCCTGTCATCAGGCCAGGATGAGCTTCATTGTACTCACATAGACATAACTCATTTCTTCTTTACATATATCCGTTTCGTGCTCGGTTGATGAATTATCTTCAATGAAATGTCGTTATTTCGCTAGCTACGAACCACGCAAATATTTTTTTCGATTATATTTAGCTCAAGTATGACCCCGAAAAGGGCAGAATGTGATTATTTTCTCTTCAGTCTTCCCAATCTTCTAAAGAGATATATTCAATCATATGTGAAAAGAAATGAAGCCTGCATGCTTATAAATGCACTATGCTATAAAATTGTACATCGGTACGCATTAGTATATTTGGAGAGGAAGGAAGTATAATTTTGGATAATTCTGATTGCGAGTTATGTATAAATGTTAGGCGCTGATCGGTGTGAAATGGCTGCAATAACGAAAACGACATTGAAGTCACCAAAAGATCTTATATTGAAAACAATGTAATATTTACTCCAAGTAGTTGCTTCAGCAGATCTTTATTCTAAGAAATATACATTTTCGGTTCTACACCTTGCTGCCATTACGAGCCAAAACATTGCATCCAAATCGTTAAAAAATGTTTTATGACCGAAGGTTCTCATAACTTGCCATGAATGTCACGCGCTGCCATCTAGTGTTATATTCTACTGCCGGCGCTGCATTCTCCGTCATGCTCAGTCGGCCAGACCCGACTTATTTAGACAAATGTCCGGAGTTGACCGACTGGTTTCGGTAGGATACTAAATTCTTAACTTACTAGGACACAGTCTCATAAATATGAAAACTGTATTGCATTTTTAGATTATATTTGTATTGTCCCTCAACAGTGGTTGCCGGTTATACCAATCATTCCTTTTCTACAGACACTTTTCTAGAAATAGCAAAGATTTTATCTGAGTGTTAGCATTTTATCTTAAGTATCTTTTTCATATAATCCGTCATTCGTCAATATTCATGCATTTTATACAGTAGAATCCGCTTAATAAATCCTCAGATAATAAATCCAGCCGCTTATTGTGGCCACTTCAGCTGTTCTCGGATTTTTCTATAGAGGCATAACCAACTCCGGTTGATAAAGTCACCGCTTAATAAATCCAAAACGCCGTGTCACCTACGTGGATTTATTTAGTGGATTCTACTGTAACCACCTTAAACGGTTACCAGGGAAAACTACACACGGAAAATATCTTACTATTTTTTTTATTATTATTCAGGTGTACTATGTGCATACCTAATGTTTGCCACATTGCACGTACAGCATCACGGTCATGCAGCGCCAACTTCTCTATGCCAAAACATCGTCAACCATCGTTTTTCACGCCTCCTGTTATAACTCTCCTTCTCTCCTCCCTTCCTCTCTCCTCACAGGTCATCGTGGGCTCCATCATCGGCTCCGGCATCTTCATCTCGCCGACTGGCGTGCTGGAGAACACGGGCAGCATCAATCTCTCGCTGGTTGTCTGGGTAGCCTCGGGCGTTTTCTCCATGGTGGGCGCCTACTGCTATGCCGAGCTCGGCTGCATGATCAACAAGTCTGGCGCCGACTACGCCTACATTATGGACACCTTCGGCCCCTTCCTGGCGTTCATGCGACTCTGGGTGGAGTGCATGATCGTCCGACCGTGCTCGCAGACGGTCGTGGCTCTGACGTTCTCCGTCTACGCCCTGAAGCCGTTCTACCCGACCTGCGAGCCGCCGTACACCAGCGCTGCGCTCCTGGCTGCCGTCAGCATCTGTGAGTATCGCCAGCGGGAGGGAATAGGGGTAATGGTAGTGGTATTGGTGTGTGGAGTTGGGAGGGAAAAGACCGCAGAATAAGTGGTTTTCAGCGATGGCACAGTAAATGCTCAGGGGTAGTCAAAGCTGCTCTTCACAGATCACATTTATCGAGAAAAAGCGATACGATCTACCGAGGATAAAAACTGTGTAGGAATCCGAATGAAATATAATTTGAAGTACTTAAACAATTCTAAACCATAGGTGAAATGCCCCTTCTTCTTCAACTTCAAAGCAGCTGTCAGAATGTTTCTCCTGCGCGTTTATTTAGTGTTTTACCGCCAGCATTTCGTGATGATCGCGTGAGGATATGCTGGTGACCCGGGGCACATACATTCCATCATACCTCTGGCCTTGAGTGTGCCAGTGCCACCGGCCAATGGGTTCGACACCCTTCAGAATTTGGAGACGATTTCTCGATATGGTCGTCCGATCCACACGATCCAGACAGCAGACTCTGCTGTGCACCATGCAAGAACAGCATGGCCAATGGTCACAGACACGAGTTTGTAACTTATCGGGAAGGAATGGTTCTGAATAAATGCGGACGTTCAGATTGATGGGCTGCTGACGTAGCGTGGCATAAAAGGCTCGTTGAAAGGCAGCCACATGTCCCTTGCAGCGTGCAAAATTGGAAGCATGCCTGCTTAGATTCAGTGGCGTTGCTGACGGTGATATTTGGGGAATGGTTACGCTGGTGACTGCACGAGTGCCAAAAGAAGATTATCGTCAGCCTTGCATGTCGATGAATTAACCCTCAAATAATGAAAGAAAACGAAATTAAAATAGTACAACATTGATAATTTGGTATTTGTTTCAAGGCTGCCTTGTTCAGAAAGTAAAAATTCCACATTTCTGGCTATACGTTTCTGTATTCAACATCAGACCGATGATAAACATTTATGTAAAGCAATCAACAAGTAACAACTAGCAACGGGTAAATATCAGTCTGTATTCCCTATCTTCTCCTATACTTTTGTTTCTCATGACATTTTTTCCGATGACAAAATCTGTGTGCACCACGCGGCATCGAAACATTCATAAATAATAACTTGTTTACGATGCTAAACGTGAAGTTGTTTCATTGTTGTTGAGAACGTTTGTTCCTAATTCCTAAGCAGCATGCATCAGCACTCAGCAGTGTACACATATGTTTTATCATAAGGCAGCCTAACTATTTAGAATCACCAGCGAGATTTTGCGGGCAGTGCACTGGGTAATTTAGAGAACATACACCAATTACACTAATGGCTAACATTTTTACATCACAGCTAATTTACAAGCAAGGAAGACTGATATACACATTCCTGATGCATTTATCTCCCGCCACAAACTTATTGCTCCCCAAGCGCAAACAATTTACACTCTATGACGGTTTTTATCGTAACGAACCCGTCGGTTATACACTTGTGCAATAATGTCTGACGCCTTGCTTACTGCCAGAATAAACTACATCACGGCTTACGGAAAATTCGTCATTAGAACTCCGCAGTGAGTATTTCGACATTTCAACCGTTCTAAAGGATTCCTCGGCCTCGGCATACTTACATTTACTCGCTTACACACACTGAGCCTTCGTGGATAAAATGCTGCCTCAGAAGCTTCCGCGTGGTTGTAGTGAAATAGCACTAGAAATTTTATGTGTCGTGCCGGCCGGCTAAAGTTAAGATCGCCCTCCCAGCACCGACTACCGGACTGGGTTTGCCGAGTCATGCAGGGGTAAAAATAGCCTGGCCGATGCACTGTTGGAGCAGCCAATCCTGTTCAGTGAAGGAATCAACATCCATGGCTGGCTGGCAACGGGAGACCATGGTGTAGGGTTGATAGTTTGCGAATGGAGTGCAGAACGAAAGGAAATACCACTAGATAAAGATAATTTATAGCCTATGAAGACTAGCTTGATGAGAAAAGACCGATGAATGAAATTTGAGAGACTGATATTGAAGTGGGATAGATATGAGTCGGTGATGTGACCTGGCCAGACTTCTTACCTATCGTCTTCTTTTAAATACCGCCTGACGCATTCGAAATAGACAGTTCCAAATTCAGACATGAGGTGCTCCGAGACGAAGGTCGGGGAGGCCGTCTCATGAGACCCGAGACGTTGCCGGGTCTCGTCGAGACGAGCTGAAGATGATACCCGGAACGGGCGCTGCCGCGTCACCTCCGGTATCATATGCCAAGACGGCCGCTGGGGGCCTCGCGCGGTTGGCCGAACTGTCACAGTGGCTCGTGCCGTTGTGTGACCTCTCCAGCCGGGGGCGGCACAGACGAATGACCTCGGGTCGACGCTTCACAGCCCTCCGTAGCTGTCCGGAATGCGAGCGTCGTGTACCGCGGAGGAGGCTGGGAACAAACACTCTCTCGAGCTGATCGCTTCCCGGCTGCCAGAGATAAATTTACATGACACATGAGGCCGGCGGCCGGTCCGATAAATTTACACGGCACGTGACGCCCTCGCGCCCGAGGGACCGGTCCCGTGCTTCCCACTAAGACGGCTGAAGACCGAGAGGGCTGGTCTCGTGCTTCTGCATCGGAGCGGGCAGCGCTGAAGAAGCTTTACTGCCCGCAGCAAGACTGCTGGACACTGTCCATCGTTAATCGATTTGAGGATCTGACAGCTGATTTCCGCCATATCCCCGGCGCCACCTTATTGAGACAGTTGCTCCGACACGCCTATCTTCACCTCGGTATACTGACTGGTCGACAACTGGCGGCTATATCTGCCCCATCGGTTTCTCCGGCTATCTGGGACAACGGGCGAGGGCGTATCCACCCACAGCCTTCCCATTACGCGGGTGTCTGTCTGTCTACTGCAGAGCTGCCGACGCGGCCGGCCGGCCCGCCCCGACATCCGGCTGACTTACATCTCGTCGGATAAAAATACACCCCTGTGACTCGGCCGTTTTTGTGGGTGGAGGCGGCTGTCACGGTTTTTAGCAGTGGGCAGAGGAGTCGGAGCGTCGGTTGTTGCCCGGTCGGCGATCTGGCTCGCCACGGGGTGCAAATAGCTCTCTCAGATGAAATCGATCCGACTTTCTGGGCACAGCGAGAGAGCTGTCACTGCCGTCGGCCAATATTGCCCTTACTCAGCCGCCCATGACCCGGAAATATCGAATTACAATTCCAGCACTGATTGATCAGTGACATTGGTGATGCCGATATCGCTATTGGATGAACACTGAGCAGAACACAAACAAATCGTTCAAAATTAGTTTGCTGCTCTTTGCATGCTGTTTATATTTTATACGCACAAAAATGAGTCAAGACAGTTGTTTTCAATCCTCATGTTCCCCGTTTTCTTTCCTCGCACCTCTTCAGTAGGAAGCTATGACAGCATTGTCCAGGATGATCAATGACATGTGGACTGGCTGGGGAGCTTCTTCATCTGAAACTGGCCGGGACCAGGGCAGCCAGCGGGGGCGGGGGCGGGTGGGGGTCAGTTGGCCCCTTGCCGCCGAAGCCCGTGACGCCGGAGGCACCGCCCGCTCGGCGACCAATCCGGCGCAGTTGGGACCACGTGGTCTGCGCCAGAAATAGAGCGCTCGCGCTGCCGCCGTCGCCGCCGTCGCCGCCGACGGCCATCGACCGACGCGCCGCCGCCGCCCCCACCCTCGTCGCCGCCTCCGCGCGCACTCGTAGCCCTGTGACGTCATCACAACTGCGTCTCTGCGACGATCGCGACGCAGCAGGAACTGCGCCGAAGTGGAGTTGGAAAAATGTGGAAATGATTCTGAATATGATGCAACAAGAAGGATAAAGCCCATATTTGTTGAAACTTGAATTTGTTCACCTTTCGGCTGAAATCACTTCGGTATTGTCATAAAGAAGAAGACTATAGAAATAATGCTTTCGCACAAGCCTGAATAGCTAACCCGGTACTTCTGCGGAATAATTCGAGTGATATTCGCTACCCATAAGATTTTGTTCTGATAGCAATAGATGTTATTATTATTTTTTAATGAGGTTACCAAGAAGTATTCAGCATCCTCGTCGTGGCTTGCTACCCTGCCGTACAAATCTATGAAGGTTCAGGCACGCATCGGAATGTGCTCATCAGAGCTTCCCCAGCCATTACTTCCCGAGGGTCTGTGTTGTCCTGCTCATTGTTATTCAGCCAGCAACACTGACGCCCGGTGTAAAACTGAGGCGTACAACGCGGAGCCGACACGCAGGTTCCGTTCCTTCGTTCAGGCACGAGACCTACACGTCACTCCTTTACATCACACTCTGAAGGTTTATGGCGGCGTCAACTTTTGCACCCTGCTTCAAAGCACGATTCTCCCTGATATGCATGACAATCTGGATGCCGAGCTTTTTGATTATATATTTTGTAATATCACAGGCCCCAATGCAACAACTACCTTTCAATACAACTCGTCGCCATAGACTGCACGCCGAAGGACCGTTCGATCGATGAGCTGTTTTTTTTTTCAGCCGGCGACCTGGCGACCACGGAAATGAGTGCGGTCAGACGTATTCGGGCATTGTTAGGGCAAAATGGGTTTTGTGTGTGTTCGCTTGGCGTATACGAGTGAATCGATCTTCAATCGGAGACAACCGACTCGTATTCGTTGAGGAAAGGTTGTTCGTTCATAATTCACAATTCATATTACTTCATTTTTACTTGTCTATGTACACATGCCAGTCACCCGGCCATGACACTCGTCAAATAAAACGAAGTCAAATCACAGCACACTTTTTGTTTTAGGAAAGTAATTAGCCATGTAGCGTTTCTATAGGTAATCCAGATTTACTTTGCGATTTGTCTCATAATTCGTTAGAGCCCCAATTAATTAAAATGTCACACACAAAAAGGATGTCACTTGGATACTATTAGTGAAGTTTGTTGTTTTGAGAATCACTTATGGCCTGCCTGGCAAGGAATCCATCATAGTAGATGTCCTATGTGATGGTAGATGTCATCCTCTGAAATCTCTGTTCGTGGTGAGCCCACCGGTATTATGTGAGATCGGGAAACGATGGATCGTGTGTCCTGGGATGATGGTAGACGATTTGTCCGTGGAAATAAATATTGGTAGTCGAGGTTCTCATGAAGAGGCGTTGTTAAATGAACTTTGAATTAAAATAAAGTGATACTTGCAGTTGAGCATAGCTTTGAATGCTGGCTTATGTTTATGCATGGATTCAGCCTGGAATAACAAGTTTTGTTCCAAGTGACTTATTGATTTATTGTCTATTGATAACTTAAATTCAGGTAGTTATTTCACGATTAGAATGCGACAACCGCTATTTATATGCAGCATGATTTATTTGGCAGTATTTAATCAATTTCGGGTTCAGAAGTCACGTACGGCTGTAAATGGCAGCCGTAATTGAAGCTGCTGACGTAAATACGACCCTCGATGACCTTTAATTTCAGGACGTGGATTTTCTCTCCGGCACAAACTGAACGTGACTCGATTTCCGAAGAACGTTGAGCGAGACCGTTTATCATGCTTTCGCGCAATACACGTCCCTCCAAGAGGTCTGATCCTAGCTGCTGTATAATTATGTTCTTATCTGCAATGTTATTCCACCCTGGAATATTTCACACTTCTCGTTTGATTGCTAGCAAGGCTGAATAAGTAAACACCAAACATAACGTCAAGCGATTCTTTCAAATATCGTCGAACAAATTCACCCCGCCGGGATCGTATCACACACGAAATACTCTGTCATGAGGTCAGTTAGGATGGCGGCCGTCCCACGGCAGTCAGATGGAATGGTCTGCTCCGTCAGCTGGTGACCAATCGCCATAGCTTATCGCGGCCTGTGCTGACGTCATCGGCCCACTATTCCGCGCACGACGTTCATTACTCGCTAGTATACGAGCTCGGAGCACACAGTGACACCCCCGCCGGTCGGCAGACGGCCCGACAGAGGAGACCCGTGGGAAATAGTCTCTGTTGACTCTGTGCCGCCTTCCGACCGCTGCAGTCCCGCGGGCTGTGTTTAGGGGGACTGTGGGTCGGTGTCGGTCATCTGTCACACCGTAAAGCATCGCTAAGCCGCGCTGATGTCAACAGGGCGCGGAGCCGAGATCCGTTAGCCGGGTAGCGATGAACGCAGCTGCTCCCCGCGCCCGAAAACAAGCAGTTAGCAGCGGCGACTGACGCCGAACACAGCTGGTCTCGAGCGAGTAAATATGTCAGTTGATGAAGCCTGCTGCTCCACGTACTTTTTGTCGGCGACTCAGAGGGGACAAATGAGCTTGCTAGAGGAATTTGCGAATAGTGAGCTTCTTCTATCACACAATGTTACGGAGAAACATCAGCTCGAAATTCGAATGAAACATGTCGCTTAATCCCATTAACAACGGATATTTTGCATTTGAGATGTTACGTCGCGCTGTTTTCGGTGCATATGTGACCTTGTTCACAAGTATACCTAAGTTATGAGTATGCGTCCATTTTGCCAATGAGTAACTGTGTAACAATGCAACGCATTCTTATGAAATAAAAGAAACGGCACTAAACGGCCAGTGTCTTAGCGTCTGAGACGACACAACAAAGAACTACTATGCAAACGGTTCAGTTCCGACTACAAACCCAAATAAGAGCAAAGCACCTTATACCATTAGTCATGTGCTCAATTGGGTTGTAAATCCCTGCACTTTCTGACCATATGTTTTGTTCTTTTCGCAGGCGTGCTGACGTTCGTCAACTGCTACAGCGTGACGTGGGCTACGCGCGTGCAGGACATCTTCACCTTCGCCAAGCTGCTGGCCCTGGTCATTATCATCATCACCGGCATCTACATGCTGGCTCTGGGTCAGTGGCGGTCACTGGGGTCACGGGATCACGGAGTCACGGGTCATTGGGATGGAGGGGTCAAAGGTGAAAGGACATGATCACGGAGTAGGGTCAGGGGACACAGTCGGCGGTTTAATGTGGAACGATTTGTCACTGGAGAGTTATGAATGTCGCAAGTCTTGGCATACCGATCAAGCAGTCGATGCTACCGACTGTTATTCGGGTACGCCTCGGGAGTTTCTAGTTGGCAAACGGGCTAAAAAAGGAACGGAGATCCATCATTCTCCAATGGGCAACGTTTTACGATGTACCTGGAAATTTTGATACACTAGTTAGCATTGGTTAAACTGCGAGTTTGTAATTTGTACGGGACCTCGCCACCTACCCATTTTCAAGAGATAGTCGTGCTTCAACGCAAAAAAGTAGTCGCCAATCTATTCAGTAGCAGTTTCAGGCTTACCAACAAGCTCTACCTCGCAATTATGTTATTGACATATTAACCCTGTTAGTGGCAGGCTCCTGGCTACCCCATATTAGTGGCAGGGGGGGGGGGCTGTTTACGACCCCCCCTTGATATCTCGAGATCTAACCGGCCGATTTTCAAAATTCAAACGGCATTCGATTTGGCTCAACGAGATCTACATTTCTAAAAAAAATTAAAAAGTGTCAATAGGGGGTAGAGGGGGTTAAAACGGGCAAATTTCAGATACATTTTAGACTGTTTATCACGGCCAGGTTACTGAACCAATCTTAACGCAACTTTTGCTGATCGATAGAGAATGAACCAGGAATTCACATGGATCCTAAAAATATGCATTTTCAAAAATCATAGGCGGATACAGATCATTGAGATTGGGGGTACACAAAAAGTATAGTAAATAAGGTTTTTGTTGGTACTGTTTCTAAAAAGGGTGGCAATGGTCTTGTTATGTTACAATTTTCTTATGAGAGAACGACTAAAATTGTATTGGTCATGCATAGGCGGTGTCAGGGCACCTATGTTGGGAGGTAAAAAATAACCCCCCTTTTTGGACGCCTGGATCCGCCTATTATAGCAAAAACGTGTCAAAAGAGGATGCACAATAACTTTGTATATGTTATCACATGATACCTTTCATTCACTGTTCGTAAAACTGGTGCAGCATCGTGATCTTCGCCCAAATGACTCGCTTCACGAATAGGACCCCCCAATTCCCAGTGCTCTGGAGCCGCCCCTGGTAAAGGTATGAACTTGAAATTTTCAGGGAATGTGCCCAAATTAGTTTTAGGAAAAGTCAGAAAATTTCAGCATCGTAGCTTCAGAGGTTTCGGAGATATTGCCGAAAAACCTGAGGGGTGGATAAAAACAACCCCCCCCCCCCTGCCACTAATAGGGTTAATGATGTGAAGTGATCTATCTCGTCTTGAAACACACTGCGCTAGCAATGCATGATGACCTTTCCATTTTCGTAGTGCAAGTCATTCATGTCATCTTTATTTATGCAGTCGTATCACACTCCAG
This sequence comes from Amphibalanus amphitrite, assembly GCF_019059575.1. Classification (NCBI taxonomy): domain Eukaryota; kingdom Metazoa; phylum Arthropoda; class Thecostraca; order Balanomorpha; family Balanidae; genus Amphibalanus; species Amphibalanus amphitrite. The sequence continues at coordinate 290,603 of NW_024881983.1, forward strand.
CCAAAATCACATTTCAATTTGTCACACCTCACGGCTCAGTGAATGTCACCAGCACATCCTGTCAGCACTCTCCATTGTCCAGCTCCACATGAGCCAGTGCCGCATCGGCCGGCGACGGCCCTCTGGTAAACACTGCACTAACGCCTGCCAATCTTCACAACCGTCCATCACTGCCACTGAGCGTCTAGTCCAGCAGTGGCGACCTGACGCCGAGCTGACTCACTCGGGAACGTCCAGCGCGGTGCGTCCACGGCGGCCGGTCACGGCGCGGTCGTACCTAACGGACCGTGCACGCCCAGGGGCCGTGCAGCGGGCGTGCCGGGGCGGGTCGCGCCGGGGGCGGGGCGGGGCGGGGGTGGAGTCAGGGCGGAGGACAGCAGAGGAGACGGGTGCCCCCCGACAGTCCAGAGTCTAACTGAAGTCACGGCGACAGGGGATGATTTCGAGCAGCTCGGCGTCAGCAAGGTCACTGAGGTCATTTGGAGTATCGTGGAGACCCTTGGTGAGGTCATTAGGATGAATGCTCCCTGAGTCTTGTAATTTTTATCTTTTCTAACATGTCCTTGAGAGAGGGTGAATCAGCGCATCAGCCTAGCAAAATATTACGGCCGTGTGCTGATGCACGATCAATAGACTGGTAGGCACCATTTGAAAGGTAAATATTAAAAGTAAAGTGCATTGAAGAGCGGCTTTTAAAAGTTCAAAGACTGGCATTGTGTTCTTGTTTACAGTCTTTTACTGCGAAACTTTTCAGCCGAATAATTCGGGCATGGAGGGCTGCCGTCTCGCTTCGTCTGTGTTGATACCAGGAAAGGCATGCTTGAGCAAAACGGTGGAGACTCTTACTTTAGGAACGTTTCGAAATACTGAACTGAAATACTGAAGGCATTGGGTCCTGGAAACTGGCCAATAAATGGGGCTCTAGACCACCAAATATTCATTTACCGCAGATTCATTACATTATTCATTACATAACACATATGGCGCACAAACATTTTTTTCCATATTACTGCTCAAAAATGGTTCACTGTTTCACGCTAAGCTGCTCCGAAGCGGACATGCTGGATACACCTGTGGCGCGCGCCGGTGGCGCTGATGCGCCATTATTGTCACTGAGGCTCGGTGGCCAACACCTGAACCGAACAGACTGCTCGTCGGTATTGATCCATTCAGTGTCCACTATGACATTCAGTCGGAACAACAAGCGGCGAGCAAGGGCGGCACAGTGGGTTTAACTCGATCCGCTGCATCTCAGCTGCGGAAAGTTGGAAATTTATTAACCGTAGTCCGTAGGTTAAGTAAAAAAGTGTCTTGCTCTTTTTTACAGTTAGGTATAGTGTGTTCTCAAGCTAATCATATTTCCTGTTGCAGATCTCAGATGTTTGATCGCCTCGAGATGAGAATGCACTTTTGTGCACTACTTTATTTGTATCGAGCAGCTTGACTTCGGCTGAAATTTACGTATTTTTCGCTTTCACAGGAGAGACTGCTAACTTCACCTGGGACAATACTCAGACGGATGTCACCAAGATCGCTTTATCATTCTACTCGGGCTTATTTGCATATAATGGCTGGTGAGTGTTCCTCTTCTCTAACTATAGCTTCTCTCTTGCTGACGGGACAGGGGTACGTCCTACCGATGACGCTGCTGGGCTCGGGTCGGTCACGAGTGGTCAGTCGGCGGATCTGTCGTCCTGGCGACCGGCGGGGAGGGGGGGGGGGCACGGGGTGACATACAGCTGGCATATCGCCCACCGCCAAGTGTCAGACCGGATCCGCTGCTGACATCGCTCTCCCTACCCCTCCCCGCTCTGCCCTCCCCTTCCCCTCCCTCTGCCCTCGAGCTTGAGGCTGATACGACATATTATTTTGAAACTGTAGCAATTGATTCACTCTCTAATTTTGACGTCTTCTAAACAAAACAGACGCAACATTAGTGTCGCCGAAGTTTTCACTTCGTTATTCGTTAAATCTCCCAAGTTCGGCGACGTTTGCCAGTGCGGTAGCTTGGCCAATTCCTTAGGGTCATTTCGAGCTTCCCTTGGACTGGCGTTTGCCTAGAGATAGTATGCGACACTCCATTTCATTTGTGGGGTGGGGGGGGGGGGGCTTAGATGGCCAATGGCCATCGCTGTCAGACGGGATGGAATCAGGCGACCTCTGAGCTTCATATCATCGTAATAGTTTCCGCATTTGGGACAAATGGGTTAGTTGATATGAGAGATGCACATTGCACACAATTTGCCCAGACACATTAGCCAGTTAATGTGCTTTTACGCGCAGTAAGTGCGCATTACGTGCGGAGTCTGTATTAATCATCGACCAGAACTCCGTTTGCAACGAACATTTGCATTGCTCAAGAAGCTAGAGTAAAACCACGCGAGAAGATTCAGATCAGTATATCCATATATCCAGTATTTTCGGTATTTTCAATGTTTTAAATGATATTCATTTATTCATTTATTCATTTCATTTATTCATATTCATTTTGAGGTCAACACACTGAAAACTTTTTTACCATTTCCTGAAGGGTAAACCCGCCATAGCATGGTAGCTTGACACACAGACGTTTTTTACCACCTTCCAGATGGTAAATTTTACTCTTTCATGAAGAGTAAACTCGCCAGGGAGGGGTAACATGACACACAGACGTTTTTTACCATCTTCTGAATGGTTACCTCTTTTGATTTACTCTTGTCTAGAGTGTAACATTTTTTGGGTTACACTCTTTGAAAGGGTAAATCTTAAACGGAGCCCTTTTCTAGGGAGTAACGCATCATCTAATCTGTGCTTTACCCTCCTACAGAGAGTATATTCTTCTGGCCTACCCTTTGTCACATGGTAATGTTTACTCTTTCCTTTAGTGTAAACCCCCCAAGAGGATGGTAACAGACTCACAGACGCTTGCTTCAGAAGCTTCACGAAGCTTCTGAACGTCCGGATTTGCTCACCAACTAAAAAAAACATGCTTCAAGAGCAACAATGTATATTTGGCTTCCGTACAAACAATACGAGGGGCACACCAGCAATGAACATTGTGAGACTCTCCACTTATGCATACGAATCTATACGAAGCCTTCAGCAATGCACAAGCGGTAAATAAACACCACGATACAACTTGAATGCACTTTGAATGTGAATACAAGACATTCAGCGCCCTCATATTGGATAAGGCACAGCGCACAATATTTGAAGAGAGCGACGGCGTTCCTGGGTGGTCGCCCGTCTGCGTGAGATAATGAGACTGGATCACTACAGTGCAAGGCTTTTTCAAAGTCACCAACAAAATGCATAAACTTGTAGCATCACAACAAAATTAATGTACGTACTCACAACCTAGGCCACGTGGCCGTGCACGGGGTCCTGTTAACCAGGTCAAATTAACACCACTCAACGGCATGCAATGCTCTAGCACATCGGTACTTACAATAAAATGTCCACAGAGGCTCTATAGGCGATGAACAACACGCAAGCACAATCACCAACGGCCACGCCGCGCGGCACCGACACTGCTCACATCCGCTCTCGGAGACCAACGGCCGAAAACTGACAGATGCGCGCGGCCTTCAAACCGCAAACGGCCGATCTCGTTTCTGATTGGCTGAGTGATTCCATTTCAAATATCATCTTCACGAGAGTAAACAAGATCCACGCATGAAACGACTATCTGTACACGAGTCACGATACCCAGAAGGAAAGAGTTTTCGTGATGTTCTGGATCGCGAGAGTAATATTGATATTTACATGGTAATAATACTCTTCGCTGGCGAATAAGTTCATATTAACTACGTACCGTTACTATGCACATAATGGTAGCAAAGAGTTACCCTTTCAAGATACTCTTATCTTGCTGGTTTGATGAAAATGAATCCTCCAGGAGGTAGTAAAAAAGTTTTGAGTGCAGGTAGGTAGGGGATGGAGCCGAATTCCATGGTCTCACGGGGTTTTACGGGGATTTACAACCTTTTGTAAATTATTGCCGATAAACAAATTAAAAAGCATTTCATCGTAAGATTACACAGCATAAAACTGGATCCCATGAATCCTGCAGTGATGCACTTATTTCTCGCAGCTGGCAAAGCGCGGCATTACAACAATGCTAACCCTTTCTTTGACTGCGACATCTGGTTCTTTGTAGCGCGACGGCCACCGCGTAGGTCCTTCACGATATCTGACAGCTGCCTCATGACCTCTGGGTCACATGACCTGGCCCACGGCCAACTGCCATCCTGGGGCAGCCCACACTGCGCCTTTTTATGTCGTCGGTGACCCCTGTGTCACGGTGGTCGCAGCTCAGTCAACTCATCGTCCGGAACGCCGCCAGTCTCATGACACACCACGGACGAATTGAAACGCAATGGAGCCCGCCGTGGTGCTTCCCTCGTGTTGTACCGTGATACGAGTCGCGCCTCGCGCCGTGACTAGAGTAGCGCGTCCATCCTTCAGTCGCGTTAGTAGGTCCCATTTCAGCCAACCTGACCCTTATGCTCGGTAGTCGTGAGTGAGTCGTGAATTGGCTAATGGATTGTAACGCGTGAGGTTGTTCCAGAACACGTTGCGATGCGTAGTAACTCTGGAAACTGTGGCGTTGTTTTTGTTTTTGTGTCTGCAAATGCGAAGCTCTTGGCAAGCGTTGTACGCGTCAGCGTCTGAAAGTCAACGTCATTCAAAGTTAATTGCAGCGTTACCCACCGGAGCGTGCACATGACAAACACGGTAATCAAACATGACTTGACATTGCGCCGGCGATTACCCTCGGGCTGTTGCGTCACCGTGGGTGCGTTCCGTGCTTTCTGCGGTGTGGCATCTTCCATCAGTTCCGCTCAGTTCCCACTAATAGAAACAATGCCCAATGGCTCGGCGGTCGGCGCTGATTCTGATCGACTTCCTCGACGCGCCTCCCTTTTCCCTACTGTCCCGTCGGTCTGTCGGTGCGACCGTCCCGGAAATAGTGCCTCCGCTCCGTCCCAGCTCCCAGCCGATGTAGTTTGGATTGTTCATGGTCTCGTGTCCATCAGTGAGGTGTCATTGTCGCCGCCTCCGATGGCCCAATTAGCGCCTGTCTGTGCGTTTGGGGGACACATTTGACAGCTGCTGACGAAGGAGGGCGCCCGACGAGCGTCTGGCTCCCGTCGCGCGTCGTTTCACTGGCCGGTGCTGTTCTGTGTTGACATGGTTTATCTGGGTGCGGGAAACAGATACGGCCATAATTCGCCCTTGGGTGCGAATTGACGTATACACAACGGCCTTTGATGGTATTTAATGTGTTTTTAATGACGATGGGAGAGATACTGACTCTATAGCAGTGATTAATGTCATGGTAGTTTAATTTTTATCGTGGTGCGCTTTATTCAGCCTGATCGTGTGATCACTGACCAACCAATATTTGTCTTATGATCGTTTTCAATATAAGATTTTGGTTGTAAATATGAACTTTTTAAGTCAACAGTAACAACAAATTCCTAAGATTATATTGGTTCAATGGTATTTCGGATACGCTCCATTCGCATCGCGACAAATTTATGTTTAACCCGCGCCCCACTGGGGTCTGCGTATAACACACCCTACTGGGGGGGGGGGGGGGGGGGGGGCTCTCCATAGCCCCCCTTCCTAACTCCGAAACTACTGGGCCGATCGTCAAAATTCAAACGGCGTCTGATAGCCCTGGAAAAACTGTCGAGCGAAACCTAATTTTATTGACCTCGAGGTCACAGATGACGTCACAGGTCAGGTCAAAGTAAAAATTATTAGCATTTCGGCTTGTTCACATTTTGGGCTCTGGCCGCCGTTTTACAAGTCAGATCAGGCTCATTTTTGGTTTACACATTCTTGAACAGATGCTCTAGATACCTTGAGGGTACCAAACTTGTACTTTGATTTTCAGGTCAGGGTCAGGTCATCACAGGTCACGGAAATATTATATCATGCGTCGGTCACGTGACACATGTTTTATGGTCCATTTAGGCCATATATTGCGAATTTGATGTCGTCTGTGTCATTCGAGGTCATTTTGAATCGAATTTAGCTTAGGTCAGGTCACTTTCAGATCAAAAAAGGTCAAATTTTAAAGTTAAAATTTTTCAACAAAAAAAGTGTCCATTGGATGCAGTTTGAGCTCAGGAACACGATGGTGCTATTTATATTGGTGTACGATGTCAAAAACGTACTGAAAAATTGATTTAAAAAATTAATAATTGTGAATTTTTTGCAATAATGCGTATAACTTGGCCATTTTTGAAGATATTTCGCTAAAACTTGCTAGAGTTGGTCATAAGCATGCGTTCTGTCACATATATTTCGTTTTTTTTTCGAAAAGTCAAAAACTTTTTGCAAAAAATATAAAATATAAATTTTGAATGTTACTTAATAAAATCTTCGAAATTTTCAAAATTTTCAAAATCTGAGATAGCAGTTTGATAGCACAGTCAATTTTGAGTCCCTTCATGCAAAGAAACTTTATCTAGCTTAAAAACTGAGCTTTTGGGAGCGATTGCCGTGGTTCAATGTTTTGCGTCGAAATCGGCCGAACATGACGTCACTCTGACGTCATTTCAGGCCGACCTATGGTAGCTACGAAGTTCAAATTTTGACACAAGGTGTCAAATTGATGCAGCCGAAGGAACTGAAAGTTTGGCGTCGATACGTCAAGTGGTTTGGAAGTTATTGCAGAAAAACGGGAGGGGGGCGCGGGTTAAAAAATGTTTACAGCAAAACATGTATGCCACAATTTGCACTGCAGGATATAGTCATTCCCGTCCTCTTTATATCTTCACCTTTCTCTCCATAGGCGCGGGAGCCGGGGGGGCAGTGGGGGCAGCTTGCCCCCCCAACTCTGGGGCCGTGGGGGCGGTGCCCCCACAGCTTTGAGACGGAATACCACACTTTTTTTGCAAATGTTTTCTTTTTTTGTTGAAAAAGCCGAGGGGTGAAAAATAAGTGGCCTAAAACCGGTGAGAAAACTAGATTTGGGGGTACCCTAGGTTAATCTCTATTATGGTGTGCCCCCCCAGTCGGAAAGTAGTTCCCGCGCCCCTGTTTCTCTCAAGCAATTAAATTACCGAATAAATTCAACTCAACCGAATTAAAGGTAGTGTGCCACCTTTGAAAGATTTCCCATTTTATTTTTCCTAGGATAAGAAGCTTCTGTTTTTACATAATATCGCAAAAAAAATCAAAAATGGACCTGGAATAGTGCCTTTTTCGCCTAAAAGTTTTTCGGTTTTTAGATATGTATAACAACTGTAGTGGGCTCACCTGCAAACAGGCGTCGGGCAACAATCGCGAATGCGGCGCACTTGTGACAATAAGCAAAGGTCATTATAGTGTTACGACCATACGACGTACGGGAATGAGTTATCAGCTGTCTAATCGTAGACAACACAATGTCGAGCCTTAAACTGTAAGCCCGTATTGGTATTGTTTCTTTTATTTGGCTGTCGAACATTATTTATGGTTTGAAATATGATTTTATGTAAAATAATTGATATGAAAAAGCCGTCTTATAAGTAATGACCCCATTTCACCACACGCAAGTGGCAGAAATGACAATGATCAGCTGACGCATTTTTCTTGGCCGAAGTCAGAGCGCGCGGCCCGACGCACCACGCGTATTTGGAAATTCCGACCTCGACGAGCATCAGAAGCCACCTAACAGGCGTGTTCGAAACCGCAGGAGATGATGATGAACGGGTTTATCGAAACTTGATTGGATGAGCATATCGGTAATAGCGATTTCAGTGTGTGCATTTATTGTTCATAGTGGTGTGAAATGTGGTTGGGGTACGACCGACAACCCGTCGGGGCGAATTTCGCACTGGGGTACTCAAAATTTGAAGAATTTAAGACGTTTCCATGAGTTTTGAAGGTATGGATAAGTTCTAAAAATCCGGTTCTCCTTATCTGGGCCATTAACTCCATACGGTCCAAGAAAGCTGGCACACTACCTTTAAAGGTCTAAATGTTACATAATTACCGTTCCGGCCTTTTCACTGCTTTAGGACTAAGGCAGTCGCAAAGATAGACCTCTCTTCCGGGAAACCACTCGTACCGTCCTTCCATTCACGAATCGTTGGCCTGTCACAAACCGTTTCCTCGGAACTGCTACCACCCGCTCCCTCCGCGCAGTTGTCGGAACGGAGTTGTCTGTGACCGTCACCCCCAGATACCACCGGTCCTGATGGCACCTCTCGACTCTGACACGGTCTGTCAGTGACGGCCAGCTGCCATCCGATTGCCCCCTGACTGCTGTCTGGGGTCAGTGACCCCGTCCACCCCGTCCCGTGGCCCGCCGCCCAGTCCAGTCACGGTTTCTGCCTCGCTGCGGTTGGAACTCACTCCCTCTCCACCCTCCCACATGACCCAGTTTGACCCCAACGACCCCTCCTGACACTCCCCTGCCGGTGGCGGTGCTGCCGCTCACGCACGGTACCGCGGACGGCCCAGCTGGGGCGGCTGTGCGCTAAAAGTGGGCGTTGTCGGCGGGATGAGGGCTCGCCAATTGAAATAGATTGGCCGGAAGTGGGAATTGGCTGTCGCTCCATAAGCACAACAAGCACTAATTGGCTCACTGCGAGGAGCGTTCCACGCCGCTTCTGAGGCTTCCATTGTAGATCCAATTTACGATGAATAACGTCTGAAAATGGGAAAGGAAGATGATCTTCTTTACACGTAAACAGCAGCTCCATACGCGCTTGAATCCAAATTCTTAGCATACCCAAATGGTATACCTTTTATTTTGATCATTTTTATTTTGATCTATCGTTTAGCGGCATCTACCTGCAAGCTACCCATATCATGATCATAAAAATTGTTCTGGTTAGTACGTCCTTTCTTCTTTCCCTACTCACGTCTTTTCACGTTCCATATTTTCCAGCGGCTCGCCTTCGCCAACTTTCCACGCATCGATCTTCGTCGCTTTTTTGCGCAGTTCCCACTGCGACCGTCTTCCTCTCGGCCTATTGCGCCACATTGTCTTATTCCCAACCTAGTGTTTCTCTCCCTTGTTTCTCTTTTTCTCTTCTCTCTCTCTCTCTCTCTCTCTCTCTCTCTCTCTCTCTCTCTCTCTCTCTCTCTCTCTCTCTCTCTCTCTCTCTCTCTCTCTCTCTCTCTCTCTCTCTCTCTCTCTCTCTCTCTCTCTCTCTCTCTCTCTCTCTCTCCTCTCTCCTCTTTCTCGTAACCACTCCATGCACTCCGCCTCTCTCCAACCGTTATATCCTGTGCCAAATGGATGACTCGGCTCGTAGTTTGTACTATCTCCGTCCCTCCCCGCCCCACCCAACCCCCTACTGATGATTGCAGTGGCCAGCTGATCTCAGCCCGTAGTAAAACGATACCCCTTCCGCCATCATTCCACCTCCAGAGGCGTTTCTCGGGCTACGCCCCGTCCGTCCACGCCGTAGGAGCGTGCTGCGCCGTACCCGGAGCGAACTATCGCCGTTTCGCGGAAGGATATTACGACCTGCTGTGGACTGTGAAGTGTGGACAGCCAGCGGCTGGGGTCGATCGATTTACCGATGGTTCACTGCTCACATGAAGTCCCCACCATCGTCGGCGTCGATCGTGGCAGTGGTGGCGCTCTGGCGGCGATGGCTGCGACAGCAGCGCTGTTTGCCGTTCCCGGGTCGTTCCCGCGCCGCGTAGGAACGCCCTGAGGTCCCTCATCAAAACACCTCTCCCCGGCCCACCGCCCAGCCCCGGTCGGTCACGTGGTTCGACTGTAGGGTGCCGATGGCGGTCACGTGGTGTCCCCGAGTGTGGCCGCTGACCTGATCATCTCGCCTGAGGCGATGGTCCGGCGACGCTGGGGATCGGGCGAGTGGGCGGCCTGCTGTGGCTGCCCCGTCCCCAGGGCTCGCCAGTATTGTGCGGCAATGGATCTCCTTAGAGCCGCCCGCTCGGACATCGGGGACCATCCCTGGGGGTTATTCTGAATGAGATAATGGTATGGGTAACCTCATCACACATTATATTATTATACAGATGGACTGCTGAGAATCGCTGTCTGACCTGCAATTGAGGCCACCGTCACAGTGGCGCAGCCAGGGGGGGTCAGAGGGTCAGCTGACCCCCCCCGAAATTTCTGTCAGGGGCCCGATCGAGAGAGAGAGAGAGAGAGAGAGAGAGAGAGAGAGAGAGAGAGAGAGAGAGAGAGAGAGAGAGGAGAGAGAGAGAGAGAGAGAGAGAGAGAGAGAGAGAGAGAGAGAGAGAGAGAGAGAGAGAGACCTTGGATGGGTCCGGGCCCCCGGGTGGATAGGGCCCGGGCCCCGGTGGATGGGGCCCGGGCCCCCCGTTGGATGGGTCCGGGCCCCCTGGGTGGATGGGGCCCGGGGCCCCGGGTGGATGGGGCCCGGGCCCCCGGGAGAACGGGGCCCGGTCTCGGAGCCCAGGTGGACGTGGCCCGGGCCCCCGTGGGGATAGGGCCCGGGCCCTCGGGTGAATGAGGCCCGGGCCCCCGGGTGGATGGGGCCGTGTCCCCGGGAGAACGGGGCCCGGGCCCCGGGTGGATGGGGTCTGGCCCCGGGTGGACGGGGCCCGGGCCCCGGGTGGATTGGACCCGGGCTCCCGGGAGAACGGGGCCCGGGCCCCTGGTGGACGGGCCCCGGAGCCCCGGGTGGACGGGGCCCGGGCCCCGGGTGGATAGGGTCGGGGCCCGGGTGGACGGGGCCCGGACCCCCGGGTGGATTGGACCCGGGCCCCCGGGAGAACGGGACCCGGGACCCTGGTGGACGGCCACGGAGCCCCGGGTGGACGGAGCCCGGGTCCTCGGGTGAACGGGGCCCAGGCCCTCGGGTGAACGGGGCCCGGGCCCTCTGATGGACGGGCCCCGGGCCCTCTGATGGACGGGCCCCGGAGCCCCGGGTGGACGGGGCCCGGAGTCCCGGGTGGACGGAGCCCGGGCCCTCGTGTGGACGGGGACCAGCCCCCTGTGGATGGGGCCCGGGCCCCCCGGGTGGATGAGGCCAGCTAGGGTGACCCGCTTGCTCCGCAACGCGAATAAGGGATATTTTCGATCAGTGGGCGTTTGGTTGGTCTTGTGTCCGTGGGTCATTTATACATTTCGGTCGGTTGTCTTTTGACGGCTAAACATTTTGGTTTGGGAAAAAACATCCATCGCATCGAGGTGCTCGTGTCTGATAACCATACGTCTACTATAGAACTTGCCAAGTGTATTTTATAGCATAGGTTGACGTAGGTCATTGAAAAATGAGAACCATAGATGAATTGCCATGTAGAGGTTTGAAAAATTTATATTTTTAAGAATACTATTGCTCATCTTGCAAAAGCGATGATTGGATCTTGGACAAAATTGAATGCTCTTTCCAACGATGCCATTTTTAATTGTCAAACGTATCAGGTTATGCAGCAAAAGTCGTGTAATTAAGTAAGTCATGAACAAATACCATTTTCTCCAGCGATTTGTTCCACATTGTTTTTGATCAATTATCTTTTCACAAATTTTCCTAGAGAGGCGGTACATTTCTCTTGCCAACAGGCGTTGTTTGAACCCGCTCCGTCTGACAGTCACCCGAAAATAGCATTAAGTCCAAAATCCGTCTCAAACGTCAATTTTTCAAGCATAAGTGCCCTCACGGGCGCACGTGGCGCGTGTCATCCCTGCACCGCTCACCATTCGATAGCCCGTTCGATCCTCATATACGATACTGTGTTCCCCATGCCGATCGGACCCAGGTTACCGAGATACTGCACAGGGACCGAACCCGTGTCGGGCAAATTTAGCCATTTTCGCCCAATTTTGCAAGCCGATTTATACATGTAAATTCTATGACGCGAATTTGCACTTTTTGAGCACGCGCCATGTGCTCACCACCGGCCCGATCGAGCTGAGATTCCTCACAGGCACGTTCCCCAATCCCCATCCTTGTTCTATAAGTTGCGCAAAGTTCAGCGCATTATGTAGGTGCAACGGTCTGGCCTGTACCTACCCAGGGATAAGTAACACAATGCCGGGACCACGGTGACAGACAGAATCCACGTCACCACATCACCACACCACAACAAACCTGGCCCAAGGCAATACATGACCCATGTGAGCGCGTTAACCCTCGCCGGCTCAGGCCATTTTGCGTCCTTCGACGGCACAAGGGAGGGAGGGTACGACCCCCTTCCTCGCGTTTGGCCCATGATCGAGCTAGAGCTTCGCGGAAAAAAACGAGCGTGTTGCCCGTGACGAGAGGAAGCCGATAATACCCAATTCCAAGGTCCTAGGTCATTGGTTGACCTTCCAGGTCAGGTCAATGACCCAAATGTCGGGAAAATCGGGACCTGTTAGAACGTCATAAAATGTGGCTGCTATAGGTTTTTTTGTCGGGGTGCTGATCACGAACATGTATTATGTTAGTTTTGATGACAGATGATGTCTTTATGCATTTAGGCCAGGTCGGGTCAGGTCAGGTCATGTCAACCAGTAGGGGTCCTGCCGGGTATTCGTAGTACCTACCTACGTGTCAACCGTCTCTGACAGCTGCGTAATATGTTACGAAGGCACCAAAACTACTTCTTAAATGTTCAAATGGTTGCTAAAATCGAATTCAGCTTAAAAAAAACTAGCCTAGAAACATGCATTGCTTGAAAAAGTGTACCGAGGTCATCATAAGTCAATGACCTGACCTGACCTGACCTGACCTGACCTTCAGGTGACATTGACATTAGTGATGTCAATTACGGAAAATCGGAATACCGATACCAAACCAAATACCAACCAAAACCACGGGAAAATACCGAAACCAAACCAACTTGGGAAAATGAGGGAAATACCAACTTTTTTACCGATTTCTTAGTCTCATATACATTAGTGAGGGTTTATGATACCAACAAAATACCAAACACATTACGATTGAAATACCAAATACCAAGTTGGTATCGGTTTGGTATCGGTATACCAAAAAGTTGGTATCCGATTGACATCTCTAATTGACATCACCCTTATGCATGGGAGCAACATCAAATCACATGTTTGAACGCTTGAAACCACGAAAGGACTGCAAAAGCGCGGCTAATGCGAACCGGCATACGCCGAACCGCGATTCTGGCCAAACATGGTCTCGGAAAGTAGGTCAAAGGTCATTTGGGTCAGGGTCATGAAATATTTAGGGTAGGTAGGTGTACAATTGATCAACGCGAGGGTGCTGAAAGTTACGTCGCGATCAGCTGCTTTTTACGCGAGTTATTCGCGAAAAAAAAACCTTAGGGGGTGCATCAACCCCTCCCCCCTGTGCCGGCGAGGGTTAAAACTTTTTGTGAGCGAATTCACGTAATGAAGAATAATAATGGCATAATCTACATACTACCTACAGCAGCCAATAGATGGCTTAGGACAGGCATATGAGCCTACTTAAATCTTGTCCGACAGAATCAGGCAACAGTTCCGATTGCATATATGCTATGCATATTGCGGAAGGGGCACTTTTCGGCCTCCAAAGATACGAGTTCATACGTCATAGTAACATATTTCTGTTGTGGTCAATTTGCGTAAAAATTGAACACCGGGTGATTACCGAGCTATTGTTCTATCCAAATTTTCTGATTCATACTCGCTCAGGGTTATCGTGCAGGTAAAGTGGGCCCGCTCAGCAGAATGTGTATGAAATATGGAGAGATTCTGAAAAATGAGTGGGGGGCCCGCACACTAGGGGGCCCGCTTTGGGGGCGATGACCCCCCCGAAACGAAATCCTGGCTGCGCCACTGACCGTCAATTATTTTGGTTAAGCTAAAATGCGCTACTATAATTTTGCCAAAAACTTTCCGTCCTGCAGAATCCAGCGAACGATGCCGTGGAACAGCTAATGCAGCGCCTATAGAGCACCGGACCGACACGATATGAGGACAGTAGAGCTGTCACTGGTCAGCGATCCGAGACCAGAGGACAGGGGTCACGGAAAATCCATGGTCCAAGCTGTCCGGCTGTCACCAAGTCACGGAGCGTGTTGTGTTGGCGTCTGGCCAGCTCAACCGTGAAGCTCGCCGCTGTGCACGGAACCAACCCTTCCGGGTTCTTCAGCCCTGAGTGTGTTCCCCGTGTTAGCCGGTCAGATCTGGTCACACTGGTTTGGTCCGGTCTGAGACGGGCTGCAGGCAGTACGAATAAATCAAGGGAAGGCGAGGGTGGTAAAAGATGGCGGGAGGGCTGAAGGCATAAGAACCATGCATGGGATTGACGAGGATTTGAGACTCCAGACTACTATGACTTGCGATGTAACTGACGAGACTAAGATGACATTGCAACTATTTGTTTCCGATAGCAATAACGTACCTGAATGGCCAGTTCATTTAATTAAATGATTCGTTTTCTGGCTGATGTTTGTTTGCTTAAACGGTGCTAACGCTATTTTTGTTTTTGTTTTCAGGAACTACCTGAACTTCATCATTGAAGAGCTGAAGGATCCTGTCCGGTAAGCTTCGTTCGAGAACACTGCATGTTTCGTGCCTATTGCTTGCGATAGTGTCTAATACTTAGGTATTTCATTAAACATTCATCAGTCCCAAGAAAATGTCGGGACAAAACCGTTCGCACTTTATTTGGAGGAACTGCTTATGCATTCTTTCCTTCGTAAATAAACCTGTTGAACGGGGCACTAACTGAAGAAGTAACGCGATCAATCATTACTTGTTTGAAGCGCAAATGTCTAATGAAATTAATTGTCTTCGTCTGAACGTCTTCGCGCATTAGTCTGACCTCCGTTTCTCTCCACCGTCAGTAACCTGCCGCGCGCCATCGCCATCTCCATCATCTTGGTGACGCTGGTGTACGTGCTGACCAACATCGCCTTCTACACCACCCTCAGCCCCATGGAGGTGCTCTCCTCCAACGCTGTCGCCGTGGTGAGTGCCCTCGCCTTTCACGGTTCTTCATATTAAAGGTAGTGTGCCACCTTTGAAAGATTTCCCATTTTATTTTTCCTAGGATAAGAAGCTTCTGTTTTTACCTAATATCGCAAAAAAAAATCAAAAATGGGCCTGGAATAGTGCCTTTTTCGCCTAAAAGTTTTTCGGTTTTTAGATATGTATAACAACTGTAGTGGGCTCACCTGCAAACAGGCGTCGGGCAACAATCGCGAATGCGGCGCACTTGTGACAATAAGCAAAGGTCATTATAGTGTTACTACCATACGACGTACGGGAATGAGTTATCAGCTGTCTAATCGTAGACAACACAATGTCGAGCCTTAAACTGTAAGCCCGTATTGGTATTGTTTCTTTTATTTGGCTGTCGAACATTATTTATGGTTTGAAATATGATTTTATGTAAAATAATTGATATGAAAAAGCCGTCTTATAAGTTATGACCCCATTTCACCACGCGTATTTGGAATTTCCGACCTCGACGAACGTCTGTGGTAGAAAACCACCACTTTGGTAGGGGAAACTACTGCTGTCTGCTACCGTTTGCACTGCATGTCTCGCTGTAGTTGCGACCGATTGCGACATCTATGCTTAGCGATATACGTACTTTATAATTTACGTACTTTTTCGATGCGTATTTTCTTCCTTGACGTAGCTACTTTTGTCTAGGTATACGTACTTTGTACTGTACAGTCTGTCTTAAAAGTACCGCGCAAAGTGACGGTGGATCCATCAAGCCTGACTGAGGTAGGGCCAGCTATAATTTGAAAGTCAACGAACCAATTGACCTAGGGAATGGACGAGGATGCGAATTGCTTCAGTGACTTAAATTTAGTAGGCCCTTCCTCGGGCAGGCATGATGGATCCACCGTCACTTTGCGCGGTACTTTTAAGACAGACTGTACAGTCTGTCTTAGAAGTACCGCGCAAAGTGACGGTGGATCCATCAAGCCTGACCGAGGAAGGGCCTGCTATAATTTGAAAGTCACCGAACCAATGGAGCTGGGGAATGGACGAGGATGTCCATTGCTTCGGTGACTCCAATTTGGCAGTCCTTCATCGGTCAGACTTGATGGATCCACCGTCACTTTGCGCGGTACTTTTAAGACAGACTGTACGTACCTACCTCTGCGTAACCTACGCCTACTTCCGTCCTTGACGTACTTATTCCATACGTACTTTATACTCGACGTACTTTTGCGATACGTACTTTTGCCCTTGACGTACTCTTGTCCATACGTACTTTATGCTGTACGCACTTTTACGATATGTGCTTTTGTCCTTGACGTACCTTTGTCCATGCGTACTTATAAATGCACCTATACGTACTTCTTCGATACGTACTTTTGTCCTTGACGTACTTTTATCCATTCGTGCTTTATACTGTACGTACTTTTGACATGCGTACTTTTGTCCTTGACGTAGTTTTGTCCATGCGTACTTTATACTGTATGTAATATGTACGAACATTTGCGATACGTACTTTTGTCCTACGTGCCAGGGGCGTCGCCACAGATTTTCGACAGGGGGGACGGATCGGCCGACTAAAAACCCAAAATTAGGTATCGTTACCGTACTTTTTCAGGCCGATGCACTATCTGTTCAACGATACTGGGCTGAATTCCTACGCGGTACGCGTCTGAAGTATTCATTTTTTACACGGGTATACAGAGCCTCCGGTCTTCTATCAGGGTATAATTGTTGGCACATGCCGTCAATCTGATAGTTAACTGTTAATGTATACATCCCTAGTAGCACACAACATTGATACAACATCGAGATATGTTGAAATCAGGTTGATTGTCAATATTGGTGCTTCAACACGAATTCAACATTGATTCAACGTTGATATCACGTTGATATTAGGTTGTGCTTTGTCGAATCTTAGTTGAAGTTCAACATTGTAGTTCAACATCGATACGACATTGTCCCAATGTTGAGTTCACAATATCGACAGAGGTAAAATTTCAACATTGTGATTCAACATTGATAGGGGAAGGTGGGGTAAGACGGACCAGCTAAGGTTTGAGGCCGCATATATTGCTACACTGCTCTCGTAATTCATATTATTTATAGTCTTCGGAATGCTCAATCCTTCCTCTGTTGATATGTGTAAAGACTAAATTTCAAATTAAAGACATCTAGGTGGTGGATGCTGTTAAAGAGGGACATGTCAAAAACTCAGACAAGAAAAAACGTGGGGTAAGACGGACCACCCAGCAGTGCCTGCTATCCGTTCATGTGTGTTACACTTCTGCTCTGTATTCTTGTAAGAAAAAGTAACCAGAATGGTAAAATAACAAAATGAGCCATTATTCTTTACTCATGTGTGATGGAAGTGCAGCTAAAAGCTAGGAACATATGTGTTGATTGTCGTTTGGCATGAATGCATGCTAACTGAGCACTTGCATGCATGGCTCACATGCAACAAAGACTTCTTCCTGAAAAAATAGCTTACTTAAACTTGTGTCAATGTTTTGGAAAAGAACTTTCCATATGCAGGGTACAATGGACCACCACAGGGTAAGATGGACCACAGTGGTCCGTCTTGCCCCGAATCTAAATTATGTCATTATCATGACGTATATGTCAAATAGCCCAACATTGCAAAACCTTGCCTTTCCTAAAGTGTGACTATAACTAAGTTTATAACTTTGTTCTTCACAGTTAAGTGCAAAATAGAAACTAATCATGCAAGAAAGGCGCCGTAATTGAATCACCCGTAGACCTCTTATATTAGATCGGTTTGACGAAAAACAACATTTTTCTCAATAACTCAAAAGCTATGCATCCTAGCAGCATGAGCTCAAGGTGGCCATTGTTACGAAGGAAAACAAACATAGTGAGTGCATAAAGCAGTAGATACCAGCAGCGGTTCAGCCGGGAGGGCTGGTGGTCCGTCTTGCCCCGCTGGGCCGTCTTACCCCACCTTCCCCTACCTACCTACAACATTATTGTCACGATGTTGATTTCACAATATTGATAAAAGTAGAGTTCCAACATTGTAATCCAACACGTATGATATCATACGTGGTGACTGGTGGTTGCTTTAGGTATTTGTCACAACTCTGAACTCATAATCTCTTTTGGTCTCCAGTATGAATGGGCGGCGCGGGTCGGCGCGAAGCGCCGCGAGATTTTCGTCGAGGTCGGAAATGTATATGCATAGATGTCGCTACAATAGCTTGACATGCAGTGCAAATTGTAGCAGACAGCAGTAGTTTCCCCTACCAAAGTGGTGGTTTTCTACCACAGACGCTCGTCGAGGTCGGAAATTCCAAATACGCTTTCACCACACGCAAGTGGCAGAAATGACAATGATCAGCTGACGCATTTTTCTTGGCCGAAGTCAGAGCGCGCGGCCCGACGCACCACGCGTATTTGGAAATTCCGACCTCGACGAGCATCAGAAGCCACCTAACAGGCGTGTTCGAAACCGCAGGAGATGATGATGAACGGGTTTATCGAAACTTGATTGGATGAGCATATCGGTAATAGCGATTTCAGTGTGTGCATTTATTGTTCATAGTGGTGTGAAATGTGGTTGGGGTACGACCGACAACCCGTCGGGGCGAATTTCGCACTGGGGTACTCAAAATTTGAAGAATTTAAGACGTTTCCATGAGTTTTGAAGGTATGGATAAGTTCTAAAAATCCGGTTCTCCTTATCTGGGCCATTAACTCCATACGGTCCAAGAAAGCTGGCACACTACCTTTAACTAACTACCCATGCTGAGCCGTTATATTATCATATTACTTACCTACACCTGTACCTTACCTTACCTTACCTTACCTGTACCTATGCTGAGCCGCTGTCATGACTTGAGTGTATAGGTACCAGAGGTAGATGCCATCGTAAGAATAAATTTCTTTGAGGGTTTCCTCTTGCTCTGGAAACTTTTTAGAGGATTTTTGTGTGAGTTTTTGCGCAGCTAAGTGATTTATTAAGCCGGCCCCTGGCTCTCTTCTCCTAACTCAGACGGGGGATTTTTTGTAACCTCTGGCGACTGCTGCATTGGCAGCGACTCAGCGTCGAATGCGCCGTACCCGGTCGGGTTTTGTCCGGACCTTGTGACCCCTGATGACCTCACGTGACTCGGACGCGGCGGGTGACGGACGTTGTGGCCCACCCTGGCCCCCCGCCAGGACAACTGAATTGTGCTTGCTGGTGTATCACCATGATGCAGATCAGCTCGGTCGGTTTTAGTAGAGCCTCTGGGTGCGTCATCGTGTTGATCTGTCGGTGCCAGGTCGCTGGCTGTCAGAGGTCGTGTCAGGGACTGTTGGGTCGTAGACGACTTAGGTGTTTGGTACAAACGAAACAGAAGGTCAGGTTTAGTGCAAGCAGATTTGTATTGGCTGGTTCTTCTTATATTTTGGTCCAAAACGTCCCTATTTTTGCCATAATGCGCGGTACTCGACCTCTGACATTCATTTAGATACACACAGCACCTTTTTTAGTTTTGTTTTTATTTCTGGCTCATTTTCCCGTCCTAGCTGTGAGAGCTGCCCCATGGATTTCCAAACTTCAATCGCTGCCACCGTTAGGCCATTATCGACGTCAGCCCAGTGATCGATGGACGGCTGAAGACGTGCATCACGAATCCCGCTTTCCATTCAACGTCACCAGATAGTCAGGTAGTATCCTATGCCGTAATTTGGGATGCTCAGTCAGGGATCTGTGGGTAAATCAATTTCTATTGGCTTACGTGGCTGACGCATCAACTACTTGCATGAATGGATCATCACATTTATAAATGGACCATCCTATTAAACGTACCCCTTTTGCACAAGAATCCTTTGTCAGGAATTCAGACGATAATAATATCGTTTGATAAATGACAAACATATTTTCACTACCTACCATAAAACCATTTACACCACCCGAGCCCACCCTGCCCACCCGTTGCCTTCTGACCTGGGCTGGGCATTGTTCGGACCCAGCACCCCACCATGTGGCCCATACAACCGAGTGAAGACCCCTTCCTCGGGGGAGAAACCACGAGTACAGAGCACGTGGTGCATTGTAGCAGGCAGCGTGGCCTGCATGGTAATGAAGGTGATGAGGGGTGTGGAGAGTGGACTGTGGGCTGGGACGATCCTATCTCATTGGACCCGTGCCGAGCGGTGGAGCATCGCGGTGGGACGGTGGTTTGGTGGTGTGTGGTTCATTGGCAATGCAAGGCCAGAGGTCCAGCTGGGCAGACCGTTATTTCATTAGGAGTGCAGCGGCCTCCATGGCTCTGTACTGGGACGATGCTTATTTTTGATCGCATGCCTTATTGAAGGTTCAACTTTACGATGGTGGATTGTGCTGCTTACATCAGTGCGAGAGAAAAACAGCTGCTTTCATCAGAATGCAGCAGGTTTCTTCGGCCGTCCAAAATACAGTCGTAAGACAAAAACATACATATCATCCGATAGACCGTAATAACTGACCAACGGTAATGCCAAATGGTCCACAAACTCTGGTTTGCAGTGCACACTCTGCATTGGAAGTGTTCATAAGTGAGCTAAGAGGCGGCACAGAGACTGTTTTACAGAGGCGACAGATCTCTACGCCCCATAAACAAAATTCGTGGAAATGGAACACGCCATCGTTTATTGTGTCATAACTAGAGTTGCAAAATTTCCCTACCGCACTACCGGCATGCCGGTAATTTTTCACTACCGCAGGTTTTTTCGTGGTATTTGGCATATCCTGCCGGTAGCATGCCGGTATTTTTGATTTTGCACAAAAAAAAATTATCAACATATGATTCAAACTTTGGACACTAAGAGGCTATTGAATTGTAATAACAGCAATCTTAGCCACTGCAAAATACATTTTGTGGTAGAAGTTCCATTGCTAAGGGTAATTGTACACATGAACCTCAGCATTTCACAGGTTTGGCTCTAATAAGAATTGTCAAGACTCAAGAATCTACTGTGGTCTATCAAAGGAAGAATACTCATTCATGTTGCAAAAGCACAACCAATTAGTAAGTCTAATGGTAGGTAATAGGTATAATATAATAAAATAAATTAATGTTAATGGCAACATTACCTAGGCAAAAGGCAGAATCAAAACAACACAAAACACATTGTTTGGAAACTGGCCTTGAGTCCTGAGATGTGGTCTGAGATACTCTACAAAGCAGGGGCGTCGCCGACGGGGGGGTCGGGGGGGTCGCGACCCCCCCACTCGTCAGAACCGGTGGGGTCGACCCCCCCACTTTTGGCGATGCTGAGTATGCTTTTTTTTAGCTATCATGTCAGGGAAGTTGGCGTCATCAACATCAACAAATACAACGTCAGATTCAGAATCGCTTCAAGAGCTCCCTAGTCCCTATTGCTTATAGGTCAATAAGCTGTGGGCTAGAACATCAGCATGACAATATGATTCTAGTCCCCTTTTATCCCTCAAATGAGCGAGCGCGTCAAAACTGACCCAAGCGTTCGTCTGATTGTCAAAATAATGGTTGCAGTCGATTCGTCGGATGACGTATCAGTAACTACGAGGTACCTGGCTAGCCTCAGCCCTGCTACCCTCGGACCTGCCTGCATAGGGGAAATGGGGTCAATGGTGGATCCCTCTGGGGCTTTCCTAATAAGACGCGCAAAAAGGAGTATATTGCAACGAAACTTCCAGTGACCTCGAGTTAATGAAGTTTACACCTAATCTAAAAAAATGCCCTGATTCGAATATGGATGACCTTGGTTAACTTTTTGAGTTTTATTTGCTTCCACTTACAAGTGTGGTTTTTGGGGCTGATTTCGAGTTTAGCGCCCGTTTGAACCGTTTGAAGTAGTTTTGATAAATGGTGGTGATTATGTAACATATTACGAAGCTATCGTTGGTGGTTGTCAGTCACCCACTCTAGATGGCCGGCAGGAAGCCTGCTGGTCGACCTTACCTGACCCGACCCGATCTACCCAAAATGCATGGAGTCATCATTTTTGTTCAAGACTTACATCAAACTCGTACTCGGGACCCCGATAACAGCTACGGCTCACTAAGTTCTAGCAGGCGGCCAGATTTTTCCTACTTTTGGGCGTTGACCTAAGATGACCGGGCCAAGACCTTGAAATTGGGCATCATTGGCTTTATCTCATCACGGGCAGCATTCTCGCTCTTCCACGAAGCTCTACCTCGATCAGGGGCCGAAAGCATGCCTTAGCGTTACGTTGGTAAGCGTTTTACCTTAGCGACCCGTAAAATATGAATAAGAGCTAGCCTACAGCAACACAGAAAGCGTATTCGATAGCTTTTTTAAAGCTCTTTCGCCAACTTCGCCTCAGATATGACTTCGGGTCTATGGCTTGTGTACCATAGAGTCCAAACAGCTAAACGGACGGATTTTGCCGAAACATTTGTTATGTAACAACCTATGATTCAGTGAATGTGAATGATATTCATGTTATCACCATCGTTTTTGTTTCGTCCAAACACGTCGCATAGCTTACAATTTGAACTTGAATAGAAAGCTTGACATCATGTAAAGGTCATGACCTGACTAGAAAAGAACCTGCTGCATACGGATCGATCTGTGTTACTGAGCTGAACACACTCCAGGTGCTGTCATCGCTCTACAACGTCTCCATTAAAAGTTGTTGTCGAAAATGTGTTAGAGACCTTTGATGACCTAATCACTGACCATTCCAGTCACCACTGGTCATTAGCTGCACCTTGTCTCTAAAATGAACAAGGTGCCATGGCTACAAAAGTATCTAGCGTTTTTAGCATATTCTTTCAAAGCAGAAGGCATCGTGCTTTTTCCCATATCTTATCATGATTGGTGAGGTCACATACCTATTTGACCTGCCTTCACTTCTCAGATGTAAAATCCCAGATCCATGCACTGTTGGCACTTATAATCCCATTCATTACACCAAATTTCAGACTTATAGGAGTCAGGAGATAATCTATAGGAATGACAAGATTGCAGTTTTAAGAGGCATTAAAACTGAACTTGACATGACATTGTGACCTGACCTCAGGTGACCTGTGCTTGATTTTTATGCACGATGCAAAATTGATGTGCAATAAGATATACCGCTGCTTTCGCGGCGCTGCGCGCCGAGGTTTTTCTCCGGGCACACGAAAAAACCGGGAGTGTGGCTAAAACACCCCTACCCATCAAGACGAAGACCGGAAACCCGACCCCCCCACTCAAAAATCCGTGGCGACGCCCCTGCTACAAAGAATTTGACACTGAAAATCCAGCTGAAAAGGCAGGTGTTAGGAAGCCCTGAGCCTAGCTTCGGCCCCAAAATGAAATGAAAATGAATTAAACTGGGCATTTTGTCTTATCATTACAAGAAAACACAACATGCAGACCAAATGAATACAAAGTGGCGCAATATGATCAGCTGATCAAGCAACCAAGGATTGACTTTTAAGATCCTCTGTCCCCTAAAAAAGGATGTAAGCTGATGACGTAATATTTATTCATATGCCCTTTTGGTTGAATTACTCAAGAGAAGTGGATCTTCTTGTAGTGAATTACACTCACAGTGTTGATTTTATTGGATTTTAATATCGTGTTGGATGATTTTTATAAAAAAAAAATCATTCACGAGGCAGTAGTTTGCAGTCCTAAAACTTTTTTTTTGCAGGGTTTTAATTAGCTGGTTAAAAACTGTGTTATGGCGCATCTGTTTCGATCCTTTATAGCCTTGTGTTTGTTCCCGCGTTAGAGATGGGAGAGGATATTATATCGTTTTTATACATATTATTTGGTGACTTCTCAGGACAAGTGAGTTATTAACACATATTTTTACATGATTCGTATCTTACTCACGAGCCAACAAGCCATGGCGGATAGGAAAAAGCAGATGTTGATCTCGCTTCCTCACTCCTCAGTTAGGAACATGGCCAAATCTGTAGTTTTTTTTTTATATTGTGATTTATGACTAGCTATAGTTCATTTTAGGGTAATGTGGAAAATAAGAACGCTTGTGGTAAATGTGATTGCTGCTCACTGTGCAGTCTTCAGGAACACATTTCAGTAATTCAAGTTCTTTTTGACCTTGCTTTTTTGATGAATGTGTGTAGGCTTTTTGTAGGCAATACCTCTTTGATTACAGTTGATATTTTAACAGCTGTAAACTGGAATTGAGTTTCAAAATTGTGGTATTTGTGGGGCCAACTCAGCCAAAATCAGGCTGCTGGAGTTTTGGTTGGACAATGGGTGGCTGCTGGGTGGAGCGGTAACTGAAATTGCCAAAATGTGGCATCTCATGTAGGGGTAAGCCAGAATCAAGAATGCAGGTTTTTTAGTATGCCGGTAATTTGGCGGTGTTTTTGCTTGGGGCGTGGTAGCATGCCGGTATCCCAGAAAATTTTTGTGGGGCGGGGCGGTGCCGGTAGCAGCCCATAGGGAAAACTTTGCAACTCTAGTCATAACCCACCCAAGTAGCCCTCGCTAAGCGGCAAGCGTTTGTTTGTCTATGAAATATGATACGTGTCTGCATAACGGTAGGACCAGGGCTGCGGAGTCGATGGAGTTACGGCGACTCCGACTCCGACTCCGACTCCGGCTTTCAAAAACCAACTCCGACTCCGACTCCGACTCCGGGCAGAAATGTCGACTCCGATCGACTCCAACTCCATACTCCGACTCCGCACACCTGGCAGGGCTGCGGAGTCGACAGATTTTCGGTGACTCCGACTCCGACTCCGGCTGGGGTTTCCAATATCGACTCCGACTCCGACTCCGACTCCGGTCAAAACTGTCGACTCCGACCGACTCCGACTCCGACTCCGACTCCGACTCCGCAGCCCTGGGTAGGACAGTGACTTGCGTCGTCACTTGTTGTGTTCACCATTAGAGCAAGTGTGTTTGGGTTGTTTATTTTGCGGTGATCCAACAACATGGTTGTTGAAGTGGCCTTAAAAACGCCATGTAGTTACATCACTAAAATCGATATATCTAATTTTTTTTGGAAATTCTTTCTTAAAAATTGCACAGGAGACGTCAAATTGATGGGGGAGGAGGTATGCCAAGTTTCAAGTAGATAGCGAAAGTGGTTCATGAGTTATTCAAGAAAAACGGAGGGGGGGTCGGATCCGACCCCCCCCCCCAGGCGGTCGCGGGTTAACCCGCGCCCTGCTGGGGGGGGGGGGTTTGAACACCCCCCTTGTGGTTTTTTGCGAATATCTCTAAAACAGCGGCGCGGACCGCCGCCGTTTTTGGTACACCTTATCATACATCAATTCTACACATGTTGTGAAAATTTCAGACCAAGGTCATTCAAGGTCAGGTCACCAGGTCACTTGAAGTGACCTCACCTCATAAAAAGTTTCAATGTCTGTGATAGCTACACCGAGTGACCGATCGCTTTGAAACTTTCAGCGATTGCTAAGAGCAATAGCATGTACAAAATGTATATCTCAGAATTTTGATATCGATGACCTAAGGTCAGGTCAATTTTGCGACCTCCCCATTATAAGTCAATGGGAGAAAATTGAAATGCGCCTCTTTTGGACGAAAGACATTATAAACACTCCCAAACACCGAATTACAAGTGGTTTAGACACACAGAACATGAAAATGTTGTCCGTGACCCTTGTTTAAGCCCTGAGGTCATCTTAGGTCACGAATGGTATCTAACAGTTTTTCGCAAATAACTTTTGATAAAGGCATGCTAGAGCGATGAAAACGCCTTAGATGTGTTCAGCTCGACGATATGGATCGACTGATATGCAACATGATCCTTTCCGGTCAGGTCATGACCTTGACCTGAGGTCAAATTTTCAAGTTGACCATTCAAGGTCAAGTTATAGTTCATTCGATGCGTCTTGACGAGAGGAACACGATGCCGGTAAAAGTAAGCTCGTACGTAGCTTGGGTCAAAACACTGAAAAAATATAAAACACTGGTCGGGTGTTTTATTAGTGTATTATGGGTGTTAAGCACCATTAATGGTGTATCATGACACTAATAGCAGTGTCATTACCCCGTTCAACACCGTTATTGGTGTAATGGCATTGCTTGAACACGGTTTAAGGTGTCACATGACACTTGAAATAACACACTTGGGGTGTAATCGAGGTGTCTCAACTCCCATCTAACACCTTTTTTGGTGTTACAGAGAAAACATAACACCCGTTAGGTGTACTGAGGGTGCCATGTCATCCCTTAAACACCGTTTAAGGTGTCACACGACACTTGAAAAGCACACTTGGGGTGTACTCGAAGTGTCGTAGCTCCCATTCAACACTCCTTTTGGTGTCAAAGAGAAAACAAAACACCCTCTGGGTGTATTGAAAGTGTCATGTCATCACTTAAACACCGTTTAAGGTGTCACACGACTCTTGAAAGAGCACACCTCAGGGCCTCGGCTAACATGTTAACTACTGGGGCAAATGCCCCAGTAGAGTTGAGGAATGCCCCAGTAGTGGTCAGGCTTTGCCCAACCTCCACAAAATGAGAATATATCAATATTAACGTACATTCTTTCATTCGGGAGCGGTTGAAGACGTTTGTGGCAAGAAATCAGGGGCGGCGGAGGAGGGAGTGCACGGTGTGCAGCTGCACCCTCAATTTCCATCCAAAAACATAGGCGTACAGCCCACCGCTAAAGTAATGTAGGGTTTTACCAGTCTCAACGATTGGCTTTGACTGGAGATTGTTTAATGCGGAGTGATCGAAAAGAAGATGTCAATAGCTAAAATTGCAGCTGCAAGAGTGACGATCATATAAGCTACATTCAAAGTTTCATTGTAGTCTGACTAATCGTTCCTAAGCTTCAGAAGCAGAACATACCCATGACTGAAACCGCACATTACTTCTGCTGTGGACTGTACATTGGCAAGCATATCTTTTTACACCCCATAATCCATCTTCGTTCGAAAGAGCGTAAAAAATAATGACGAAATTACTTCAGCCACTTTTTTGGTAAGGTGAAAGGTCAGGTCATGGTGAAGGCCAAATTTCGCCGATTTTCAGGTCGAATATCGACAGTTTACAAGATGCCGACGCATAACTCGGGAACCAATTAGAGCTACAGCACCGCGGAAAAGCGCATTTGATAGCCATATTAGCATGCTTTCTGGTTATTTCTCTTAGATTTGACCCAACGTCAACGGTTTTGCCTGCAAGGGGCAAAAACTACCTACTAAAAAGACGATTTTTGGGGAACAGTTTTTCTGCAATAACTTTTGACTCATGCCTTGCACGAGCCAAGGCCCAATGCAAGCGCTTTCTTTTATCCGACATCGTGTTCCTCTCGTCAAGACGCATCAAATTAACTACAATTTGACCTTGAAGGTCAACTTGAAAATTCGACCTCAGGTTCAAGTCATGATCTGACCGGAAATTGTCATGTTGCATATCAGTCGATCTGCATCGTCGAACCAAACACAACTAAGGCATTTTCATCGCTCTAGCATGCCTCTTTCAAAAGTTATTCGCGAAAAACTGTTAGATACCATTCGTGAACTGAGATGACCTCAGGGGCATAAAAAAGGGTCACGGGTGCTATTTTCATGTTCAGTGTGTCAAAGCCACGTACAGTGTTTTAAAGTGTTTAGAATAACTTTCGTCCAAAAGAGGTGGTTTTGAATTTCTCCCATTGACTTATAATAGATCGGTCGCAAAAGTGAGCTGACCTTAGGTCACCGATATGAAAATTCCGAGATATAAATTTTGTACATGCTGTTGCCCTTATCAATGGCTGAAAGTTTCAAAGCGATCGGTCACTCAGTGTAGCTACGGCATGCATGGAAACATTTCATGAGGTGAGGTCACTTGAAGTGACCTGGTGACCTGATCTTGAATGACTTTGGTCTGAAATTTTTACAACACGTGTAAAATTGATGGATGATGGAGCGCCGCCGTTTTTTTAGATATCCGCGAAAAACCGCAGGAAAAACCGCAGTTGTTCAACCCCCCCCCCCCTCCCCCCCCAGCAGGGCGCCAACACACTTTGACGATTTGCCCCAGTAGTCAAAATTCCTTAGCCGAGGCCCTGGCACACCTGGGATGTAATCGAGGTGTCGTAACTCCCATTCAACACTCATAGCAGTGTCATTACCCCGTTGAACACCGTTATTGGTGTAATGACATTGCTTGAACACCGTTTAAGGTGTCACATGACACTTGAAATAACACACTTGGGGTGTAATCGAGGTGTCTCAACTCCCATCCAACACCTTTTTTGGTGTTACAGAGAAAACATAACACCCGTTAGGTGTACTGAGTGTGCCATGTCATCCCTTAAACACCGTTTATGGTGTCACACGACACTTGAAAAGCACACTTGGTGACTTGGGATGTACCCATTTTTTATAGTGTCAGTGTTTCGGGGATGACTAACACCGTTCGTATTCTCTCGGTACTTCATGTAGTTATAAATGTTATTGTTAAGCTGGGACAGAGACATTCTAGCATAAAAATATTCAAATTACCAGCTTCGTTTATTAGTTACGGGAGCTTTCGAAAGACGTTCGTCTTTCTTCGTCAGCCTGTCTTTGCAGTGTCAGACACCCTTGAAATTCCCTATGGGTGCAGTTGGGTAGATGGCGCTGCTGTGCTGTATGGTGTACAGAGTTTGCATTTATATTCTAATGGATTTGCTTCAACTACATCAAATAAACAAATCCACGATAATAAATAAATAAATTCATATATAATACTTCAAAGAAAACGCGTCGGGAAAATATTGGGAACATAATGCAGCCCTAGTAGCCCATGTTCAACCGTTGGCTTCCATGCGGCCGGCCGCCATACTAGTTTGAAACGTGCGCGACTGCGGGCGGAGGCGCTGGTGGGATTACGGTGTGTTGGGAGTATTAGTGTGTGCAAGTGAGTTAGAAGTGATCGTGAGTGGTGTCTTGGTACTCGAAGAGCTCCAGTTTTAGCAAAGGTGAGCTATTCTTGGCTAGCAATGGCACACTAGGGCGACCGCCGCCGATCTTCTCCATGTGCCGCGCGCCCGACTGGAAAGAACGCGTATGGCGACGCCCGTCCGCTCACTGACTGCATGGAACGATCTTGACAAAGGGATGCGCAACTGCGGCAGCGTCTGTACTTTTAACCCGGCACCGCCTGGGCTATTTCCGTACCCACGACAGCCTGGGGGGGTCGGATCCGACCCCCCCCCCTGTTATCTCGAGAACCAATGGTCGTATCGAGCCCCGCGAGGCGGCGTTCGAAAGGTCTCTACGAGACCTTCCCAAAGCACTCTTAAGATTTTAAGATTGAGGTCAACTTTCGGGTCAAGGTCAGGTCAAAGGTCAAATTCAGGGGTTTTGCATGATTAGGCTTACGGACAGCGGAATCGATAGCTGCTGCTCGAAACTCACCAAATATGACCTCAAAGGCCTAGTGAAGGTACCATGTGCGTATAGGGGTCATACTAAGTACGGGTCAAAGTCAGGTCAGGTCACGAAAGGTCACGGTTTTCAATTTCTGCTACATGGGCGTGCGACACATGTTTTATGGCTTATTTTTCACGCCGAATCCGATGGTAATGGTTATATGTGACCCCAAGTCACTGTGCTGGTGATAAGTGTGCATTGAAAGCATACAAAATCGTTAATACTATTGTGCTGGGCGGTGCCTAGTAATACGCCGCACGCGAGTGTGATATTATCTTGCGTTAGGATGGTCTGACCTATTGGGGCATTGATGGCGATTTGGAGGTTGTGAAGAGTTTTCGTGAAGAGTGAAGTGAATGAAAGTAATGTGGATTATTGGGTGATGTGTTGAGCGCGTTTGCTTAGAAAATATATCAATTCGCTACAACTATACAAGGGCTGAGAAAAAAGGTCAATTTTTCAACTTTTTATTTTTGACATAAAAATGCACTTTTCTAGATGAGCTTTGTTCCAGGAATCTAGTGGTGCCATTTGTTTTCATATGCGATGTTCAGAAGTGCCTCTAATTCACGAAAATGCTTGTGACGTCACCATGCCCTATGCATGTTGGAGCTATTTTTTACAATTTGGGGGTCAAAAATCAAGATAGAAAGTTGAAATTTGGGGCATCTTATGTTCTAATAGAGCTCTACAACAAATTTTCCGGTTTTTTGGAAATTCCCAAAATTTTGGATTTTATTAGCTGTTTTCCAAAAAATATAGTTTTTTGAATTTTTAGGGGTGAAAAACGCATTTTATGGAAAATCCGAGATAGCCATTTTAAAGAACTCGTTGAGCTGCGTCTTTTCATGTCCTTAATTTGCAATTTGCTTTAAACCCTGATTTTTTGGCGATTTTTTAAACATTTACCACTTTTTGACTAAAAACGCCATGTAGTTACATCACTAAAAACGATATATCTAAAAAAAATTTGGATTTTTTTTCTTAAAAATGGCACAGGAGACGTCAAATTGATGGGGGAGAAGGTATGCCAAGTTTCAAGTAGATAGCGAAAGTGGTTCATGAGTTATTCAAGAAAAACGGAGGGGGGGTCGGATCCGACCCCCCCCCCAGGCGGTCGCGGGTTAAGAAACGAGTCAAGAGTTTTTATCTCAGCAAACAGTAGAATGTCTTTTTAGAATGTCTTTGATCCAGTGTTGTATGACGAAGTTAGTAGTGACTGTATTGTACTGTATAATATGCACTGTGTTTTCATCTAATTTGACGGCAGCCCTGCATTGTATGACGCTGTGGAATAACCAGCCAATTGTATATTGGAATCCACAAAGATCTGCTAAATAAATAAATAAATAAATAAATAAATAAGTGTGTGAATAGGGCTAGAGAGAGCTAGCGTCCTACGGCGACCTCGGTGAACACTGAACTGATACGGACTTAAGAGGGAGGAGGGGGGCTGGTATGTAGTAGACATGTGCATGGATCCGAGTGATTGATCCATGATCTCAGTGGATCTTAAAGCAAACGACAAGCTTGGATCTATAATCCCATTGTATCCCACGTAGAAAATGTATCCTGAATCTCTGAATCTATGATCTCATTGCATCTTATAACAAACCAAAATCAGGATCTGAGATCCGATTGAATCCCACCACATGCAACCTAATGAAACCATGTTTCCATGCGACTTGTTTGGAATTTTGAATTTAAATTTGCGTTGTTTTAGATTTTCTCCGTGTACCAACTGCGCCACTGGAGCCGCCCATATACTCCATGACACCCACAGGGTGTCATGGAGTATATGGAGCCTGTGGGCTCCCTGTGGGTGTCAACTTGGTGACACCGTTATAAGTGTAAGCAGCGCTGTGACACCTTTAAATTACACCCGTGGGTATGCAGTTTAACACACACCCAGGCGATTATTCCCCCCAGTATCCCTATGGGTGTCAACTTGGTGACACCGTTTTAAGCGTTGTGACACCTTTAAATTACACCCGTGTGTATGCAGTTTAACACACACCCAAGCGCTTATTCCCCCCAGTATCCCTACGGGTGTTATCTTGGTGACACCATTATAAGTGTAAATAGGGTGTCTGAGGGGAGTCGAAACGCACCCTTGTCTGGGGTGTATGACACCACAGTACAGAAACTGGACACCCTTAGGGATAGTTCAATGGTGTATCTTGACGCTCATATAAGTGTTATCTGACACCTTTCAAAAACATCCGTGGGTATGCAGTTTAACCACTTACATCGTTAGCAGTGTTTTAAATTTTCTCCGTGAAAGTTATTGCAGAAAAACTGTTTCCGAAAAAATCGGCTATTTTTGCAGTTTTTGCCCCCTGCAGGCAAAACCGTTGACGTTAGGTCAAATCTGAGAGAATTACTCAGAAAGGGCGTTAATAGGGCTATCGAATGCGCTTTTCTGCGGCGCTGTAGCTCTATTAGTTCCCGAGGTATGCGTTGGCTTCAGGGCCTCGGCTAAGGAATTTTGACTGGTGGGCCACTTGGGCAGCGACATGGACTGACCTTCGTAGCCAAAGCCCCCCCCCCCCAATTTTCGATTTCTCCCCAGATTTCGACCACTTTATTCTGCAAAAAAAAAACGTCAGGATGGCATATAAAATGTAAAAAAAACGGGCCTCGACCCCTCCCCCGACTCTTCAGAGAGAGGAGAGAGTACCTAGAGTAGGGACCCACAACCCTCTCAGTGGTGATACTCCGGCGGTGCACATAAAATCGCACAAGTATGCACAAAATATTGACGCAGATAAAACTTTGGACAATAACTTACGGTCGGTCGGATGTTCAAAATCAGCGAGCCCTGAGTGGATCGCTCGCCGACTAGTCGGAGATTCGGAAGCGGTCGGACGGGATCGGGCGTTGTCGGGTGGATCGGGAGGAATTGTGAACAGCACGATTGCAGCTTTAGTAAAGTGGGTTGCAGCAGGAACCCCAAAAGGGGGTTGTAGCAGCAGCCCCAACATCTCTGAAAATGATCATTAAGGCTATTGGTGTCGCATGGAAAAGAATTGACTCAAAAGCCCAAGCGCACTGTGCAACCCTAATATTTTTCTAAAAAACTAAGTTATGTACGCTTTTGGTGAACAGTGTCCCAAACTTCAGATTTCTCTTTGGTGTCTGAGTGGAAAATTCTAGCCACCCAAAATGTGAGAGTGGAAAATTATCCATTCTTATTCTTGAGTGTCATCTTCAGCCCAAATGAGAAAAAAACCCTCAATGCAAGTGCTGCCCCCAGCGCATTGCCCCCCCCCCCATTATTGTGATGCCGCCCCCGCCTAGCAGTGCGGTGCCGCCCCAGCGTACGCCACACCGACGGAACGATCACTTTTAAAACTATCAGAGATTGATAAGACTAAGAATATGTATAAAATGTTTATCTCGGACTTTTGATATCCATGACCTAAGGTCAGGTCAATTTTGCGACTTCTCCATTAGGTATAAGTCAATTGGAGAAAATTAAAATGCGCCTCTTTTGGACGAATGTGGTTCAAAACCCTCTCAAACATCGGTACATAGGTAAACATAACACACTGAATCGATAAAATGCACCTGTGACCCTTCTGTGTGCCCCTGAGGTCATCTCAGGTCATGAACGGTCACCAGCATTTCTTTGGCTATACCTTTTGATAGAGACTTGCTAAAGCGGTGAAAACACGTCAGATGTGTTCAGCTCGACGATACGGATCGAGTGATATGCAGCATGACCCTGTCCATCAAGGTCATGATCTTGACCTGAGGTCAAATTTTCAAAATGACGTTTCAAGGTCAACGTATAGTTCATTCGACGCGTTTCGACGAGAGGAATACGATGCTGGCAAAATAAATGTCGTCACTGTCTTGAGTCAAAAGCTATTGCAGAAAACGATTTTAATAAAAACTGTTATTTTTGGAGTTGTTTCCCTCTGGAGGCGTGGCAGTCAGTCACTGGAGGCAGTCATGCATGTCCAGAAGTAGGGGCTGCACGCACTAGACATCGAATTGTAAAGGGGATGTGTGGAGAAAAAATCCAGAACGTATGTCAGCGTTCGGTCGCCTCTGACTGCAGTCGCTGCTGGTATGACAATGAGTTGGGATCTCATGGTGGATCTCGTGGTTACGGAGCGAGCGAAGCGAGCGGAGTCTTACGTAGAATAACGGAAATTTCTGAGTATGAGCGGCCGGCCGGCCGGCCGGCCGGCCGGCCGGCCGGCCGTGCGGACGCTTTTGCGAGGCTTATATCTCAGCAACCACTTGACCGATTTACACGCGGTAATTTTTATAGGGTAGCTTCATTCCTTCTACCAAGTATTGGACTATTCCCGATGCATGTGGGTGACCCCTTATGCACGTGCCACGTGCAAAACGAAGAGGTGTCAGTTTTGCAATTGTTGCAATATTTCGGTAACTACTTGGCCGATTGCGCTGAAAGTTGGCATGTAGGTAGGCACCCACTAGGCACTGCATATCCATGTGCCAGAGTTGGGGTGCTGCTGCACGTGCGCACGTGCAGGGGTCGTTTCCAGATCTCGAGAACGGCTGGACCGATTGCGCTCAAATTTGGTACACAGTTAGGGACCGGTTAGTAGGGTGCCGTGCAAAAGCCAGTCGGGACCCATTTTGCACGTGCGCACGTGCAGGGTGCCGCTCCCAGATCTCGAGAACGGCTGGGCCGATTGTGCTCAAATTTGGCACATCGCTAGAAACCGGTCAGTAGGGTGCCGTGCACAAGTCAGTTGGAGGTACCCCCTCGAAATTTCGCACGTGCAAGGCTCACCCTCTCGCTCGCTCCGTTAGTCGCCCCAAAAGGCGCTATACTGGTCTTAATTGTTCAAGTCTTTCCTTGATTCCAATTTAGGCAATAAGTCGCAGCGTGTATCCTACATACGTGCGCTCTGATATTCTAAACACGGCAACCCCGGTCGACCACAGGCTGCAGCCCACAGGTCACTTCGGATCAGTGAGTGAGCCCGTATATTTTTTTCTTTTTTTTTGCAAAGAATAAAGATTCTGCCTATCGATCAACGTATAGTTATTTTACCGTTTCGAATTCGCATGGATGCGTATTTTGAGAATAAAATGTCCGTAGCCTGAGCTCGTTTCCTATATCATGCTAAAAATTCATCTAGATCAAGGTTTTTTGATAAAAAAAACACCAGGCTGCAAATTGCATTAATTGGACTTAATGAAAATCAGCGAAAGCTGGTTCTTATGTATTTTGCAACACCTATAGTAAATCATGCATGAACATGACGTTACATTTTAGCCTGACACCCCTGTCACTAGCTGACAATGGCGCCCCTCTCAAGGGAAAAAGTCGCCCCCTCGAGCACCATGGCCCCCCCCCCCCTTTCGCTGATCTCTGGCTACGCCACTGTCTGCAGCAGATGCTTATGTGACTGCAACCACTCGATCGATCGGAAAGCTTGCAAGAACTTTCGCAGACCTCGATCGGCTGGAAGCCGCCGACACTACATATCTGTAATTGACAGAGGCAGACGTCTTTCACGATTATTGCATAAAATTTAAAGCCTCGGTCACACTTCACCGGATTGGACCAACGGACGAGAAACGGACGAGAACTGTCAGCGTCCGGTGATGTCCGTTTGTCATCCGTTAATATCCGTTCCATATCCGGTGGTGTCCGGTTGAGCACACCGGACACCACCGGACACGGAAGCACTGTGACGTCACATGGAAATCGAAGTAAAAATCATACAGCAAAGACGTAGGTGGTGGATTTTTTTTAAAGTTGTGGGTACTATAGTCCACCCAAGAGGATATTGCAAACAATAGGTTGAAGTTTTTTCACAAGAATATGTTTCACCGATGGGTACTTTACAGCCTGAAAATGTACGAAATGATCTGCTATTTAAATTTGAAAAGTGAAAAATGTGAAAACTTCGATTTTTCGGAAAATTACTGGTGGGCCAAATCTTTGAGGCTGGTGGGCCATTTCGGGTCACTGGTGGGCCATTTGGCCCACCAGTTAACATGTTAGCCGAGGCCCTGGTTGGCTTCTTGGAAATTTTCGACATTCGACCTCGAAATCAGCGAAATTTTGCCTTCAATGACCTCTGGTGACCTGACCTTTGACCTGACCCAAAAATTGAACGAAGTAATTTCGTCATTATTTTTGACGCTCTTTCGAGCGCCGCCTTCCGCGTATCGCTACGTGGCCCAGGAGCCGAGTTACAAGGGGGGGTGTTCAAATACCCCCCCCCCCCCCCAGCAGGGCGTGGAAATCCAGGACCCCCAGCCGGGCGCGGGCTAATCGAAGGCTGCAGCTGCAAGAGAGAAGGGCAAAGGAAATTTTTGCATATGTGCAGACGTCTGCCTCAGAAAGGTCTGATGAAAGTTAATCACACTTTGTGTCTATAGGTACCCTGTATTTTACATTCCATCGATGGATACCAATACACGTATGCCTGCTGTGTGTGAAAAAGACCATATTCATGATTCGAACACCACCAATGATATTTTGGGCATCCTGAAATATCTAAAATCTCTCCGAGTTTCCTGTGTTTACGGAGCGAGCGAAGCGAGCGTAGTCTTTCCTTAGATTAACAGAAATTTCTGAGTATGAGCGGCCGGCCGGCCGGCCGGCCGTGGTCACGCTTTTGCGAGGCTTATATCTCAGCAACCACTTGACCGATTTACACGCGGTAATTTTTGTAGGGTAGCTTCATTCCTTCTACCAAGTATTGGACTATTTCCGATGCATGTGGGTGACCCCTTATGCACGTGCCACGTGCAAAACGAAGTAGTGTCACTTTTGTAATTGTTGCAATATCTCGGTAACTACTTGGCCGATTGCGCTGAAAGTTGGCATGTAGGTAGGCACCCACTAGGCAATGCATATCCATGTGCCAGAGTTGGGGTGCTGCTGCACGTGCGCACGTGCAGGGGTCGATTCCAGATCTCGAGAACGGCTGGACCGATTGCGCTCAAATTTGGTACACGGTTAGGGACCGGTTAGTAGGGTGCCGTGCACAAGTCAGTTGGGACCCATTTTGCACGTGCGCACGTGCAGGGTGCCGCTTCCAGATCTCGAGAACGGCTGGGCCGATTGTGCCCAAATTTGGCACATCGCTAGAGACCAGTTAGTAGGGTGCCGTGCACAAGTCAGTTGGAGGTACCCCCTCGCAATTTCGCACGTGCAAGGCCCACCCTCTCGCTCGCTCCGTTAGTCGCCCCAAAAGGCGTTATACTGGTAATTACGGAGCGAGCGAAGCGAGCGTAGTCTTTCCTTAGATTAACGGAAATTTCTTAGTATGAGCGGCCGGCCGGCCGGCCGGCCGGCCGTGCGGACGCTTTTGCGAGGCTTATATCTCAGCAACCACTTGACCGATTTACACGCGGTAATTTTTGTACGGTAGCTTCATTCCTTCTACCAAGTATTGGACTATTCCCGATGCATGTGGGTGACCCCTTATGCACGTGCCACGTGCAAAACGAAGAGGTGTCAGTTTTGCAATTGTTGCAATATCTCGGTAACTACTTGGCCGATTGCGCTCAAAGTTGGCATGTAGGTAGGCACCCACTAGGCACTGCATATCCATGTGCCAGAGTTGGGGTGCTGCTGCACGTGCGCACGTGCAGGGGTCGTTTCCAGATCTCGAGAACGGCTCGACCGATTGCGCTCAAATTTGGTACACAGTTTGGGACCGGTTAGTAGGGTGCCGTGCACAAGTCAGTTGGGACCCATGTTGCACGTGCGCACGTGCAGGGTGCCGCTCCCAGATCTCGAGAACGACTGGGCCGATTGTGCTCAAATTCGGCACATCGCTAGAAACCGGTCAGTAGGGTGCCGTGCTAAAGTCAGTTGGAGGTGCCCCCTCGAAATTTTGCACGTGCAATACTCACCCCCTTGCTCGCTCCGTTAGTCGC
The DNA here is from genome assembly GCF_019059575.1 of Amphibalanus amphitrite. NCBI lineage: Eukaryota > Metazoa > Arthropoda > Thecostraca > Balanomorpha > Balanidae > Amphibalanus > Amphibalanus amphitrite. The sequence goes on from NW_024881983.1 coordinate 327,655, forward strand.
CCCAAAAGGCGCTATACTGGTGTATATCATTTAACATGACAATGAACTGACGGGTCTAAAGAGCTCTGTTCCCGCGCCTCACTATTCCGAGGGAGCATGTTCCGGGTAGCTGCGAGCTGTATGTAAATGTGTACGGAGGTGCGAAACGCTGACCTCGCCCCACAATTGACCACTGTCATCGCTAGGCGGGGCTGGGAAGGGAGGGTAAACCAGAGGCCTTCATCGGCGGGAGTCACTCCCCCCAACGACCGATTTCCACGCCCACTCGACTGGAAATATGAAATCGGTGCGACGGGAATGGCACGCCACGTCGCTCGGTCGCAACAATGCGACCTGATGACTTTAGGACAATACAATTGCTTCTAGCAAATGAGAAAATGCTAAAGGGTTCGTTGTGCTGTGTAGTGCTGAGACAGAATCATTGCTTGTTGTTTATAACTTCTATGTGCGACATACTTCACCAACCGAATGTTTAATCAGATTGTTTGTAGCAGATATACTTTTCTGCACTCAACTAACCCGATTAATGACAAAATTGTAAATGTTTAATGCAATCCTTCTTATTTTTAGCTCAGTGTGGTTACAGTGTGTGTGGTCAACTGCATATTGAACTTCTCTCAGCCAGCCTTCTAAAATAAACCGCATTCCCCGTTATAAGAGCATGGAATGCATTGCATTTCTCGACACTCCTTATTTATGCCCAGCTTTGCCGGATGATTGAGCCCGAACGGGCAGTCATAAACACGGGGCACGCGCCTCCGCCCCCATCTCCGCGGAGGGGAGGGGGAGGGGTACCGAGGGAGCAGCGGTCCGGCGGCGCCATCTTGTGACGCGTGTGACGGGTGTGACAGCCGCAGGACGCCTTCCAGACGCGCTTTGACACGACAAGCCGACAAGATTGATAGTATTATGGTTGAGTGGGGACAGGAATTCCCATCGGAGAGGCGCTGTCACCACCTAGGACGATAATGGCTTCAAGGGGTGAGGTAGCCATTTTAGATTTTTCGGTCGTAACTAAAAAAAAAGTTAAAAGAAGATACATTTGATTCATTTTCTCACCGTTTATCTTACCATTTTTATAGGATTTCGACTTGACAGAGAATCTTGCGCATTTTGAATCTAAACGGTATCTAATCAATGACACGAAAAAAGGCAATTCGCAAATACTCCGATTTGGTCGATGAACACTTCTTGCGTTTCATATGTATGACTTTGACTTTCTAAATAACGACTCTCCCGAACATGTTCTGGCGAATATAAATGCCCAATAGCAAAATACCGTATTCTATGCACCATAGACCACTACATATTTAGGTCTATGTATGTATGCATTGATATATAGTGGTCTATGTATGCACACATGCTCATTTTTGCACATCATTAATCATTCGTTTATTCGTTTGTTTCACAGAGTTTCGCTCAGGTGCACTACGGCTACATGGCGTGGATAATTCCGATGTTTGTGGCCATGTCCACCTTCGGAGGCCTCAACGGTATCCTGCTCACCAGCTCCAGGTGAGAACGGTAGCTCGAGGTGAGAATGGCACACCAAGGTGAGAACATTATCCTGCTCACCAGCTCGAGGTGAGAACGGTAGCTCGAGGTAAGAACGGTATCCTGCTTATTAGCTGGAAGTGAGAACGGTATCCTGCTTATTAGCTGGAAGTGAGAACGGCATCCTACTGACCAGCTCGAGGTGAGAATAATTTCTTGCGCATTCGGTGGAGGCTATAGACATAGACGGTGTCTTACTCAATAACCCGATATGAGACTGAGGCCGAACGGACAGAGAAACACACTGAAACCGGTATTTATTCGGGGTTTTCTCCAGTCAAATAATATCGGCTACTTCGCTAATTTCTGCGTTAACCCGGCAGTTGCTGGGGTATTTCGCCACCCACCGTTTGCTGGGGGGGGGGGGGGGGCGTTAAACGCCCCCAGCCGATAACTCGAGAACCAATAGGCGCAGCGAAACGCACTAGGCGGCAAACGAAAGAACGCGACGAGACTAGAGTTGCAAAGTTTCCCTACCGCATTACCGGCATGCCGGTAATTTTTCACTACCGCAGGTTTTTTTGTGGTATCTGGCATGTCTTGCCGGTAGCATGCCGGTATTTTTGGTTTTGCACAAAAAAATTATTAGCATATGATTCAAACTTTGGACACTAAGAGGAAAATGTGGCATCTCTTGTAGGGGTAAACTGGAATCAATAATGCAGGTTTTTTAGTATGCCGGTAATTTGGTGGTGTTTTTGCTTTGGGCGTGGTAGCATGCCGGTATCCCCAAAAAAATTTGTGGGGCGGGGCGGTGCCGGTAGCAGCCTTTGGGGGAAACTTTGCAACTCTAGACGAGACGCTTCAGATGAGTACTTTAAAGTTGAATTTTGAGGTCACAGGTCGGGTCAAGGTCAGGTCAAACACCTGAAATCGGGCTTTCAGTAGCATGGACTTCAGGACTTCGCAATGGGCGCCTCACGTCATAAACTCTGTCAAAACGGTGCACAATCCACCATATAAGGCATACAAGAGTGTCAGCTCCATGTAGGGGTCAGTCAAGCATAGGTCAGGGTCAAGGTCAGGTCAACCGGGTAGGCACATATCCCCGAAAACCAAAACTGATATTCGCAGCCTGTCACACATGTTTTATAGGTAATTTGGGGCTTAGAACACGATGGTGACATTCATTTTATCATATGTGTACGTGTTTGGCTCAAAAAGTTCAATTTAAGAAATGCTTGTATCATGGTCGTGAAGTAGTCACGAGAAATTGCCAAGATTCAGTTCAAGATTATGGAACATGCGGAACGATAATCAATAATCGAAGATAGCCATTTGATTGATCATGAAATTGGCAGTCTAATGTAGTTTACGGCATGTCTATATATCTATTTTGTGATTTTATATGATTTTTTGAACATACGCTATTTTTGGTGGAAAACTCAGAAATCATGACGTCACTAAAACCTCGATATCTCAAAAATTTTCCGACCGATTTTTTTGAAACTTTGTCACAATAAACTTCAATCATTCTTAGGTGTTGTTTTTATCCGCTGGGACTGAGAGCGTGAGATGATGTTTTTCGTACTCCAGCGTAGATGGGTAGCCATACGGCTTCCACGGTTGACAGTGATGACATCAGTCATCTTTTGCAAGCTCGTTAAAGATTTGGGCTGTACGGGGATTCGGGGTTCGGGGTTCTCGAAAGATTTAGGCCCGGGGTTCGAATCCCCGTACAGCCCAAATCTTTAACGAGCTTGCAAAAGATGACTGATGTCATCACTGTCAACCGTGGAAGCCGTATAGCTACCCATTTACGCTGGAGTACGAAAAACATCATCTCACGTTAAACTTCAATCAATTCTCTACAGGTACCCAAATTTTGGCGCGCCTGCGGCGCGCCGTTTTTATGCTATGGCCTGGCGAAAAAAACTGGGGGCGTTTAACGCCCCCCCCCCCCCAGCAACTCGCGGGTTAATGCCGCATGTCGCATAATATGAATGTTTATTTCCCAGAAAACAACGTTTCAAAGTTCATGATAATGCAACATTTCAAAAAAAAAAGTTTCCATTGGCTGCTGCAATGACATGATGCAATCAAATCCATGCGTTGAAATGTGTTAATGAAGTTATGTCCGCATACCATATGGTATACATGTCGACTATTGGGAGTACCGATTTATTGCTGTCAGGGAGTGGTGTGCGTTACCCAACACTTTACAGCGACAGACACTGATCAGTTTATTTCTCTTTGACAGATTGTTCTATGCCGGAGCTCGCGAGGGCCAGATGCCAGAGATTCTGACCATGATCCAGGTCAACCGGCTGACCCCGGCCCCCGCTGTCCTATTCGTGGTGAGTGGCTACTAAACTTCGGGCGGCTGGGGGTTTCGAACCTGCTTCGGGGAGTAAAACACAATACAAATGATATGCAACAATGGTTTAGATACTTTTTTTTTGTTAAAATGTAAAATCTTTTTAGGACAAAGTTTTAGATGGGATTGCCGCTCTGGATTCTGGAAGCACGTATGCATTCAGACAGTATACCAATGCAGATTTCACCCGTATCGCCTTACCCGTGGCACGTTGTTATTCCTTCGGGTGCGCCCTGTTTGGCCAAAACTGACGGGCATCGCTTGACATTTGCCGAGTGTGGCAATGAAGCGCGTGTTTGTCCTATCGTATACGTGTCGCGTGAACCCCAGAGATAGCTTGCCGGCTCTACTGAAATGACTCTGGGGCGGCAAGGGGGGGCATTGGGACGTTTGGGGGCGTCAATGTGTCAGCATTGCAGTAAGTAGTACTAGGACGGCACTTTGAGACACTATGGCAGACGACAGGCTACCAGCAATATGGCGAAATCCAATGTTGTGGGGTCGTTCAGTCCAATGGATGTGAGGAAACGACCTTGGCATTATTGCTCAATTTCCGTTTGGGGGTGTGAGTATTGCGGAAGAATTTCACCAGAGGACGTTTTGTATATGTATCTTAGTGCCAATTTGTTCATGGTTTGCCCCTGCAGGGAGCATGTTAGTGATGAAATATTTGACATGAATTTCCTGTCGTCAGGCTCTGCTCTCGCTCGTATACCTGACGTCATCTGATATTTTCGCCCTCATCAACTACGTCGGTTTCGCGACATGGGTAAGATGCTTTCCAAAAGCACATTTCTAATTATTGCAGTGTTTTACATCATTGTTTGCTCATGCTGGTGACATTAGTTACCATGCAATGAGGACATTACACCATGTATCAGCATTCACCCATCTATCGTGCTGTTTTGTAAGGCCAAGATGATCCCCACTCAAAAGTGCGATCTTTATCTCTGTCTCACGACCCAGAAAACAAGGTGCTCCTCTATCGCAATGCGTATTCCTCGACTAACCGCACTTGTTATGGCTGTTTCTTTCTCCGCACCCACAGCTGAGCATTGGCGCTGGCGTGCTCTGTCTGCCCGTGCTGCGCTGGACGCAGCCCAACCTGGTCAGACCCATCCGCGTCAACCTCTTCTGGCCCATCATCTACATCATCGCCACCATCTTCATCACTATCATGCCGATGATCGCCAAGCCCGTTGAGACAGGTGGGTTGCAGCATCAAGGCCATGGGGACCGCTGGGGGTTCAATGAACCTGTTGACCACGGTCATGATATTAGTTAGTATGCGTTGACGCACTCTTATCGAATACCATGATGTTATCAATCGGTAAACCTTGCGTTGACCCTGTCAACAGCGTGATCATGCTCGGGACTTGATTCCGCCTCGTATGACGGTCTTCAATCGACCTGCCGTGCCCCGTAGTGCCGTGGCAGTCAGCCAATACTGGTCGGCCCACATGGTCGCTCAGGGACCGATCTATGACCAAAGCTCGCCGAGGCCCCCCAGCGGTATCGAGTGGATCGAGTGAACGCCAAACGAGGAGTGATTAAAAAACGACAAATAATCTAATTGATTTGGTCTTTCGCATAAAACAGCTACCGTCGATATCGTGTATTGGAAATCAATATTGGAAACGTTTTAAATGATAGTCGCATTTTCAGCTATTACTGATTGATTGCGTGCAGTTTGTCAGTGTTCGTATTATCTGGAAGCTTCCCATCGTATATGCGAGCATTTATGCATACACATTGTGCAACTATGCATTTATCCTTAAATCGAAGAACTGAGTTATTGGTACCCAGTTAGGAAGTGCTATGCCAATATTCGTATGGTTCCCCATAGGTTCTCATTTGTTCAGCGTGTCCATAAAGGCCAGCTTTTACAATTCATACAGGGTTGACGGCCACTCGCTTTTACTATCTGCTTCTAACTAACGGCCTCCGCCCTGGGTCACAATATACCACTTCACAGTGACCTCATGACCTTTCTTCATGGTTTGCTTAAAGTCGCCCGACCCTCTTTACCATCCAGTTCTCCGTGATTTAGTCGGCGCTTGAGTGCTGACAGCAGGAGCCCTCAGGATAAGTGGGTAGTGGGCGTTAGGCGAGGTTGCGGGAGACAAATGCTGTTGCTTGATAAAGCAGTTTTGGGCGAGCAGTTAGATTTGGTTGGTCTGGTGAAACTCTCGTGTAAAGACTCGGTAGCGAGATGGAGGATATAACACTATCCGCAGGAAGAACAGGCCCTGTTGTGCCTTCTTGTGGCTTGTTGACGAGTTTGGGTGTACTGTTGCTGACGCCTGACGGGGTCGTGGACTCTCAGTAGCGCCAGAACTCATTACGGCAAACAACACTATCCTGTGTGGCTGGCGGTGCGGTCAGCCTGAGATGAGTCCACGCTGTAATGAAGTGCTCTGACGGATGTGCCGCGTCCGAGGGATGATGGACGTCATTTGTTCCGCCGCCGACACTTTAGGCTAAAGAGGAATATATGCACAAGCTACAGCTACAGCGGAAGCAAGCGGACGTGTCTTTTCACAGTTTGAAATTTGAAGCACAACGAATCTTACTAATCTTACTAATCTTATTTCCTGCACAAGAGAAGTCATGTTAAGTCACGCAGATGCTTCTAGGAAGTTCTGAGTTAGTTTGATAATTTCCTAGCAATTTTTGAAAGGGAAAATATCTTCAACAGGAATTTTAAGATGTCCTGAGAACCCCAAACTCAACTTTCAACATTGGCCTGCTATTTTGAGGGCCCCATTGCAGAGTTCCGGTAGAGTTGCATTCTGTTTCGGTGCGGTCTTTCTCTGGGTTCCTGTACGTCTGCCTCCCTATTCATCAGCCGTCGCTGGCTGCCTTTGACATTCGTCGGCGGGCTGCGTTGCGGCCGTCATTGGCCTATTGTGAGCCCACTGCACAATTCCGTCAACTCCGACCGCCTGCAGAAGAGCGAACACGGCAATGCCATCAGCAACTCGGAATGGAGCGGGATGGAACGGGGGTAGCCGAAGGACGACGGAAGAGCGTTAGGGCGCCCGTAAAAAAGAAAAAAATGAAAGGCAATCGCAGACCTTTGGTGGGGCCATGAGGAGATTTTGTTGTTCAGAGCGGTTGGATATAGGGCAGCACTTTGGCGAACTGTTTTCGATCAGCAGTTGGTAAAGTTCAGAAGTTGCAGAAGTTGAGAAAATGCTATTCTGCCAGACTGACGAATTCCGCTTATCGGCCAAGAGGCCACTCCGATCAACCAATGTCGGATTGTTTCACACTCCGCAGCCGTCAGCCGCTAAGAGACTACCAAAAACTTATCACCCCATCCCTCTTCCATCTTTCCCAACACCTCGGGGATAACATTTCACTGCATCTTCACATATCTACACTTACGAAATAAAAACGATCGAATGGGTAGCGCCATGGAAGGTGATAATATGAGGAAAGCCTCCCGCTCGCCTCCTAGTGTGAGCCCAGACTATGCGAGAGGGCAAATCTGTGCGAATTATATAATTGAAGCCGACTGAATGAATCGCGAGGTTATCCCAGATCAAATGCACAGCACACGCACGGTCGGATGAGGTGTAAATGCATGCTGGAATCTTTCCGTTGCCGCAAAGGGCTCGGCTCTCGTGATCTTGAGAATGTTATCACGGTCGGTTGACAGCGTCCGGCCTGTTGAGTGATGGCAGACGCCTTGGTTTACGCCACCGAAATCAAAGTCGGCAAGGCATCTGGCAGCGGTCAGCTTTGGGCTCGTCACGAGCCATCGCCGGTACCCGACGACGTTAAATTGTGCTGTCGATTTGTATAAAAAGATAATTTGTTATCTTGACATATTTCACTCATTATTTCTTCACCACAGTGAAAATACCTCTCGTAGCGCTATACAGAGAGTGTCATTGGTTATTAGCAAAGAGTGTTGGTACCTATGTTATGAATCATCTCCCTCCTTTAGTGCCGAAGTGGCTTAAATGATTCCTCTGACCTCTTTTACTTGTCCTGTTTTGCTTCAGGGTTCGGCCTCATCATCATTTTGAGCGGCGTGCCCGTCTACCTAGTGTGCATTGCGTGGAAGAAGAAGCCAGCAGTTATCAACAAGTCAATCGGTAAGAACGCCCTGTCTCGTGCTCGGCTGTCCGCAGCTCAATTGGGTTTTATTTTATTCAGCATTGCAGCCTTTCTTTACTTGGGAGCGTTTCTATTATATTTTAGAAACTTTGCTTTCTCTGTTGTGATGTTCGCTTAGATTACTGATGACGTCGATTGCTAAATTGCTGTGTTTGTATATGTGTTTGTTTTGCCGCCTATTTGTTGTGTTCGTTTTTGACCGCCTTAGCATGCCTGTCTATGCCCTGTGACACTGCTTTATGGCAGATACCCTCGATGTTGCACTAACATCAAAATTATATTTCCTCATAACGCTTTGTTTAATCTTAGCTGCTTTCAACCCACCAATTTCTTCGTTTGCTCTGTTAGCATCGCGCCTTCGATACCTCTTATACTTGTCATTATTTTAACTCCTTCTTCTGTCTGTGCCACGCTGTGAGCTGTCGGGCTGTGCCGGCCGAGCTGTTTTGTCTCTAGCGTTCTTCCCGGCTGTTCTGTTCCCCGTTCCGTTCTTACTAACGGCCCGATGCGGTCTTAGGTTCGAATCGACGTCGTGTCGACTCGGAGAGAACCCTTCTGACCGAGCCTCGCTTCTATAAGTCAGGTGTGAGAGGTGTCCGAGGCATGGCCCGGCCCGCCCGAGCGGAGGGGCGTCCCATCCCCCCGCCCCGCAGTGGGGGATGGGGCCTGGCCGGAACCACAGCGGGCACGGAACGGCGGGCTGAACTAACCTCTAACTTACTAATGCAACGGGTGTAGTTGACTGGGCTGGTGTTATTGAAACCATTGAAATGTGATATTTCGAGGCATTAAATTTACTAGTGTAAATTGCAATCATCACTGTATTTTGGGTTAAAAAAAATAGGCAACATGCTGATAAGGCTACTGAAAACATATGTTTGTCAAAATTGCAGCGCTGTTTGTTCTTTCCGCCCAAACAACAATCTTGCCAATGTAATGAAGAATACATGTTCCCACAAGGAAAACCGTGTGTTCGCCACAAATCTCTGTTAATTTTTATCACTCGGGACCATGGCCTTGCATTCTTATTTGATGCCCTTTCCCCTGCAGAAGTAGTTAATATTTAGTGAGGAATGCTGCCTGCTTTCATCTAACCGCGTGCCTGTATATATACTGCTCTGAGATGTGTGCCTAATTGGGGTTGCCCACATTGACTGTTCCTGCTCACTCTTTGTCTTTCTCTTGTGACCTACCCGATCCAATATACCTACTTCCATGGCTCCACATATTTTTCAGCATATTTTCATTTAAAACAATTACATCAATTTCTCTCGTGATATGCTTCCGCCTTTCGTGATCAAACTCATTGTGATATTATTTTGTTGTTACTGGTGAAAGATAAGCAGTTCTCACCATTTACCTACTTTATATTTTATGGTAAGCTCTCACATTCCCCCGGTCGGAAAGCGTTTTACAGACCGATGATTACCTATACATATCGGCATTCATTTTTCTTAAAAAGGAGTAAAATAAATATTCTTCATTTATGCTTTCTGTTATGCCTGAAATTCGTACCTACAAGCTCCTTTTTCCATGACACCATGCCTGTTTTATCTCCCGCTCTCCCTATCTCCCTGCCGCGCCTGGGTCACTAGCGGCACCCGCACGCGCACCACCCGCCCCTCTGCCCCGCCCCGCTATGGGTGGGGCTCGGAACTGCACCTGGGTGCGCCGCTTGCTGACGTGTGTGCCCGTCCTCTGTGTCTCCCTCTCTTCTAGCGGCGGCCACGCGTCAGGTTCAGAAGCTAATGATGGTGGTCGGGGAGGAATAGCAGACACACTGTTTGACCCGCGGTCATCCGACCGGCCGCGCGCTGGGGAGAGCCGCCCATCGGTGTAGGTCGATAGGGAAGGTGGACGTGCGAGATAGCTGAGATGCAGACAGCTTTATTGATAAATGAAATGCACAAAATCGATTACCGCTTCTGTAGAAAACTTCTGCTTTACTCCTATTACTTTGTTATTAGTTAATAAGTAATAAGTAATTGTTCAAAACTACTTCTTTTGTTGTCAAACGATAAATGTATCTGAAGGAGCGTCATTTCCCTAGTAATCTAGATACGAGATGGGTTATATTTCAAGCTTTTATTCAGGATATAAATGGTTTGTCAATGTTTTTTTGCTCGTTATTTCAATTAGTCATGTCTCTGTATGGATGGCCTGGAGCAGCTGGAGTGAGAAAATCGCTGATGATCGGTAGTGTTATCAATGCTGCCTGAACACTGATGTCCACTGTCCAGCACGTGCTTTGAGCGTTACGGGGCTTGATTGCATTGGGCAATGCCGGTGTATACTTATACTAGGGGACGGTTCCAGAAAGAACACATTTAGTTTCCACTTCGTATTTGCAGAGCGTTTCGAAAACAAGCTAAACTATTTTGCGGTAGTCATTTTACGCCAAGTTTGAATACGATTTGCGAATGAATCAAATGTTTCTCATGCCTTCATTCTGAAAACTCGCTTCTGTTTTTTATTCATGCTTTAATTAAAAAGAAACACTTTAATGCACGGGGCAAACGTAAAGTTATGCTTTTATGTCAAAGTGAAAGTAGAAGCGAATGGAAGCCCAAATAAATTTGGAACCTTTGATACTACCGTATGGGGGCCTGGACGTGCATGGGGTATTCAGGGATAGTAATAAGGTCTACGAGCGCAGTAGCTATGACTTCTATTAGGTGCTGGAGGTGTTTTATCGCATTTCTGTGCTTGGAATTCTATGAACGTACCTTAGTATGTTTTGCTGAAGTTACATCTTTATGGTCAAGTGTGTTGTTTTTTTTGCTAATGGTAGCACATTGTTACGCGTAATGGCCTGGACGAAAGTTCATCTCCAGGCGCCTATTACCCGTGCCCAAGAGTAAAATTGAGAAATCGCACTAATCAAGTTGTATATTTAGATATCGCTAACATTGTCACCACCTTTTCAGGAGCCTTCACTCGTCTCCTGCAGAAGGTCCTGGTTGTGCTTCCCGAGAACCAGTGATAACATGACACACACACACGTCTTCTCTCTCGTCGGCGGCCATGTTTTCGGCGGCACGCGCTGCCGTCCTACGACGGTACCGGCAAGTTCAGCGCCCTCTATACAATCTGGTCGAGCACATCAGAGACATCTAGCGTCCAAGCGACGCCATGGCTTAGCTAGTGTTAGCGGTCAGTGTTGATGTCTTCCGGCGTGCGGGCTGTCAGTGTCTCCTCCCGGTAGCCGAGGACGTTGTGCTGGTAGTGGCCCAAGGTCGTTCGTCGATATGTCATATGTTAATCTGTGCCGTTGACAGGTAGTTCACCATGTCGGTGGCCTGTACGCGGAGATTGCGCAGTCAAAAATGGCTAAATTCTAGGACTGCGCTCTCTGTGGAGTGAACTTTAGCCAATGTTGGTGTGTGTCGCGGCGTATGCATGGTTAGTTGGGTAGGTGGCGCTCTTGTCGTTGCCGTGACGGCTGTGCCATGGGAGGGGCACCAGCGCACACTGGTCGGAAACGCCCTCACGAGAGGCCACGGGCGATTCCGGAGTTTCGGATTATTTTTTATATAGATCGATTTGAAAATGATCAAATTATTATACTTAGGCCAAAAAAACTAATCCGGGTGACCAAAAATAGCTGTAATCAGCCCCCGAAGATGGGGTATCCCAGAACTCGGAAACTGACGCGGAGCAAGAGGTTTCTTGAGCCGGATATTCAAAGTCTTATTGCTGATAGACACCAAATTGAAATCCCACATATTATGCATCAAAATGTTCGTTATGAAGTTGCCGACTGGTCAGTGCAAAATTTTTGGTATACTTTTTCCCTAACTAAGATGTACTATAGCTTTTTATGAAGGCTCTCCTACAGTGATTCTGGAATATAACTGCAAAGTTTAGGTAAGGAAACAACAGGTAGTCCCATCTAGTTCCACTCTGATTTTTTGTGAGATGAAGTAGAATTTAAATTTACACCAGGGCAACATAAAAGCTAACTGCGCATATTTGCGCAAAATTTGCAGGAGCCGCTATTCCTACCCGATTACCGCCCGCCCCGCCCCAGTTTCGGCTCGGCCGCCGCGCCCGGCTTACGCTGACCTGTGTGGCCTGCACGCATCCATGCGTAGTTGACTGGACATTAAAAACAGATGCGCTTGAGTTTATGAATTGTGAAAAGCGCGTTTTATGTATGCATTTATGTATGTATTGACATCAAAAGCCTTCCACATTTTGCGTGGCGATTACGGCTTGCATTTAGAGAGCCTTGCTATTGACAACCATCACTCGGCTGAAGAAAGTGGAAATTGAAACCTTCGTGAATATAAGACGCTGCAAATATAGGACACCTGTCACTGACGTCGGGTTACCTTGGGCCGTCTTTTAACATTAGATCACAATTCCGGTATTTAACCCTGGCCGGACCGATTGGTTTTCTACATTGACCGGGGAGGGTTGGTACAACTCCCTCGCCGTTTCGCCTCTAATTGAGCTAGAGCCTCGCGGAAAAAACAAGCTTGTGTGCCGTTATAAGACGCAAAAATTAGGTACTACCGATTTTAAGGTCTTAGGTCAGCCAGTGACCTCTTAGGTCAGGTAAGTGCCACAAGGCACGGGCTCGGTTTTAGGTTAATTACTTTGCCAAAAATGGTCGCACTGCCGCGATTTTGGCATCATCGTGTTTGTCTAGCTCAGGCGCGTTGAATGCTATACTTGGTGTTCGGGTGAACTCAACTTAAGGTGTTAACCTCGGGTCAAGGTCATATCGGAGCCCCTCAGGTCACGAAAATGGTTGAAGGAGGTCATATCGCATATCATTCGATTCGGCAGGTCTTCCTGAGTCCAATGGTGGCTTTCCCGACTCTCTAGCTCCATCTGATCAGGAGTTATTGACGAAAAACTTACATGGCCTTAGTGACGTCATAAATGACGTCACGCAAAGTCAACAATGCTAAAGTTAAGCACTGGACCTTGCAAGGAGTGCATGAAACCATTCCCGGTGCCCGAATAGCAGCTCCCAATTTCCCTTGTTGACTTAAAGTGGTGCTAGATCCTGTATTATACTCAATTATGACGTCATAACTTAACAGATTCACGTCATATATTTAGTGCTTGACATCCAAATGATAGCTTACATATGACAGAGAAGGTATGCAAAGTTTTATGAAGTTTGCTTCACTAGTTGTGGAATAACAAGCAAAAAACTTTTGCGGAAAGGCCGCTGGCCTCTCGCTGGAGCGTTTCCGACCAGTGTGCAGCGGTACGGTCCGAGGCCCCACCGGTTAGACAAGTTACGTGGGAGACGAAACGAATCTCCTTGGGGTGATTGATATGCTGTCAATGGGGAGTTCAGTGAGCCATGACAATGTGCGTATTTGGAAGGTCAGTTCCAATGTGAGTGAATGCATGTAATGCATGTTAGATGCGATGAATCAGTCGATTCGAAGCGCCAACGAGCCACAACCGTGTCTCTTCTATTCATTTTTACGCAGGACACGAACGCATATCATTTTCACACTCTTCGGTTGCATTTTCTAAGTTATAGAACACCAGACCTGAACTAAATCAAACAGCTTGCATGTGCCTGCCACTATACCACAACTCAGGGTTTCAGTGCTACTCACTGCAGTTTGGCAACAGAGACAAGTGCATATAGACAGTTATCAACAATTCCACCATGCTTGGTGAAACATTCGTGACATTCAAATCAATGATTGAATGGTGTGAAACGTTTTTTTGAGCATGATTATGATTATAATGGAAATCAGATGGAATAGTAACCTTTTGCTCATAACTAATGTAAGCCAAAAACAAATCCAAAATATGTTTTCGGTGCTGGACCTTCTTCAGTGGAATTGATTCCACTAAAGAAGGTCCAGCACCGAAAATATATTTTGGATTTGTTTTTGGCTTAGGTACATTAGTTATGAGCAAAAGGTTACTATTCCATCTGATTTCCATTACATTCAAATCAATTCTAACAACGTAATGCTTGTTTCTGCCAGGGACGAGTTGGAAAGCAATAACGTTTTCGACGATGCGAAAGCTGTTTGTTCTGCATGTCTGGTTCATCTGGATGGTTTACCCTAACGCTTATTCGGTGCTCGATAAAAATAAGGACGAGTTTAAAACATGAGATAGAGAAACATCTGTTTTTATCCAATGAACGTTCTCGTCATGTCTTCAGGACCATGGGTGCATTGCATATGATAATGGAATGACCGTTCATTGTTTTGAGGGTTTGTGTGATTGCTGAGTGAAGTCGTTAAAAGTTAAGTCATTATTTACTCATTTTGTAAAGACAGTACGAATACCAAGCGATGGGAATGTGAGAAACGATTCATCCAGAAGTATTGAAAGAGTTGCTGGGGTGTTGTGTGCCTGATCTTGATGTAGCATCTGCTCGAAAGTCGAATGTGCATCATTTTTACCGAAATATTGAACCTAAAAGCATCCTTATTTTACCAGAAAGTGGCTTATTCTCACTGAAATGTGATGACGATCATACACCGAGAAAACGTTCGCTATTTTGTACCGATATTTTAGGACACCAAACCCAAAGCACCAACACCAGCACCGGGCAACAGCACCGAGCAACAGCACCAGTAGCAGCAACACCAACATTTGCACCAAATCCCTGCACCACCGTCAGCCTTCACCGACAGCACTGCAGCAGTCGCGAGCACGCGCCACCTAGCCTGCACAGGGCGATAGTCTGCACATGTAGAATGCGGTGAAACGTGACGATGTGTGTGACGATGTGGACGATGGCGATGTATGCTCTGGCCCCCCGTGAATTTCAATGAAACATCTGCAGTTTATGAGACCTTATGGATACTTGTCTTACCCAGGGAACAAAGCACGTCGCGGTCGGCAGTCTATGCCTACATTTGTGAACGTTCTTCGCAACCGTAATCGTAGGTAACGGCTGCCTATGGATTCAGCTCAGTCTGTAACAGGAAGGAAAAGTTCGACAAGTTCGGTACTCTGTACGTTAATTACGATTATCGAATTATTGTTCCAAATCGGTCTTTTCACCGGATCATGTTTATCTTGTGTTGGTGCAAACATGGTCCAGTGCTCACGATCGCCCTAAAATGCTGCATATCCGACAACGACTTATCCCTCCGATTGGTAACCGAGGAACGGTGCAGCGTTAGCACTGTCCTCTCCACTGCGCAGCCATGACGAAGTATCGGGAGTATAAGCGTGTGTGTGAGAGTCCATGGGACGGCAGCCGCCGAGGCGGCGCGGCGGACCCCATTCTGGTGTCGTATCCGCGTCTCATGGGGTGTCTGATGGTGTGACGTCAGAGCGTCACTGTCGGGATCGAGTGTGATGTCGGAGTGGCGTCATTGTATGTCGTCGCGCGGCTGTACCCGGTTCTGTGTCGCCTTTGGCCTTGTTTCCGTTTGCACGAGTGTCTAGTGCCCGCGCTGCGAATACATTTTGTTGAGCAGACATTTATGGAGGTTTGCCGAGGCCATTGAGGTCAGAACTCGATAATCGACACGAACAGTTCGGAGTTTGACACTTTCGTGCATGGTGGGATGTTTGAACAGTGACAGTGTACACTCACACGGGCGACTTAGTTGTTTATTTTTTGTCTGCACTGCTGTATGCATACCATCAATTTTGCCATTTCTACCAAATGTTTCATGATAAAGGCCTTCATGGGAATCCTTTGTTGTACCAAAAATGTGTTTTAATTGTTCACAGAAACGATCACAAGAAAACGCTTTGGGGCCGACATCCCCAACATGATGCATGTTTTCGCAAGCACAAAAAATGTACGCTGGAGATCCAGTCGTTTCTATATCAGAATCAATTAGATTAATAAAATAATTGATATTTAATACTAACCCCTTTATGAAATTGTTAGTTAACCCTCGCCGGCCGAGGGGGGGCGGGTGCCGCCCCCCCCCCTAGGGTTTTTTCGCGATAGCTCTGAACACGCTGGCGATAGAGAACTGAAACTTGGCATACCTGACCTTTGATTCAAGCCGAATATTTTGACACCAACCACATTTTTGAGTCAGATCAGGTCACTGACCTATGACGTCATAAGTGAACCTCTGCACGGTCTTCAGATGTCGCAACTTCGCAACGCCCTCACTGCCAGAGGAGATGTCACAGGGAAATGAAACTTGCAGGATCTAGTATACATTATGCGTCTCACAACTTGTATATCTCGGATTTTTCCTAAAGGTCATATGAGGTCAGGTCATTTTCGTGACCTCACCATTATAAGTCAATGGGGAAAAATAAAAAAATGCTATTCTGGCGCCGCGAACGATCTCCAACTATCTCAAGCACACAGAATCGTGATTTGATGCACTCCTTGCAAGGTTAGATGCGTCACTTTTGCAATGTTGACCTTGCGTGACGTCATTTATGACGTCATCAAGGTCATATTAGTTTTTCGTCAATAACTCTTGATCATATTGAGCTAGCGAGTCGGGAAAGCCTCCAATGGACTCAGGAAGACCTGCCAAATCGAATGATATGCGACATGACCTCTTTCGACCAACTTCGTGACCTGGGGGTGCTGGCCTGACCTTGACCTGAGGTCAACAGCCCAAGTTGACCTGACCCGAACAAAAAGTATATTATTCGACGCGCCTGAGCGAGGCGAACACGATGCTGCCAAAATCGCGGCTCTGCGGCCGTTTTTTGCGAAGTTATTCACCAAAAACTGAACCGTACCTACCTTGGGGCACTTGACCTGACCTCAGAGGTCACCGGTTGACCTAGGACCTTAAATTCGGGTACCAATCTCTGCGTCTCGTAACTGTGCACACGCTCGTTTTTTCCGCGACGCGCTAGCTCCACCAGGGGCGAAACGGTGAGTGGGGTCGTACCCGCCACCCCCCTCGGCCGGCGCGTATGTAGAAAACCAATAGGTCCGGCGAGGGTTAATTATCAATTAAATAAAATTAGCCCTATTTCTTCGTAGTGTCTAGCCTACTTTAAAGGGACCCTCCCACCTTAACATTAGATTTGAGTTGAGATAGCCAAAATGGGGTCCCTGGCTCACAATTACCGGTTTCGGCACTCACAACATCGAGAAATGCCTTAAATCGGAAATATTGAATTTCAAAATTGCAGCATTTTGATTCAGAGGGGCTAATGCATAGGAATACCCCTCTGAATGTGTGACGTCAGCGCAGATATCTAGCGATTTTTAAATGTTTGACTAAAACGTTTTGTAGCACGCGGTGGTATATGCTGCTTTGCGCGCAACAAGTGCCGCACTTTCAGCTGCCAAACTATTGCTTCCACATAAAGTCGCTAGGAACAGCGGAGATCCCAAAAAGTAAACAAAAGTAAAAGTATAATATCTTGAAAACCGGTGAATATTTTTCGGTGAAATTTGGTAGATATTCGTTTTCGCTCTTTCTGAACCGAGCGACATCACTTTCATGCCAATTCATAAACTTTTTTGAAGGTGGGAGGGTCCCTTTAAGGAGGGCTACGTTGTGTACTTTGTCCACGCCTACGGCCTAGGAGTGAGGGGAACGTTCAGTCGCACTACGCGGGGCACAGGTCACACAAAATCGACAACAGCGAAACAGAAATGAGTCTGCTTCGATAGAACGCAACACCATGCTAATATCCGGGCTCCTGGGGACCGGGAGATATGAGTTATTACAGTAACATCCGCCTTGGTAACACGACATTTTGGATTGATTAAGCGATGACTTTATTAACCGGAGTAGCCATTTTCATTGACCCGCGAATGACTGGAGTATTTTCCATAACGCGAGTGACTGAGGGGGGGGGGGGGCTCTCCAGAGCCCCCCCCCCTCCTATTTCCGAAACTACTGGGCCGATCGTCAAAATTCAAACAGCGTCTGATAGCCCTGGAAAACTGTCGAGCGAAAGCTATTTTCATTAACCACAAGGTCACTGATGACGTCACAGATTAGCTCAAAGAAAAAGTATCGACATTTTTGCTTGTTTACAATTTAGGCTCTGGCCGCCGACTGACAAGTCCGATCAGGCTCATTTTTTGTTTACGCACTCCTTGATATATGCCTTAATTACCCTGAGGGTACCGAACTTTTACTTCGAATTTTTCAGGTCAAGGCAAGGTCATCCTAGGTCACGAAATTTGTATATCATGTATTGGTCACGTGACGCGTGTTTTATGGTCCATTTTACACGTATATTTCAAACATAATGTCGTCTGGGTCATCTAAGGTCATTTTCAGCTGAATTTACCTGAGGTCAGGTCATATTTCAGGTCAGAAAAGGTCAAATTTTGAAAAATGATTTTTTTAACAAAAAATGTGCCTATCAGATGCAGTTTGAGCTCAGGAGCACGGTGGTGCCATTTATATTGCTGTGCGATGTCAAAAAAATGTACTTAAAAATGGTTTTGAAAAATATATAATAATAAAATTTTGCCAGTAATGCAAATAACTTGGCTAAGATATTGGGCTAAAAATTGCTAGAGTAGTTTATCAGTGTGTGTTCTATCACATGTATTCCTGGTTTTGCGAAAAATCATTTTTTTTTTACAAAATCAAAAAATATATGTTTTTGTACGTAATTGTAAAAACATATTTTTCAAAAATTTCAAAATTTTGAGAACTTGAGATAGCAGTTTGATAGCTACGTGTTATTTGTAGTCCACTTATGCAAAGAAATTGGATCTAGCTTTAACCCTCGCCGGCACAGGCCATTTTGAGTCCTTCGACGGCACAAGTTGGTACGTCCCCCCCTCGCGTTTGGCCCCTGATGGAGCTAGAGCTTCGCGGAAAAAAACGAGCGTGCTTCCCGTCACGAGAGGAAGCCAATGATACCCAATTTTAAGGTCCTAGGTCATCGGTTGACCTTCCAGGTCAGGTCAATGACCCAAAAATCGGGAATATCGGCACCTGTTAGAAAGTCGTAAAGCGTGGCTGCTAAGGGGTTTTCCGGGGTGCTGATCACGAATATCGTGTTAGTTTTGATCACAGATGATGTCGTTAAGCGTTTAGACCAGGTCGGGTCGGGTCAGGTCAGGTCAGGTCAGGTCAGGTCAACCGGTAAGGGTCGTGACGGGTATTCGTAATGCCTGTCATCCGCCTCTGAGAGCTTCGTAACATGTTACGAAGGCACCAAAACTACTTCGTAAATGTTTAAATGGTTGCTAAATTCGAATTCAGTTCCAAAAACTAGCCTAGAAACATGTAAAACTCGAAAAAGTGAACCGAGGTCACCAAAGGTCAATGACCTGACCTGACCTTCAGGTGACCTTGACACCCACCCTAATGCATGGGAGCAACATCAAATCACATGTTTGAACATTTGAAACCACGAAAAGCTTGCAAACGCGCGGCTAATGCGAGCCGACATACGCCGAATCGCGATTCCGGCCAAACATGGTCTCGGAAAAGAGGTCACAGGTCAAATATTATTTGGGTCAGGGTCATGAAATTTTTTGGGCAGGTGTACAATTGATCAATGCGAGGATATTGAAAGTTTCGTTGCGATCGGCCGCTTTTTACTCGAGTTATTCGTGAAAAACCTCATGGGGGTTGCATCAACCCCCCCCCCCGTGCCGGCGAGGGTTAAGCGGATTACATTGTACCTATTCTTTGATTCCGCCTTAACGATTGGAGTGATTGAACGTTCAGCAAATCCACAAGCACTATCCTAGTGGACCACGATGTGGAGAAGAGTTCCGCGCGAACAGCTCTTGGACATGGGTGACCCTGATGAGCCAACGGGTAATCTAATTCCCGCATTTATTGACACTGGCGTCTTAAAGTTGCCTGTGACACCGGAGAAAACTGTAGAGTTAAATGATAGGTGCCTATACAGGTTGCCTATATCGACACCTTTTTTTAAACCCCACATCTGTTCTCCGGTGAATTTCCGAGAAGCACGAAAGATCTCTTTTTAGAAGTGTCCAATCGTCTGATCCTGATCAAATTTGTGTGTTCGTAAGCTGCCTCTGGCATTGCTTGATCTGCCAAGACAGACAAATTTGAGAAAAATCGAGTGACTGTACCTTTTTTGAAGGTTTCTTAACAACTTGTCTGAACTTCACGGGAGAACAAATGTGGGGTTCAAAAAAAGGTGTCGATATCTTCAAGTTTACTGCTAACATGTCTTTGAGAAGGATGGAACGGGGATGACATTCCTACAAGTACCATCCACTAGAAAGAAACCATTTTCGCTTAACCTAATGACCGAGTGAATCTGACTGAGAACAGTGTTAATTAAAACAACGCTAGACTACATATGTGGTGCTGTTTGCGTGGATGCTGTGCCGGGACGCCGCCACGGCCGCGGCCCGGGTCTGGAAACGGGGGACCCGACGTTTGCCACGCGCGCGTGCTGCTAGGGAACTACACAGAAGTCAGAGACGACACTGCCTTTCAGCTAACACATACAGGTATAGCACTGACAGGTCTAGAGATGATCCGACGGAGATGTTTTTGTAGCTTTTGTCACTCTTCTACTGCACCATGACTACCAGATAGGTGAGCACGAAGCTGAAGATGTTCAGCACGTTGATCTTGTTGATGTTGAACACGCCGGCGGCGCTGATGCAGAGGGGCTGCGCCGTCTTCTGCAAGAGGGCCTTCCTGCGCTGTTTGGCCTCTGGCGGCAGGTGAAGCCACTCCATGGCGGCCAGTGATGCCGAAAGTTCCTCCCAGTGCTCCGTGATCTCACCTCCGTCGAACGACACAAATATGATGCGTAGAACAAAGATGAAGATGAACACTGCGAATCCCGTGATCTGGGTGCCGCGGCCGGGCTTTGAGGGCTCCGAGGCCAGCAGGATCGAGGCGTAGACGCCGAACAGGACCACGGTCATGGTTGCGGCGTGGGTGATCAGCACCGGCAGGCCGCACAGACGGTTGATACTGTTGGCGAGAGATGCGATCTGGCTGTAGTAACCGTCGATGAGCCTGAGGGTCTCGGTTGAATCACATGTTTCCACTGCCTTTTCTAATTCAATGGACGCGTTTCCCACAAAGAGTTGGTCCAGGTTAGCCTGTTTTTTCTCGTCGATTGTTGTCCTGGAGGTCTTGAAGCTCTTGATTCGGACTCTCTTCCTTCTCGTCTAGCACTGAGTTGAGACTCCACGAGGTTGTCTTGGCAGCGATCGTCATCAATGGCGAAGAGTTGACTTTGACTTTGGGAGTGTCTGTCAACCCCTGTGATGAGTTTAATGCCTGAACCATATTCCTAATGGTGCAGAGATGAAAGGCGACCGTGTTCAGCCAGGTGAAGAAGCAGCAGTCGAAGGTCAGAGCCAGGATGGTGCCGAGCACCACGGTGACGACCTGGAACGCCAAGCAGTACCAGTAGCCCGTCTGTGTCTGCAGAGCCAGCGGCAGCTCAACCTGAATATGGTAGTTACCGTGCCTGAACTCGCCGACAACCAGCGGAAAGCTGATCCACAGCCCGCAACTGATAGCGGCAAGGGTGACAAACAGCGCGATCCTGGTCAAAATCTTGCGGTGCAGCACCGGGGAGTTACAGGTGGCCATCTTCTCCAGCCCCTCCAGCTGCCTCTCCAGCGTGTCCAGCTCACTTCGTCCGAAAAGCAGCACCACCAGGGCGACTGCCGTCTGGACGAAGAACCCGTACACGGCCAAACCGTACACCACCCGCACCTTGCTGGGAAGGTGGACGAGCAGGTTGACGGCTCCCAGTGCTGTCAGGAGGTGGAAGAGCATCGGTACGGTGCGCAGTGCCCACAGCCAGACGGGAGGGCGGCGCACCAGGAACCCCGTCAGCGTCAGCCACCCGCCGACCATCAGGATGTGGTGCATCAGCAGACGGTGGATGCCGCGTGCCATCGCTGGCGGTGACGGAAGTCGTACCTTGAGGTTTTAGAAGTCTTCTCTGGCCTGTGACTTTCGTCGAGGAAGTCGAGTTGTCAA
Source organism: Amphibalanus amphitrite (assembly GCF_019059575.1). Lineage (NCBI taxonomy): Eukaryota > Metazoa > Arthropoda > Thecostraca > Balanomorpha > Balanidae > Amphibalanus > Amphibalanus amphitrite. The sequence continues at coordinate 349,507 of NW_024881983.1, forward strand.
CTGTTGGCTGTTCTCGCACACGGGTGTTCAACAATTGTCCTCGATATCTTGAAACATCTAGATGTTATAAGTTGCTTCAATTATACATCTAAATAATTAACTGAATAGAATATACAGCTTCGAATGCAAGCAAGATCAAAATACTGAATGTTCACCTCACCGAACACCTGCTATTCATTAGGTTCTGAGCCGACTGAACACGCCCTGCAGGGACAGCAGTCGCCCACCACGAACTGACACAGACAGGCGTTACCTGGATGTCAGCAAGTCGATCGCTCGAAACGAGGGTGAGCACTGCTGCTGTTGTAGCTGACTTCAGTCAACGCCATTAATGGACTGGTGGGGACACTGCAAACAGCGTTGCGATATTTCACCGGGGCGGGTTTGCGCAGCACAGTGCTGCCAATGCCGCTGGTATTCATTAGCGTAATGCACTGCAAATGGTGTATTGAATTGGCGTCTGACAGACATCCAGCTGAAGGGAATGGTTGGCTCATGATAATACACTGTAGAGTGTAGGTATCCATTCAACGTAATTACTGAATAAGTAGGTATCTTTGGTCTGCCTTCACAACATGCTACATGAAAGACAAACACTCATAAATAATTCCTCATGCTACAAGCTGTTTGTATATGCTCGTCATCGCTATCAGAAACTTGACATGCAGTTAGCAAATATCTTATTAAGCAAAACTGCAAATACCAAATTAGTCATTGCTGTTGGTGATGTTTACGTTAGTTATTTAAAAATGTGTGCGAAGCAATCGCCCATAACTATTTTGGCAGCATGTCATTCAACGCGTCTGGACAGTGAAATTACGACAAAAGGATTGTGACAGAATTTTTATTCTATCTTACATACACGATTACATATGCATTCATCCATTTTCTGAGTTCTGACGATATTCAGGAAAGGGAACCCAACATTTGGATGTGTGACTTTACCCCCGAGGTCATCGGTGATCAAGAGCTTGAGTTAGTAATTCACACATCAACCCATCGCGGCTTCTCGAACTCGATATTCTGGAGACAGGATATCGTCTTTGGATGACGCACATGAAAAGCCAAATGCATTTCCGTGTATGCTCGTACATCTAACAATCGTGCTCGTCTCAATTGACCTTCCTTTCTGCAAACATTTCATCAACAATCACATGGCATTAATGTACTGAAAATTCTGCGCTCATCTATCTGTACTTCCTAGAACGATTCTCCGTAGCGTAGATGTGTGGAATGTCACACCCAAGATACCTATAAGAAACAGGTAGGTCCGATGTTTTGAGTAAAGCCCACGTAAAGCCCTGGTGACGTCACTGACATTTCTTATATGGAGAATTTCGCCCATAAGAAAAATATTTTACATACGAAAATTTGTATTTCATTCGGAAAAAATACATTCTATCAAATTCATCATGAAACTTATATAACTTAATTAAAAAACTTGAAATCCTTTGAGTGCTTGTCCCAACCCCTGCTATACCTTTGGTCACGTGACTTCCATGATAAACTTTGCGTTTCGCAATGTTATGACTTAAACAGAAGCAATAAATGTTACAAGCGTATTATTTATGATGTTTTAGGCAGCAATCGTGTAATAACATCCTTGAATTATATACATTTTGCTTAACCCGCGCCCTGCTGGGGGTCCTGGATTTCCACGCCCTGCTGGGGGGGGGGGGTGTTTGAACACCCCCCCTTGTAACTCGGCTTCTGGGCCACGTAGCGATACGCGGAAGGCGGCGTTCGAAAGAGCGTAAAAAATAATGACGAAATCACTTCGGTCAATTTTTTGGTCAGGTCAAAGGTCAGGTCACCAGAGGTCATTGAAGGCAAAATTTCGCCGATTTCCAGGTCGAATGTCGAAAATTTCCAAGAAGCCAACGCATAACTCGGGAACCAATAGAGCTACAGCGCCGCGGAAAAGCGCATTCGATAGCCCTATTAACGCCCTTTCTGAATAATTTTCTCAGATTTGACCTAACGTCAACGGTTTTGCCTGCAGGGGGCAAAAACTGCAAAAATAGCCGATTTTTTCGAAAACAGTTTTTCTGCAATAACTTTTGACCCAAGCCTTGTACGAGCTTACTGTTACCGGCATCGTGTTCCTCTCGTCAAGACGCATCGAATGAACTATAACTTGACCTTGAAAGGTCAACTTGAAAATTTGACCTCAGGTCAAGGTCATGACCTGACCGGAAAGGGTCATGTTGCATATCAGTCGATCCGTATCGTCGAGCTGAACACATCTAAGGCGTTTTCATCGCTCTAGCATGCCTCTATCAAAAGTTATTTGCGAAAAACTGATAGATACCATTCGTGACCTAAGATGACCTCAGGGCATAAACAAGGGTCACGGACACCATTTTCAAGTTCAGTGTGTCTAAACCACTTGTAATTCGGTGTTTGGGAGTGTTTATAATGTCTTTCATCCAAAAGAGGCGCATTTCAATTTTCTCCCATTGACTTATAATGGGGAGGTCGCAAAATTGACCTGACCTTAGGTCATCGATATCAAAATTCTGAGATATACATTTTGTACATGCTATTGCTCTTAGCAATCGCTGAAAGTTTCAAAGCGATCGGTCACTCGGTGTAGCTATGACAGACATTGAAAGTTTTTATGAGGTGAGGTCACTTCAAGTGACCTGGTGACCTGACCTTGAATGACCTTGGTCTGAAATTTTCACAACATGTGTAGAATTGATGTGTGATAAGGTATACCAAAAACGGCGGCGCTCCGCGCCGCCGTTTTTGAGATATTCGCGAAAAACCACAAGGGGGGGTGTTCAAACACCCCCCCCCCAGCAGGGCGCGGGTTAAAAGAGGTCACGTGATGTTACCAGATTGTGCTCGGACAGCATCTTCTTGAACTTCGATTTTGAGTACTTTTTACCTTCATTGAGTCCTAATAACGGACGTTTTTAGTTATAAAATGAAGCAATGAATCTATTGAGGGCAAAATTTAATCATTTTTGCACTTTCAAGCGGGGCTATCCTGGCATGAACTTCGGCCGGTTTGTGTGTGAAGCCTATGGTGAAGGGAAAACTTCACGCCCGGCTGACGTCACAGACCTCGGCTACCAAATCGTGTCCGGTGGGGGTCGGTCACACCTATATCGCTCACTGCAAAGCGGACATACCAAGTTCAACATGTGCGTGAAGTGCGCTGCGGCTCGACAACCGAGTGATTTGTGAGTTGACGCTTGCATGACAGCCGGCCGGAACACTCTAGCCTCTAGCTGAATTGGTCTCCAAGAATACTGACCGATAGCTGAAGAGCGGATGTGTGTTTAGGCGATAGTACTGTCTATGCTCTGTCAGCTGCATCTTGAGTCTTTATCCCCCAGATAAGAGCAAAACAGCACGTATAGGCTTATGCAAGGACAATGAGAGACTGCAATGCCCTTTTGCCAATGGTTGACACCAATCGTGTCTCTTTCTATTGAAGCTGATCCCCGCGTCCACTTCGCTTGGCGCCAACCTTATGTATTTGTCTATTATATATTTCGAGGGTAGTTGTTACTTGTTAGTTTTAATTTGACAGGACCGCAGCAATGTTTCCAGCGTTTTTCTACGGCAGGCTCAGCACTCGTCGTACAGTTTTTTTTTCTCTCCACACCGATTCGGATTGGCAGAAGTCAGCTTTTGGGGGCCGCCCCGCAGGTAGGTCAGCCAATCGACTGGCGTGAGACGGCAGATGGCCCGCCATGGCTCCAACCAGTGGAAAAACTGTTTCCTCCTCCTCCGGGATCAACCCCATAATGGCATGAAAAAAAGAAATGAGAAAATATGTCCTGCGTAAGATGGAGATATTTCTTTAGTTGCCATTGAACTCAAGAGCAATTATGTAACTCCCATGGCATGTAATGTTCGTAATATGCCGTGTTATTCTGCATCGCTGATTTCTGCCCTTGTCATCAGTCATTCGGTAAGTGCACCAATTCATGTTTGATCCCGTAAAACACACTTAAGAAAGACATACGTTCCCCAGAACAAGTTTAAAGTCAAACAAATGGTACCTAATCTTTAGCTATCAGTTCTTTTTAGTGTTCCTCACTACCATAAGTGATAATGAATCAATGAAGAGAATGCGGAATGTCCACGGCCAAAACACTTCGCAGCAATCAGTGCTGATTGCATTTCATTATGGAAAATTGAAAGAGGCCTACTACACAATCACAATTGACACTTGTCGACTTGTCGAATCACAAGTGTCCTTTGAAGCAACATTGCAATTTAGCGGTTAGAGGGAGGTCAACGGCCGACATCATATTTCTCCTGCGCACCAAACGGCAGCCAAGAGACGTAAGCACATTGTCGAACCGGATGCGTCTACTCTTGATATATGCTACTGACATCTCCGGCTCGATTCGAAACTCATGGCCGGATTAGCATAGCGCATGCACACCGCGCGCGCTGCACTCTTACTCTGCGGCGTGCAATGGCGCAGCGCGCGCCGCGTTTGAGCCGAGCTGCGCCAGCTATCTGAGCGGATTATCTCGTCTCTGATAGAAGCCCGTGTGATTGGCGTGCGTTTCGGCGTCAGCGGCAGCGGCGGCCTCCATGTCTGCTCGGCCGGGCGGCGGGGGCGGTCCGAAAGAGGCCGATACTGACGCACCGGCATTGTTCAGATAGGACCCGATGAGGGTGACGGTTCAGATCGTCACGGTGGGCAGCCAGTCAGCCGCGAGCAGGCGTCTCAGGGAGGGTGAGCAGAGTGGTGGCCCGGTGGTGAGAGTGACAGAGGTGTGCTCTGATCGAACGACGCCGGTGGCGGCAGGAAGGGAACGACAGCAACACTTCTTGGATCGAGGTGAGCGACCGGTGTCGCATAACTCTGTACCGATTTTTACTCTGAATACACTAAGAGACATGTTGCAGGCTCAGGACCAAATGTCGATTCAAACCATGAAATATAGGTGTGTCACGTAAATGAATGGCGGATAGAATTGTAGAGGCTATTGTTACCCGTTTACGACACTAGTTAATCGGCTGCCTTAGACCATTGCAAGAGAGTTCCTACATAGCTGCTTGCCGGGAAAACTGAAAATTAGGGTGATGTCGTTAGTCCTCGCCGGCCGAGGAGGGTTGTTGCCACCTACTTATGGTGTTTTAACGAGTGCTCAGGCCCATAAGCGCCTCAAAGCTGAAAGCTGGTATACCTGACCTTTGATATCAGCTAGATCTTGTGACTCCAACTGAAGTTTTAAGTCAAGTCAGGTCACTGACCTATACAACGTTATAAATGAGCCTCTGCACGTTGCAACAAAGAAATGTCGCAGATTCGACGCAAACTCGAAGTGCTAGCGAATCCTCCGCAGCAAGATGAAGCTTGCAGGAGGTAGTGAGCCACGTGACCTGAACATATGACTAAGTCAATTAGGGGAAACATGGAAACTGTTATTTTGCCAAGAATTAACTTGATTGGATACTTTTTAACCACATGGAATGGTGATTCCATGCACTCGTTACATGATCTGATGTTTAGCTTTTCCATTTTAGCGTTAGGAACTTACACATTAGGTACATGCAACGTCACTAGGGTAATTTGAAGCCATCGGACTTTTTTGTTATGCATTCCGATCAGATTGAGCAAGCGAGTCGAGAAAGCCGTCAATAGACTCGAAACGACCAGCCAAATTGACAGACACGCAATATGATTTTTTTCGACCAGCTTCGTAACCTGAACAGCTTTTACCTGACTTTGACCTGAGGTCATCACCTTTTACTGACCTTTCCCAAACAAAACGTAAGATATTTGACGTGCCTGAGAATCACGGCTACGATATGCATGCGGCTCTGCAACCATATTTGGCAAACTGTTTACCAAAAATTGGACCCCAACCTGAAAAAGGTTGATCTTACCTCATATGTATAGGTAAGTGGTTGGTCTGCAACTACATAGAAAACCAGGTGCAAGTCGCTGCGTCTCGTAACGGCATACACGCTTTGTTTCCGCGAGGCGTGCAGTTGGTCGGTTGTTCTGCGATATTTGCACCGCCTGTCATGATTCGTTACCATTCGCTGTGTGTCGCTATGTTAGAGACGCTTGTTTACTATAGCGAAACTCTGGCTTTATTAGGAGCGAAATGCCAAGGGTTCTTGCACTCGCCCTCCTCTCAGCCGGCTAGTACGTTTGCATGTGCATGAATTAGATACCTAGTTATGTAATCGATGCATGCAACTAAGTATGCAAGATATGATATAAGGATATGTCAATAAGCATTAGAAATCCAAGGAGTTAGGAAAGGTTTAACTAGATGCGATATTCTTTAGTTACCAGGACGACAAAACTACCCACTAGCCTTCTAACTACTCGTCTAACTCAGTCCTCTAAGTCCGTCTAACTCAGTTATCTCGACGGCTCTGCACTTGCAGTCCACATCTCAATTCCCAGTCCCCAAGTGGTCCGCTACTCAGTAGTCAGGCAGACCCCACAGCCATTCGCCCGGCGTACTGTCCGAAAGAGTGCACTGATATCGATTGCCACTTGAATACCGTGTCGTGGCCCTGTCCAACCTGTGTCAACGGCACTCTGTTCCAATGGCTTACACGCGGATCTGACCAACCGAACTCTTGAAAGATAGCGTTCTGCAGTAGCCGCTGCCCCTTCCGCCGCGACAGGTGCGGTTAAAGGCAGTTCATGCAGGACTGAGGATTGATTAAGAATCCAGAATCGGGATTCGTTTCCTTTTTCACTCTCGCAATTATAATATGAAAATTTATGTAATCGGATGCAGGCTATCACATGATTTGCAACAAAGGTCAACGACGCAACGCTCCAATACGCCCCCTCACTAAACAGCCATGTGACTTGGGGACAATTTTCGCTAGATCCGGTGTTCAGGGTCGAGGAATTGTTCCATCTCCGAAGCAAGTTCATTGTTCATTCATCGTATATCACAAAACTATCTTATCTCGGCCCGTGTTTGAGAAAGCATCTAAGCGCATTTGACTCATTATCCATGTTTGTGTACTAAACTTGCTGAATACATAGATAGACACCGTACAGACCGCGTCAGTGTGAGAACATGAGACCTTTAACGAAGTTTTATTGCCATGTAATCCGGGCTTTACGCAGTGCGGCGTCTGTACGTATCTGCGAGGGGCCATTGGAGCTCGGTGTGCGATATGGAAGCGCTGTTTATGGCGGCAATCTCTGCTCTGTCGGGTCTCGATCGTTACCGCCGCGACAGTTCCGCACTACCTGAAGTGGACCGTCTTGATGTGTGAAAACAAATCGAGCGAGGTGAGATTTAGCGCCGAGGATGAAACTGGTGGAATGTGATCAATTTTAATGAGGACGCATTTAACCGTTATCGTCACGTCCGTCACAACTTGCGGTGTTTGCATGAAGACGTTATGTCACGCAAGCATAAAACAGCACTTACATATCTCTAAGACTCTGAACTCGATTTCGATGTGGATCGATGAATTATACAGCTTCAGAATATGGTTTGAACCCTCCAGCTTTGAAACTAGCAGTTACTTTCTACTATCGGCATTTTTTCATGGCATTCTGCTTCTTCTGCTGGGTTGACCGTTACCGAATGCCTACCTAACTATATGCAATCATATGACATATCACCGTTCAACGCATACATTCATTTCTGCAGCATGGAAATACAATACACAAGTGTTATACCGAGAGAGTGATATCTGCAATGCTTTCGACATGTACGTGTTACCTCATGCACTTTACATAAAACAATGGCGAATGGAGTCACCAAATGCAAATGGCCACTAACGAAGATGTTTATCGCTGTTGTTGCGAACGGCTACGTTTTGACGTGTTAGCTAATTTCAACACGGTTATGAATTATGCAATATCACCTGTCTGCACTCTGCCCCCTGATCCATGCAGCTTTGGCGTAACATCACTGGCAGCCTGCAGTTGCATGGTCATTATTGGTCACTCGCCGTGAAGCCCAGGCATACGAGGTGCGTACAGTTACCGTAATCAGTGTATTGTCCCCACCCGCCCCTCGGCGAAAGCACGAAGGTCGCCACGCATTTTTGGAGCTCGCGGTGTAATGGAATGCCTGTCTGGACAAGGTCTTCGCATTCGCACAGATGCCAGGTTTTGTTGCGTTTTTAACATTAGCCGTTGTGTTGTGAACATTACTTGTTGCAATAATCCTGCAGGTTGTTTACTTTCTTTGTATTACACTGCAGTATTCAAACATGCATGCACATTGCCCATCGCACAGTACGCGGTGAAAGACAAGCTTAGGTACTCACATACATTGTACGGTTACATACATGGTACCCATATGTTTTACCGACTCATGTCATGGTCATGAGCCCTTGGAACGTAAGCTGCTCATTAGTTTCAGCTTAAAATGTGACAATTTCAAATCCATGAGTCGCTAGAACTCAACAACTCGAGTCCTGATCGGTATTCCAAGTGAACTATGACTTAGCCGTTTAGGCATGCACACCATAAGTTGTAGAGCACTACCATCGAAACGTTGCACTACCATCGAACCCGTTTGTCCTCACAAAATATTTACAAATGAATAGTGCAGTTGTAATGTCAATGCAGCTCGACCACCCCACATGTTATGGTAATAAGATTTTTAATAGCCGAAGAAAACATTACTTTGAATACCGCTCCTCATTTAGCTAAAAAGTACGCGACCGGGCTTGGAGGTCGTTTCGACGTACTGACTTCCATGGCTGAAGCTGTCACCATGCTTGCTGTCGTGGCTGAAGCTGTCTCCGTGTTTGCTGTCATGGTTGAAGCTGTCGCCGTGCTTGCTGTCGTGGCTGAAGCTGACTGTCTTAGTGGGCGCGCGGTGCCGGCTCTCATGTCCGGAATGGTGGACGCTCTGGTCGTGGCTGCGGGCGTAGCCGACCACGTCACCGTGTAGGTCGTGGTGGCCGTAGCTGCTGCCGTGCTGGCTGTAGCCGTAGTCGTACTCCGGCACGTGATGGACGTACTCAGTCGGCTCGTAACGACCGTCGTACTCGGAGACCAGGTCGTGCTTGATCAGGCCGAGACCGAAGATGTCGAAGAGCGTCTCGAACGGGTTCAGTCCGATTTTGTTGTAGAGGATAGACACTTTGAAGAGGGTGATGACGGCGATGACGAAGGCAGCCGTGGCGATCGCAGGCGCTATGGCGGCCATGCTGGCCTGAAGGCCACCCGGGGTGAGGGACACGAGCAGCCCCTGCAGAGCGGTGCCGAGTCCGGCCAGCCGCGGCTGGGGCACACCCAGCGCCCGGGAGAGCGCCTTCTCCACCGTGGGTCCCAGCTCCGGACTCTCGGCTATGTCCCGGGCCCAGCTGGCCAGCCGGGAGCCGGTAGAGCTGTGCTGCTGTCCTGCAGCAGCGCTGACCAGCAGAGCGCAGACACACACCTGAACTGGCGACATGGCGGCTGCTGGTACTGTTCTTTGTCACTACTGAGTCACACACCACTCTGGGATATATGTAGCTCAGGTAGCGCACACTGCTAGCTGCCACTGCACTCTGCGCTGTCCACAACTGCTCTGCCATCCACCAGCTCAGCCGTCCGTTTATAGGAGCACCGTTCACCCTGCTGTTTCGCCACCTGTCCAGCTCGCTCCCAAAGCGTCACGGGCAGGCGTCACGGGCCTCCGCGGGCTTCACGGGTCGTGACCGATCCGGATGCGGATTGCCCCGACGCGGACATGTCAACGCGTCACGGTCAGGGCTCTTGCTGCAATACGCGGGTCTCTGCGCGATATGGCAGTTTCAGTTCGACCTCGGTGGCGCTGCTGAATAGCGGTATTTTTTTTCGAAATACTGAAGTTGGTTTGTTCAAGGACGCAATATTAGCTTTGCATAAGTTGGAATGGTGGTTAAATGTTGCAGCCTATAACTGTGCAATGCGCGCCAAGCATCAGGAAGCGCAAGCACCGTCCATATCAAACTTTATTACTTTTGTTTCTAGGCTTATATGGAATGTTGACCTTAGTGAAAACGATAAACTCTGAAATATGAGACCAAATATGACATATATGCACTGCAGTTTATACCATTAAAAATATCTTGGTTTTAAGTGTGCCATAAGAGTAAAAATGAATGATTTTGGTAATTTGTTGTCGGGTAATCTTCAATGAATCGTCACGATGCTCTGATTCACTCTGTGGTAAGACACTCACTGCAATCTCCTCAGGAGAGTTACGTCAGGAATATGTGACCGAAGGGTACACCTGATATCCCCGTGCGATACCTTATTTGCGATACTGACCAAACTCAGATCGGCTACTGTGGTCAGCTACCGGACCATCGCACGACCCATCTATCAATGGAGGGCTGGGTGGGGTCGGTTCAAGGACCTGAAGTGTCGATTTGTATCGATCGACAGGCACTGAGATAGTCGCCCTCATGTTCTATATATGCACAGGCGGATACGGCACAATGAACCCTCTGTCATGGCACTTCAAAGCAATTTGCTCAATGCTATTTTTGTCGTGCACTTTGTTTTGTTTTTCCGTAGAGCTAAGCATCTAGAAATGGGGCCGTTTTAAATGGAATTATGTAAGTAATAGGCAACGGTATCATAAAGTGTCATAGGTTGATTCAAAGTTGCCCCGTTATAAATGATTTTCTTTACAAAAAGGTCAGTATTTTACAGGCTCGAAATAAATGTTATTAGTGCAGCCCCACACCCCAGCAAACATGCCCACATGGGTCCCATATGGGGTGAACATGGGCCAGATGGGCCCACGTGGGACATGGGCTACAGATGGGCTACCCATATGGGCCCCATATGGGATAAAAATGGGCCAGATGGGCCAAACGCATGTGGGCTGGAGATGGGCATCCCATGTGGGTCCCATATGGGGTGAACATGGGCCAGATGGGCCGACGTGGGACATGGGCTACAGATGGGCTACCCATATGGGTCCCATGTGGGCGCCGCGTGGGTCCCATATGGGGCCTACGTGGGCTGGCCCATATGGGTCCCACGTGTCACCCACTGCCATTCCCATGTGGGACCCATATGGAAGAGGTGGGGGGCCCATGTGGGCCCCATATGGGAACCATGTGGGCATGTTTGCTGGGACATATTTTGTTGATCGCTGTATGTAGGGCACTCATCTTTGTCTTTTCATTGTCACTTTCGTCGCATAATTATACACTTCTCCAGAAAAGGTTCACATCGAAGGAGGTCACTGTTTTGATGTATTGCCCTTGTTGTTTCATGTTGCGAATAAATACCGCGAAACCATTATACATCTCTCAGCCATGCTTTCCGCTCGTCCATTCCAGACACTCCTGCTGTGAAGCAGGCTCACCTCCATCTCTAAGGATGGGAGAGTACGAGTCTAACAACCTGCTGGTGCCGCTGTTTCTGCTGGAGACAGTCGTCACAGGCTGTCTAGCAGTCATCTTCTACTATCTCAAGTGAGTGACAGCTCTTCCAACAAAGGATTTCGTTTACGAGTGTCCGATACCAACTGGGATTTGTTTTTCTTACGTCACTTAGCATTGAGCCGCGCTGCACTGCGTTGTGCCGGCCCTAGGAAATTTCCTCATGACGTAGCAACAAAGACGTCATGGTGTTCCAACGATTTGTACGACGCGTTGTGGGACTTCGTAGTGCTGTCGAACAGGTGCCGTTTCGATGCACATACTTTAAGAGTAGCATTTTATGTCTCGGCACAACATGAAATTCCAAAGGAGAAAAAGAGATTGAATAAAGAGCGGTAGAGAGATGTAGATATAAAGAGAGACAGAGAGAGAGAGAGAGAGAGAGAGAGAGGGAGAGAGAGAGAGGGAGAGAGAGGGAGAGAGAGAGAGAGAGAGAGAGAGAGAGAGAGAGAGAGAGAGAGAGAGAGAGAGAGAGAGAGAGAGAGAGAGAGAGAGAGAGAGAGAGAGAGAGAGAGAGAGAGAGAGAGAGAGAGAATGGAAGAGACGTTATGTGCTTTCATGATTACCTATCAGGCGTTCAGTTCCAGGGGCTGTTGATTTACCATGCACACTGCACACTGCACAGTATAAAAAGACGTAATATGACCAAACTATTTTTCACAGATACTTGGACAACTTCAAAGATCGCCGGTATCCACTGCCATGCACAGATATCCAGTGGATCTCCTATCCATATTACCAGGACACGAAAGGTCTACCACTTAGTATGACCGACCCAGGCCTCTATACCGCCTGCTTCTTCATACCTACTCTCATAGTAAGTTAAATACTAACGGTTGGACGATGAGCTTATCTCATGTATTGGCGATGAGCCTTTGACTATCAGCCACGATTATCACATAAGGGACTGCTAAAACAAGCGATTTTGGCAAAAAATGTGCTTTTTTTATTGATTTACGTTCCGAGGAGAAGGTCATATATTCTAATTATACTTCCTGATCTACGTTCAGTTGAAAGCACTAACTAATTATGATCTTTGTTCGCTGTTTTTGCATATTGTGCGGATAATTTATCTCGTTGAGATATTTCGATCTCAGATTATCCGTAGTACATATGTACCTAATGTTATTCACTCGTATGCTTAAATCTCGTACCGTAGCTAAATGGGTTATATTTGTTTTTATGTCAGCGTATAGACCTACTAATAAAATGACTTAAATCTGTGTTTTGACATGATGCTACCTTATATCTACAGGTTATATTCTTCGAGATAATTCACTGGTTCTTCTACCAAGGTAGCAAGAAGGCGATTGTGGCCGCCTGTCCCAACTGGACATTCCACTTTTTCACGCGGCGCGTCATCCGAATCGTAGGTAAGAGAAGGCAGCGCTGCGTTTACAAATTGTTTTGGAAACACCTAGCGATTCAGCAGAGCGATGTTGAAAGGTTACAGTTTGATAATTGATTCAAACTTCAGTTTCTCCTCACCAGGTCTTGTTGATTTTTAATTATGCTACAAGACAAGCTTTATGTTCGTATCGTATTACGTAATGGCAAGTAGCATGGAAGAACAATTTGATGAAACGAGGCGCTAACTGTATATCCATTTGAAATTAACAAAACACAACTGACCTCTGACCATGGCGGTGCCTGGACCTTTACTGCTGACCTGACCTTTGATAATATCAGAATATGGAGTACCTACCTGTCTTATTCTTCCATATATTGTTATGTGCGTGTGCTGAATAAGCACGTGTCTAACTGATGAGGATGCTGGCATCAAAGGCATGCAGAACCGCAGCGCAAGGTGAAGCTTCGTTCGTGATTTATCTTGCGACACTGTAAGGTCGTTTAGAGTCATGATTTATGATTGGCTAAGTCGCAAGTAAACACATAAGCGCATTGCGATTTCGATACGGACCATCGTTCAACAATTGCAAAGTGGGTGCACTTATCCAAGCGGAAATATCACACACCGGAAAACAATGAGCAGTCCACCCACACCTTCCCGCGAAGATTGGCTCAATTTTCGATCGTAGGCAGGGAGAGGCTACATCAAAGCTCGAAACAAACTCGTAAGTCCACCCACACCCGTCCCACACAACTTCGGATACGGATATCAGAGGGAGTGTTTGTCATTGTTCAGATTACACGTGTGTCCTGTTTTGAGAGCAGGCCGACAGCAGACGGCCTAAAGCTCCGACATACCGGAGCGGTATTCGTTTGAGGTGATTATCAGAGGAGTGGGAGGGCAGACGCTGGACTTGAGTGGAGACGCGAGTCGGCTCGTCTGAAGGCCATGTTCAGATGTGGAGTGGCGACTGAGTGCCCGGATGTTAATGTGCGCCGACTCACATAACAACAGGATACTGAGGACGGGCGACGGGCATTTAGCGGAGTGCTTTTGTCATATTAGAAATGCCATCAAAAGTTGAATTTTGGCCAGTGTCATGGTGAGGTCAAATGCAAAATATAGAGGCTAGCCAATATAAAAAAACTTGGTGCACTGTGTATCTTTGTCACAAACTTGGCCGGGATTGTCCACTTGAGTGTCAAACTAAAGCAGCAGCAGTCAGTGAAGCATACATAGGTCAAGGTCGTGGTATTTGGCCAGGTTACATGCGCAATGTTTGTTTTTGACGTAATAAAATACCACAACCCATATCGAACCACAAGGCTGCAATTGCATTTTAGTGTAGAATGCAATAACATGATTAATTAGATAAGAACCAACGTTTTACCAATGTTTTTCAGAACGTCTTTGGTCCAATGTTCGGAGCTCTTGTAGTTTGGCAAAATGTGAGCGGTTTGTATGTCAATTTCTCGGGCAGTCGTATGTTCTAAAAAGTTTTATCATAAACGCATCAATGACCAAGCTGCATTGATAACGCGTGACCACTCCGCGCCATTTACCTACCTATCGCTTTTTAATCTAAAGTGGTATGGTTACCGATATGATAAAAAGAACAACGATAGTTAAGGCATTTCGGTCCGGGGTGTAATATCAAAGACCCCATGATTGCCATAAAAATGAATGACGTCATTAGTCCTGGTCCATTGGTAGAACATCCCATGAGAAGGTGTCTGACAATGCTGAGAGTTGACTGCTTTCCTCATGGTGCTTTTCGACCGAGCGAGGTTAAATAAAAATCATATTTTGTTATGTTGTCGATTGTTTCGATTCATTTGGTCGTAGATCAGCTCTTTTCTTTTCGGTTCCTGACAGTGGATCTCCCTTTCCAGGTACGCTGTTGTTCGGCTACTTTCTGACTACGGTGCTCGTCTTCACGCTGAAATACATGTTCGCCGTGCCTCGGCCACATTTCCTCGCGGCCTGTCAGCCGAACGCCACCGCCCTCTACATCGCCTGCGGTGGCGACATCTACACCGACCACCTAAACACCTCGGCTATGTTCCTGCCCTCGGAGACCATCTGCCAGGCGGGGCCACGGGCGCTCACAGACGCGCTCCAGAGCTTCCCCTCTGAGCACGGCGCACTAGCAGCCTTCTGTGGCGTCTTTCTGGCCGCCTACATGCACCGGATGACGTCATTCAGGCGGCTGGTCACTCCCCGGCCGCTGCTGGTCTTCCTGAGCCTGCTGGGAGGGGTCACTCCCGGCATCGGCAGCCTGAATGCGTTCCAAGTGCGCTGGGCGGACCTGCTGGTGGGATACCTGATCGGAACACTGGTGGCAGTCTACCTGGTGAGTGTTAGGAGAGAGGGTCAGGAGTGAGGAACGAGGAGGGAGAAGGTAGGACTAGGGAGAGGGTGAGACGAACGAGGATAGTGTCAGGGCAAGGGAGAAAGAGGGAATGGGAAGAAAGGGGAGAGGGATGGGAAGCGGGTCGAAGAAGGACAGAGCAGGGAAGGAATGAGGGATGAAGACATGATAGAGACATTTGATGGGAAAGGCGAGAAAGACAGAAGATTCCAGGCCTTTTTCTGGTCTCGGTCGAAAATAAAGTCGGCTTCGTTAGCGGCGTATTCGTCTCCGTTCTCTGAAATGGATCTGCGGGCTGAGTCAGGATAAAGCGCTTCTGTATTGGCACCTAATGCAGTGGTGGCAGGGCACATCTCAAGCCAAATCAACCAGCGCAAGCCCGCGGACTGGTCATGCCTGACCTTCACCAATCGACCCAGACTAACCCAACCGTCCTTAAATCTCCCCCTATCGCCGTCCGGCCCCAGCAGGTGTTGATGCCGCCCGCGGGAGGGTGACATTGATCTCACACACAGCGCTAATAGGTGTGAACAGGAGCTGGCGGCGGAGTGTGTCCGAAGGCGGCGGCTGGTGAATTGGCAGGGGATGGGCCCTGACGTGGGGTCCGCTCCTCGACCGTCTCCCGGTTAAATGCCGCCGTCGATCAGTCGGTCAAGGAAGGAGGGCTCGGGAAAAGTTAGTAGGTAGTTAATTAAATGCTGCAGCGAAGGGTGATGCTCAGAATGATGGCATGTTATGTTATAATTCGCACTGTTACGATAAATCATTTATCAGTCTCGGTACGGTAAACCTTTCAGCCGCGTCACGTTCTTGGATATTTACAGAAATTTATTTACTGATTTAGGGGAGAGTGGGGCAATGGCGACACCATAAGCATTTTGCTCAATAGCTTAGCTATTTGAAGCTATTTTATGGTGATTTTGACTGTGGTTATAGCCAAAGGAATAGGCTTTCAGATAGCACCCAGTTTTAGTATCTCAGATCACTGATGACAGATTCAGAGCCTACGCAAAAATGTGGTGAAAAATGGAGGTGCAAAAAAGCGAGGGGCAATGCCGGCCACTAAGTGCAATAGCACAAAAGTCGAAATATCGTCACTGGTATTCATCCTTAAACCGTTCTTTCGATGGAAATTTAAGTGAGAATTAAGAAACGACAACTGTATTCAGCAGTTAACAGTACACTGCACTGCAACACAACACTGCACTCGCTGCAACACAACAGCGCGGCGCCAACAGAGCAGCAAACTAACACAACCGTTAACACAGCAAGCAAACTAACACAGCCGTAAACACAGCAACCCGAAACGTTGAGCTTTAACGAGAGAAGTCGCAAACAAAACCGCGTGGAGTCATTCCGGACACGTGTCCGGTATTACCCCGAGGTCAGCTTTATTTTAACAAAGCAGGCAGCAGTCAAAAGCATTGCGCCGCAAACGCCTCACATCCAGCAGTCGCCTAAGAAAGGCTTAATTGAAGGTCATTGCAAAGCAGCACTTCTGAAAATGCGTTAACACATTTCACAGTCAGCAAATAGATGCAACAAAAATTAAAAATCAGATACGAAAAACACATTTAACGCTATAAAAATGAAAATAATGGAGCTACCGTGACAAAACTTGCACCACGTGCTAGAATGGCGCTCAACTGAAATGTAAACAACATCAGCTGATTAGTGATGGACAAAGTACTCACTAGAGATGGGTGGCCGGCATTACCCACCGTCCGCCATTGCCCCACTCTCCCCTATATCAGAATTGCGCCAATACCAAATCCATGTCCATGTACGAGTCGTCCCATGGAATGTTTCATCAATGCGTTTTATCTACGCACAACTCTTAGAGGATACCCATAACCCAATCACCGAGCACTCAATTCAGTCGGTCATTTCTACCCTCATATGCGAAGCACTCATGCGCCGGGTCAGTTCATTAGATCGGCTCTTTATCACCGAGATATGTGGCTGATAATGACCGGCCGACTTAATTCATCAGCCCATCGACGCCGAGCCGTCCACGTCCGGGTCTATTTATACACGCTATCTGGGACGTGGATTGCGTGAAGCCTTATGATATGGCGCATCTGCTTGGTGGTGGTCCGTTTTTAGGGTCAAGTTTCGCATCACTGTTATCGCAATGCTCAATGAGTTTGATTCCGGTGCGTTTGTCTACAGTGCTGATTAAGATGGGTCGATTTCTTTGTTATTCCTGAAGTTCTAGAGTGACAGCAACATAGGTAGTTAAATAAAACGTTAGCTATTTAGTTAGCTAAAAATAAAACGTTCAATCGTCAATTCGTCAACTTCTAGTATCACAAAAGCAGCCACCGCACAAAGCCCTGCATCATCCCTGCTGCTCCCTGACCCCCGCTCACCCCCTGATGTCCACATCTCCCCCTGACCTGTGCCGTTTCCCTGCCAGACCCAGGTGAGCCTGGCGCAGTTTGCCACGGAGCGGCACCCGGCCCCGCCTCTGCAGACGGTGGCCACTCTGGTAGGAGGTCCACAGAGCCAGGCGGCTCTCAGTTTCGGCACCCAGGAGGACGCTGCTGTGCTGTTCCATTCGCCGGGACTGGACAGGGATGGGCCGCCGTCCATCCCACGCGCCAACCCCAACTCTCCGGTGAAGGTACGGGTTGGGAGACGAGAGGAGTGAGGACAGGCTAGGAGATAGCATTGGACGCAAAACAGAACAATGGATGTTACATATATGTACGGCTCTCCAGTAAAAGCCTTGTTGGTTTTGCTTTTTCGGACATATCTGGTCCTATATAATGTTTAAATGCATAAGTATCAACCCGGATTATGTGTATGCACATTTACCACGAGACTGTGAAATTTCATCGTTGTATGCCAAATACTTTCCGAGATATCCACCAAAAACCTCATTTTCTGCCGTTTGGGGTATTCTGGCCGCAATCTTCCTGGGATCGCCTATGACATCCATGGTGCCACCTAGCGAGAGGGACGCGGAAACACAGAATCATGAATGAATCGAGCGCGTAGTAAACGGTGTATGGAAGGGAGACTCGGCAGAGGCTATCCGGGTGGCCGGCGCGCGGCGCGCCCTTAGGCATCGGCCGACCCTTCGGACCGCGTGGGGTCAGAGGTCGCGCTCGGGAAGTCTCGGCTCTGGGTTTTAGCGCTGTGCAGTCAAGGAAGGGAGGGGAGGATAGCGCTAGCCCGACTGACTAGTATCTCGGCTGATTCGTGTGGGGTGGAACGGATCACAGAACGGGATGGTGGCTATTGGTGGATGATGGGATGGTGGTTAGGCTAGTGCGTACTGCGTAGAACGTAGCTGAACATGCTTTTTTCATGGCAAACAACATGCAGCATAATGTGCGGGATTATGCCAGAACTCATACAAAAAGGAACTAATATTTCGGCCGAAGGAGTGGATGAGTGCCGTGACAAAGCATGACGATGCTGCCAAAATTGGGATGCTTGTTTGCTCCTATTTTTTTTTTTATTAAGTTTTAACCCTAACATGCAGCGCTTGATCCGAACTTAGAGGTCCCCGACTGACCTTGGACCTTAAAATCGCACCCGTCCGGTGCGCCACCTTTTCTTCAGGGGCGCTATTCTTGGTTGTATCTGTTCTTACCAACAACTAGAGCAAATCGAATGTATAATAAAAAAGGCATACCTCAAACACAGTTTAATTCACATCCGCTCGTGTGCATACTTGTTTTTACCTATACCTTCTTGCATCATAATATATCACTTCAGTGCTTAACCTTCAACGGAATTTTGGGTTTTCTGCATATACCCCGGCCGAGGGGGGGGGGCGATTACGACCCCTCTCCGTCTTTTTGCCCCTAATTGAGCTAGCGCCTTGCGGATAAAACTGAGCGCGTGCGTCGTATGAGATGCAGCAACTGGTACCCGAGTTGAATATCTCAGGTCCACCGATAAACTCTGAAGTCAGTATAAGTGCTCCAAGTCGCGGGATCGGTTTTTGGTAAACAACTTCACCTTAAGTGGTTACAGAGCCAAGAGTTTTGCATGCTCAAACGCGTCGAATAGTTTACGCTTTGTTTTTGTTGAGGTCAATTTAAGGTGTTTACCTTAGGTCATGTCAGGGCAGAGCCCCTCAGGCCACGAGGCTGACTCAAGGAGGTCATATCGCTTCTTCGATGCGGTAGGTCCTTACAAGTCCACTTGCACTGGTGTCTGGTGGCTTCCAGACTCGCCAGCTCAATTTGATCGGGACTTTTTGGTGAAATCTCCTGTGACTTTAGTGACGTCATAAATGAAGTCGCCTAACTTTAAGAATGGAAAATTGAATGCTGGGGCTTGCAAAAATTGTATAAAATCGCGAATTCATGCGCTTGAGACAGCTTTAGATGGCTCCCGGCACCAAAATAACAGTTTTCATATTTCCCAATTGATTAATAATCGTGAGGTTGCGTGACCGACCTGACTTCAGGTGACTCTTAAGAAAAATACGAGATAGCTACATACAAGTTGTGAGGCCTCTGGGAGATAGTACTAGATCATATAAGCTTCATTCCCCGTTGAAAAGTCCCCTGGCACGAAGGGTGCTGCGACGTCGCGACATTTTGGGGCCTTACAGAGGTTCACTTTTGACGCCATTGGTCAACGGCCTGACCTTAACCTTCGCAGTTGTAGGAGGGTGTCGGACAGACCTCCTACCCTCAGTTTTTCGCAAATAACTCGCGCAAAAAGCGGCTGATTGCGGCGAAACTTTCAGTACCCTCGAGTTATTCAATATTACGCCTACCCAATAATTTGCATGACCCTGACTCAAAAGACCTTTGTGACCTGTTTTCCGAGACCATGTTTGGCCGGAATCGCGTTTTGGCGTATTTCGAGTAGAACGCGTTTTATTTGTCTTTTTGTGGCTTTAAGCGATCAAACATGTGAAAGGATGTTGATCGCATGGATTCTAGTGGGTATCAAGGTCACGTGAAGATCAGTCAGGTCACTGACCTTTGATGACCTTTGTTCACTCTTTCGAGTTCTACATGTTTCTAGGGTAGATTATGGAGTTGATTTCGCATTTAGAAACCGTTTGAACGTTTAACCCTCGCCCTGGCAGGGCATTTTTCATAACACGGCCTGGCAGGGGGGGGGTCGATGCGACCCCCCCCCCCTCGCGATTGGCTCCTATGGCACCTAGAAACACCAAATTTGGTAGGTAGGTGGGCCCCCTGGAGTTCTCGCCCCTGTGCAAATTTGGTTGCTCTAGGTCAATATTTAGGGGGGTTTTGGGGGGTATAAATGTAAAAATTTCGCTAAAAACAGGTCAAAAGTTTTTCGCTTATAACTTTTGATCTAATTAAGATAGAGCAAAACGAAAAGCACCAGTGAACTCAGCACGTCAAGGCGCGTCGAATGATATACTTTTTAGATTGCTTAAGTGTACTTTAAGTTTTTCTTAAATTTTAAGTAAACTTAAATTAATAAATTAAGTTAAAGTTAACTAAATTGCATCATATCGCATATCATTCGATTCGGCTGATCACCAGGAACACAATGATACCATTTTTTAAGCTCTAGCGTCATTGTGTGCCAAGTTATTGGCAAAAACGTCATTTGACCTCAGTTGACCTCATTTGACCTGACCCATGGATAAGTACACCAAACAAAGAAGCACCAAGTGACCTGCTGTTAAGTACTGTGGTTTCAAAGCACAAAAGTGATAGAACGAAGCGGATATCTCCAGTATTTTCCGAATTTAGTATTTTCCCATAGGCTTAACATTACGACGTTATGACCTCTATCTGACCTCAGGTCAGTGACCTCAAAAAACCCGAAATATATGTTATACAACTCGGTGACCTTAGCACATCCTGAAAGTTTGAAGGAAATCAGTGCAAAATTGTGAGTTGGACAGGTGCAAAAAGAAAATTGAAATTTGACCATGACCTTGTACCGGTTTTTCTGACCTGGTGACCTGACCCAAGGTCACCCGGACCTGAAATTTTCAGGTCATATGTAAAAAGGTTGCCCCATAGGCTGTGCCAAATTTGGCGGCGCTGCGCGCCGCCGCTTTTACGCTATCCTCGAAAAACCTTAGGGGGGGGTCGCATCGACCCCCCCCCCCTGCCAGGGCGAGGGTTAAGAAGTAGTTTTGGCTCACTCGTAAGATGTGACCTGACCTGACCTGAGCCGACCTGGCCTAAATGCACGAAAACATCATCTGTGATCAAAACTAACTTGAATTTCGTGATCAGCACCCCGCAAAACCCTAACAGCTTCACTTTACGAAGCTCTAACAGGTCCCGATTCCCCGACTTTTGAGTTATATTGACCTGTCAACCAATGACCTAGGACCTTAACCCTCGCCGGCACAGGCCATTTTGCGTCCTTCGACAGCACAAGTAGCCAACTTGGGTTGGTACGACCCCCCCCCTCGCGTTTGACCCCTGATCGAGCTAGAGCTTCGCGGAAAAAAACGGGCGTGTTGCCCGTCACGAGAGGAAGCCGATGATACCCAATTTTAAGGTCCTAGGTCATCGGGTGACCTTCCAGGTCAGGTCAATGACCCAAAAACCGGGAAAATCGGGACCTGTTAGAAAGTCGTTAAGTGTGGCTGCTATGTGGTTTTCCGGGGTGCTGATCACGAATATCGTATTAGTTTTGATCAGAGATGATGTCTTTAAGCATTTAGACCAGGTCGGGTCAGGTCAGGTCAGGTCAACCGGTAGGGGTTGTGACGGGTATTCGTAATACGTGTCAACCGCCTCTGACAGCTTCGTAACATGTTACGAAGGCACCAAAACTACTTCGTAAATGTTCAAATGGTTGCTAAATTCGAATTCAGCTCAAAAAACTAGCCTAGAAGCATGTAAAACTCGAAAAAGTGAACCGAGGTCACCCGAGGTCACCAAAGGTCAATGACCTGACCTGACCTTCAGCTGACCTTGAAACCCACCCTAATGTATGGGAGCAACACCAAATCACATGTTTGAACGTTTGAAACCACGAAAAGCTTGCAAACGCGCGGCTAATGCGAGCCGACATACGCCGAATCGCGATTCCGGCCAAACATGGTCTCGGAAAAGAGGTCACAGGTCAAAGGTCATTTGGGTCAGGGTCATGAAATTTTAAGGGTAGGTGTAAAATTGATCAATGCGAGAACACCTAAAGTTTCGTCGCGATCGGCCGCTTTTTACGCGAGTTATTTGCGAAAAACCTTAGGGGGGTTACATCAACCCCCCCCCCCCCCCTGTGCCGGCGAGGGTTAAAATTGGGTATCATCGGCCTCCTCTCGTCACGGGCAACACGCTCTTTTTCCGCGAAGCTCTAGCTCGATTAGGGGCTGAACGGCAAAGGGGTCCAACGGACCCTCCTCCCCCTCTTTACGATAGACGCTGGCAAAACACCAATATGGGCGAGGGTGAAAATACAGCTGCTGTCATAAAAATTCAGCTTGAATCAAACGTCAGGCTTGCCAAATTTCAGCTCTCGCAGCTATCAACAAAAATAAACATGTGGAGGCGGCAACCGCCTCCCCCCCCCCCCCCCCCCTCTCCTCTCGGCCACTGCCAGCGAGGTTTTAAGCGTATCATACACGTTACAAAGCATCATATCAAGAGGACACGCCCCAGCAGCCATATGCACTGAACACAAACTTATTACCCACGCTAGTGTATCGGCACCATAGCACATGGTCGAGACTGTCGTCAGCCACGGACTCGCACTCGACCAACCCTCTGAGTCCGTTGACTGCGGGTGACCTTGACATGTCAAGCCTGATCGGCGGCCGGCCGCTGTCGTGCGGTCGTTACACACGGAGGGGAGGGAGACACAAAGCTCTACGTTAAAGCTGACCTCTGACCTTTCCCTGCGCCCTGGTCACTGACCCCGCTCCATGTCGCTGGGCGGTGGCATGGCGGTGGAAACCGGTTCTAGCCTCTACACATGCCACCATTCTAACCCTCCCCTCCCCACGCTACTACGCGGCGTGGAGTACGCTCGTGCGTAACTGGGCGGAGCAAGGGGTCAGGCGATACAGGGGCGGAACTGGTTGCCCTCCCGCTCGCCGAGCGACCAACGACTAATACCCTGGAGAACCGTACATATAGCCTGTCTGTGTGCTCCTTTACTTTGTATTCGTGAGCGGAGCCATACATGGCCATACTATTTGAGATCAGTAAGCTCGATGCGACGGCATATTAACCCTCGCCCGTATTGGTGTTTTTCCAGCCGCGAACGTATAAGGAGGGGGGGGGGGTCCGTTGGACACCCCCCTTGCCGTTTCCCCTCTGATCGAGCTAGAGCTTCGCAGAAAAAACGAGCGTGTTGCCCGTGACGAGAGGAAGCCGATGATACCCAAAATTTTAAGGTCCTAGGTCATTGGTTGACCTTGCAGGTCAGGTCAATGACCCCAAAGGCGGGAAAATCGGGACCTGTTAGAACGTCGTAAAGTGTGGCTGCTATGGGGTTTTTCGGGGTGCTGATCACGAATATCATGTTAGTTTTGATCACAGATGATGTATTCATGTATTTAGGCCAGGTCAGGTCAGGTCAGGTCAGGTCAGGTCAGGTCAGGTCAACCAGTAAGGGTATTCGTAGTAGGTGGCAACCGCCTCAGACAGCTTCGTAACATGTTACGGAGGCACCAAAACTACTTCGTAAATGTTCATATGGTTGCTAAATTCGAATTCAGCTCCAAAAACTGGCCTAGAAACATGTAAAACTCGAAAAAGTGAACCGAGGTCATCAAAGGTCAATGACCTGACCTGACCTTCAGGTGACCTTGACACCCACCCTAATGCATGGGGGCAACATCATATCACATGTTTGAACGCTTGAAACCACGAAAAGACTGCAAACGCGCGGCTAATGCGAGCCGACATACGCCGAATCGCGATTCCAGCCAAACATGGTCTCGAAAAGTAGATCACAGGTCAAAGTTCATTTGGGTCAGGGTCATGAAATTTTCAGGGTAGGTGTTAAATTGATGAACGCGAGGGTACTGAAAGTTTCGTCGCGATCGGCCGCTTTTTACGCGAGTTATTCGCGAAAAACCATGGGGGGGTCCGTTCGACTCCCCCCCTATATGGGCGAGGGATGAACCTTAAATATAAAAATATTAAAGGGACCCTCCCACCTTCAAAAAAGTTAATGAATTGGCATGAAAGTGATGTCGCTCGGTTCAGAAAGAGCAAAAATGAATATGTACCAAATTTCATCGAAAAATATTCACCGGTTTTCAAGATATTAGACTTTTACTTTTGTTTACTTTTTGGGATCTCCGCTGTTCCTAGCGACTTTATTTGAAAGTGCGGCATTTGTTGCGCGCAAAGCAGCATATACCACCGCGTGCTGCCAAACGTTTTAGTAAAAGATTTAAAAATCGTTAGATCTCCGCTGACGTCACAAATTCTAAGGGGGCATACCAATGCATTAGCCCCTTAGAATCCGAAAACTGCAAGTTTGAAATTCCATATCTCCGAATTAAAGCATTTTTCGATGTTGTGAATGCCCAAACCGGTATTTTCAGGCCATGGCCACCAATTTGGCTATCTCAACTGAAAACTAATGTTAAGGTGGGAGGGTCCCTTTAATCCTTATTCGCCTCAATTCATATCAGGTAACTGACTTTGATTTTTTAAAGACATAGGTATGCTTATTTGATTGTACGTACGTTGGGCGTCTTTTTATAATTCAAGCTTTCGCTGTTCATTCGAATTGTAATCCAGGGAGTATGATAAATGCCAAGGTAAACGTTTTGCATGTCCGTTGTTATCAGTAGTGTCAGCTGTCAAATTTGCGTAGCATCGGGTCTAAATCTGTCCCCTAAACGGCTGGTGGCACCCGCAGATGGCCGAAGTTATTGCATATTACATGCACCCGCACCGCCTTGGTATGGATGCATGTGACATGGCAGGGCGGCGGCCCGCAGTCCCCTCCCCCTCCCTCCCCCTGCTAGGTGCGGAGGAGGTCTGCCGCGACCTTCCCTCGCGGCCTTGGCCCCCATGTAGTTCCTACCTACATAGTGGATAGGCTGGAAAGTACAGGCGTAGTAATATTGTACCGATCTATTGTCTCCTTTCGTGAACCGAAATGAGTAAACAAAAAATCGGAATCACAGAAGAATCCATTGAGCTATGTTGTCGAAAAATGGGCAGGCTTCGGTTTAAATCGGATTCGATGCACATTCTGCAGTGAAGAGGCTGAATTTCACGGGTAACGGAGCAGTGGAGCCACATCCAGTTTCCACACCGCATGGCGATATATGGATGTTACAGAGCCCATGTCTGTTTTGTTTCAGGTGACTGAGGTGTCCAACAGAGCCAGTTTTGTGGAGCCCTCCGGAAGCTACACCAACAGAGCCTACCTGGGACCACGGGTCCTGCCCCGAAGGGCCTACTGAGGCGAACACTATCAGAACTGGACAGAAAGAGAAGGACAGAGAGATTAGGGAAGGGAAGGGAAAGGATGATAAGGATCGGCAGAGCAGATACGCAATTAGCAGCAGGACAATGAAAGGGGCGCGAGAGGTGAGAATGCTGGCTAGAGCTTGTGTGAAGAACATGAGAAACAAAGAAGTGGAGTTGGCGAAGTAGAAAGTGGTGCGCGGAGAGAGGGCTGCAACGAAGTAGGAAAATCTGACGGAGCTAGGGAAGAGTGCAAGGAGCAGGAGAGTGAGCGCAGGGACCAACCAAAGGGAAAAGTGACAATGCTTATAAGTTGGTGATTTCCAGAGCAGATGAAAAGGCAGCTAAAAAGGACAATGCTGTGTAGAGCATCCATGAGGACGGGAGAGAAAATGAAAAGGTTTGGCCAGCCAAAGTGGGTGAGACGGGAATCATTGCACTGAATGAGGAGAGCGAGGGAGATGAATGGCGAGGGAAAGCGTAGTTTATGAGTGTAGCCGGGCGCCGCGCTACCCACAGCAGTATTTTGTGCTACATCGCTTCCTTTTAGTTAGTTGTTAGTATAGTTACCAGTGATGCTAGCGGTAAGTGTTCCGGCAAGCGCATGCCTTCAAAGTTGCTCCCTTTAGACTGATGGTTGTATCGATCGTAAGGCCGGTAAAGAGTGCTTGTATATGTTAGGCATGCATCATGTGCTTAAAATGTGTCATCATTAGCCAATAGTCATGTGCCTCAGACTATACGAGTTGTTGTTATGTATGTGACCCAAATATAGAACAAGCAGAAAAAGATGTCACAATTATTGTCATTAATTTGACTCAAGTTATGTAGCTCAGTCAAACCTAATCATTTTACAAACGATGCCCTGATGTCATGTTTTGAGTGCTCTTGGATCAAAGCGTGCAATTGATGACTTAAATGGTTTTCCGTTATAACGGCTTTCTTTTGTATAATCAACAGACAAACATACATGTTCCCAACTGTTTCCCACCGACCGTAAATGAAAAAGTCCGTGGCTGACTGTCGCACCTCCGTGTTCACCAAGTCGCCGATATCGACAACATAGTACTGATATTGCTGCGGAACTGCTGAAAAACACGCTACTGCAGAACTGCATTAGCCATTAAAGACGTCCGGAAAACATTGCGTGGCTGCCATGCTTTCTAGGTCATCCACTGTCTGCAGCACCGAAGCAGAAATAAATCTCGAAATTATGAACTATTTGTTCTACTTTGCCAGACTTGAGGCGATGTGCCTTCTTAAACGAACATTTTCATGGTGCAATGATGCTTCTTTATTTCATGTACTGTCAGCACTTGAAAACTAGACCAAACAAACCATGCCACAAACCAAATGCCACACTTTCTGCCGCTCCCCCTCCACAGCTCGACAGAACATATCGATATCGTGACCGCTGGGGAGGGAGAGCGCGCACCAAACTACGATCTGAGAGTGCGGAACTGCCGACGCAGCTGACACGAACGCAATATCGCCGGCCAAAGACGAATGGATGTTGGCGGGGCTGGTCTGCGTGGTGGCGGCCGTCGCTGACCACCGCGTGTGGGCGGTCAGCGGAGACTTCTCCCGTGGACCGGACTGTCGCCCCGGACAGCTCCGAGCGACAGAGAGCCTCTCAGGTGTCAGCGCTCCACGGAATTGCGGCCAATTTCGCCGAGACTCTGAAAACCTGGTCACGGACCGCCTTGTGGATAGAAGATTTTGAACAATGTCTTGGTATGTTGGTGCGCCAAGTTTAATGAACGGCACGTTACTTTTTGGCATATTTGCAATTGATAAATTATCAAACAAACATGCCTGAGCAAAAGGCGCAAGCAATATTTCTAAGATCTCTCACTTTCTCTCTCTCTCTCTCTCCCTCTCTCCCTCTCTCCCTCTTTCTCTCTCTCTCTCTCTTTCTCTCTCTTTCTCTCTCAGTGGCGGCGCCACGAATTTTCGCCAGTGGGGGCAAGCTTGAGGTGACCCGACTGTTGTCTGATACGCCAATCTGCAAAATCCATGAGCAACTTGCCCCTAGATGTTGCCATTCAAAATTATTATGGTACTCATGTGACCTCGAATGACCTTTGGTTGACTTTGACACATGAAAAGTCCTTTGTGATGATTTCGTAGCCACTGATCACGATTCTGGCATCCATTTTGCTCTAAGCATTCATTTAAATGATGGGAAAACATGTCTTAATTAGGTACTAGATGCCGGCAGCGCTCTTGCGTTGCCTTGGGCCAGAATTGGATGAACGGAGCTGAGGGCACACACCGGGCAAAACCACCGAAACCCAGACTGAGCTCGGACTGAACCTGAAACCAACCGAAACATCCCAAAAATGCTTGAAAGCACGTGAGATGGGTGTCCCATAAGTTCGTTTTCACCTAAATGTTACGTTTATAGGCTCTCTTGCTTAAAGGCACGCTGGAATTGGTTCGTAACTGAGCTTACGTGGTTGCCATGGCTGGTAGCAATATGCTCCACAGTAACTAATTTCTGTAGACAAAATAGCTTTTGCTAGAGAGCCCGCTTCCTACAGAGACGGCTAACGCCGCAACATAGAGGTCTCCGATACGGGTACGTCTTGGTATTTAGTCAGCACGTGACCATTCTCGACGATTAAGGGTGATTGAGGCCAACCAGTCTGTACCCAATGTCCATCGCTAACTGGACACACAGTCAGCAAGTGACGCCGATGATTTGTCGGGAGTCAATCACGGTGAATGAACATGAGTAGGAGAATGAGTGGGAGTAGGAGATATGCGACAGACGGTCCGAGAACGAACGTTTTGCTGATGCACTTGATACGGGGACCGTCAAAAACAGGCGTACTATTATAACCGCTTATCATGAATGTTGCACTGGTCTTCCGTTCCCTTTTCAACATCAGCCAAATTTTGTGGGGGCAAAAACATAGTCTTGCCCCCACGGCCTCCTGCCAGTGGGGGCAGTCTGCCCCCACTGCCCCCACGGTGGCGCCGCCCTTGTTCTCTCTCCCTCTACTGTACCCCTCCGTGAATCGAGTGTTGTCGCGCGGTACTTGCTAGTTGCGACTGTAACCCTGCACGAACCGAGTTATTCGGCTTATGACTGTCGATGGGGTGTAGCTGCAGTAGAGCAGGCTCATCAACGACAACTTAAAAGCTTACTACGAGTGCTTGTAGGGCGAGAGAGAGAGAGAGAGAGAGAGAGAGAGAGAGAGAGAGAGAGAGAGAGAGAGAGAGAGAGAGAGAGAGAGAGAGAGAGAGAGAGAGAGAGAGAGAGAGAGAGAGAGAGAGAGAGAGAGAGAGAGAGAGAGAGATACAAAGATTGAACCTTGCAGTTCTTATAGGCTTGGTAAAGCTGAAGTTTCTCTAAGTAGGGCTTTTATTGTAACTTTTGTTTGAAGGCAGGAATGATGGTCAGTCATGTTACGACCAGTATAGCGCCTTTTGGGGCGACTAACGGAGCGAGCGAGAGGGTGAGCCTTGCACGTGCGAAATTTCGAGGGGGTACCTCCAGCTGACTTGTGCACGGCACCCTACTAACCGGTCTCTAGCGATGTGCCAAATTTGAGCACAATCGGCCCAGCCGTTCTCGAGATCTGGAAGCGGCACCCTGCACGTGCGCACGTGCAAAATGGGTCCCAACTGACTTTTGCACGGCACCCTACTAACCGGTCCCTAACCATGTACCAAATTTGAGCGCCATCGGTCGAGCCGTTCTCGAGATCTGGAAACGACCCCTGCACGTGCGCACGTGCAGCAGCACCCCAACTCTGGCACATGGATATGCAGTGCCTAGTGGGTGCCTACCTACATGCCAACTTTCAGCGCAATCGGCCAAGTAGTTACCGAGATATTGCAACAATTACAAAAGTGACACCTCTTCGTTTTGCACGTGGCACGTGCATAAGGGGTCACCCACATGCATCGGGAATAGTCCAATACTTGGTAGAAGGAATGAAGCTACCCCACAAAAATTACCGCATGTAAATCGGTCAAGTGGTTGCTGAGATATAAGCCTCGTAAAAGCGTGACCACGGCCGGCCGGCCGGCCGCTCATACTCAGAAATTTCCGTTATTCTACGTAAGACTCCGCTCGCTTCGCTCGCTCCGTAACCACATTGTATTTGGGTTAATTCGTTTGAAATACGAAGTAAGCCAGTCCTTCTTTATTAAGCCTCGCATGTAAGGCTAAATTGTGAAGACAAATTATAAGTCAAATTAGAGAGTATTGACATTTCAAATTGGACGTCAGTGTCACGTTTCATGTCTGTATGCATATTCATAGGACACACCCGTCGCCAACGTGTCATTTTAGCGTTGCAGACGTCAATGTAATCTAATTTTTCCACGATACATGGACACCTTACAACGACAGATAAGCCACTGCAGGTCATTTTCCATACATATGCTGAACAGTGCATATGTTGAAACGTCTCTGGCGGCTTTGAATATCCGGATCTGAGATATATTTAGACACGAGTTATACATTATGACCCATTTCTTGTGCTTAACCCGGCACCGCCTGGGCTATTTCCGTACCCACGACAGCCGGGGGGGGGGGGGGTCGGATCCGACCCCCCCCCCTGTTATCTCGAGAACCAATGGTCGTATCGAGCCCCGCGAGGCGGCGTTCGAAAGGTCTCTACGAGACCTTCCCAAAGCACTCTTAAGATTTTAAGATTGAGGTCAACTTCCGGGTCAAGGTCAGGTCAAAGGTCAAATTCAGGGGTTTTGCATGATTAGGCTTACGGACAGCGGAATCGATAGCTGCTGCTCGAAACTCACCAAAAATGACCTCAAAGGCCTAGTGAAGGTACCATGTGTGTATAGGGGTCATACTAAGTACGGGTCAAGGTCAGGTCAGGTCACGAAAGGTCACGGTTTTCAATTTCTGCTACATGGGCGTGCGACACATGTTTTATGGCTTATTTTTCACGCCGAATCCGATGGTAATGGTTATATGTGACCCCAAGTCACTGTGCTGGTGATAAGTGTGCATTGAAAGCATAAAAAATCGTTTATACTATACGAGGGCTGAGAAAAAAGGTCAATTTTTCAACTTTTTATTTTTGACATAAAAATGCATTTTTCTAGACGAGCTTTGTCCCAGGAATCTAGTGGTGCCATTTGTTTTCACATGCAATGTTCAGAAGTACCTCTAATTCACGAAAATGCTTATGACGTCACCATGCCCTATACATGTTGGAGCTATTTTTTACAATTTGGGGTCAAAAATCAAGATAGAAAGTTGAAATTTGGAGCATCTAATGTTCTAATAGAGCTCTACAACATATAGTCCGTTTTTTTGGAAATTCCTAAAATTTTGGATTTTATTAGCTGTTTTCCAAAAAATATATTTTTTGAATTTTTAGGGGTGAAAAACGCATTTTATGGAAAATCCGAGATAGCCATTTTAAAGAACTCGTTGAGCTGCGTCTTTTCATGTCCTTAATTTGCAATTTGCTTTAAACCCTGATTTTTGGCGATTTTTTAAACATTTACCATTTTTTTACTAAAAACGCCATGTAGTTACATCACTAAAATCGATATATCTAAAAAAAAATTGGAATTTTTTTCTTAAAAATTGCACAGGAGACGTCAAATTGATGGGGGAGAAGGTATGCCAAGTTTCAAGTAGATAGCGAAGGTGGTTCATGAGTTATTCAAGAAAAACGGAG
Organism: Amphibalanus amphitrite; assembly: GCF_019059575.1. Lineage (NCBI taxonomy): Eukaryota > Metazoa > Arthropoda > Thecostraca > Balanomorpha > Balanidae > Amphibalanus > Amphibalanus amphitrite. The sequence goes on from NW_024881983.1 coordinate 380,596, forward strand.
GGGGGGGTCGGATCCGACCCCCCCCCCCAGGCGGTCGCGGGTTAATGAATGAGGAAATATGTAGCTATTTATCAAAATTTGCCACATTTCTCGGACGCTGTTTAGTGGTGCCATTTCGCATGCGTTTGATATACTTCCACCATCCAAAGTTAGTGCACCGCCGGTGGTCGTTTTTAAACTCGTGGTTATGCCGCAGCGGCCGATCGAAGTGGCGCGTTACACTCCATTAGTCGTCTAGACGTGGACGCTGAGCTCTGACCGATACTCGGGCCGTGTCTGGACTAAAAGTGGCCCGGCCCGGACCGGACCAGCCTGGACCGGACCAGTCCCGCAGTGGCTGGAGGATGATACCACAATCCCCTGCGAACCGTGCCGGCACATAACTGAACTATAGTGGCAGTGACCGGTGATCGACACGAAATAATAGGCCGCTGATGGGGTGATGACCGGTGGCAATCGCTCCAAAAATACTATCCGTGGAACTGGAGAGTTAGGTGAGTCGTTAGGCCAGGAATTGAACGATAATGCCTCCACGTTAATCGGTCTGCGGACGATAAGGGAGTAGCACTCAGCGGTCGTTCTCATCGGGATCCGGAGACGTTTTCGTTTTATTAATTTTCAGTGATTGTTCATCAGTTTCCATAGTTTTTTATTACTGTGGGCAAGTTAAATATATATTTTTAATGAATTTCACTTGCAGCATTTCTTTATTTTCATTTATTTCAAGAAAATTTCCTACTTCATATAAATTGCATTAAAATATCCCTCATCTGGTTTTGGAAAGACGTCTAGTCATTTACTAGCTTCAGAATGGGTAATCCATCCATGATATTTTTTCAACATCGCCATTTTACTGGCGGCAGTTGGCATGCCGGCGCATTCATCCTTCCTTTTAAAGCGGCTCTGTTTTTAATCTTGATAGCCAGCTGTGTTTTAGAGGAACGGCTCCTTCAAGATTAGACTCCCGTGAGCCATAGATGAAAGCACAAGTCGAAGACGACCCATTTACTTCCAGAAAACGCTCATTTCAGCTAAAAGATAGCACAGATGTGCTCGAAAAGCTTCCCGGCGCTGTCAATGGAGGCTTTCAATGGAGCATCTTCGGGCTGTGAAGGGAAGGAGACGGGGACATTCACCCTGTAAATATGTGGAATGCCGCTCTATTTAGGCTCATCACGTGTGGGATATTTCGTTGCTTAGATTATAAATGCGCCACGCCCATGAGCTCAGTACTTGACTAAATATGTAAAGCACCACGAATTATAGTCTCAAAGGTCAAGCCAGGTCAAGTGGAAGGTGAGTTTAAAACGTCTTATTACTTTGCCAATAGAAAGAAGCATTCAAAATATTTTGGTAGGTACCCATGAATGCAGACACATTTTTTGCGCCTCAACCTCATTCGAGAGATTTCAAAATTTCCATAATTAACCACTTTTCAATTACGGAGAGATGCCGGTAATGATTGTAACATGAGTGTCTTTAGGAAACATTGTGTTTTCTATCATTTTATTAATTTCCTCTCCCATTTCGCTAAGCACAATGACCAATCTGAAGTGTTTACAGTCACAATGTCTGGTGTAGCGTTTCTCTGGCGTCATTTGTGTTCGATGACGTCAATTAGCCAGCTGATGCAGGCCATCGGTCGTCATTAGCGCCTCCCGATCGGTCCAGGTATCCAAACACCCTCCAGCAGCGGCCTCATGTGATCGACTGGCCCGCCACCCACCGCCCCGAGATGGGCCCGCTCGATACGAGCGATGAGAGGTCTGATGGATGGTCCCGGCCGCCTCGGCTGATGAGTGATCGATTTTTAACGACGACGGGTACCGAGAGGCGATTTTTAACAGCAGAGGGTCGGTCCTCTCGAAGGTAGTTACGGTAAACATCGGTGCTGAGACTTCCGCCTCTAACAAATCACGGTGTGAAATTTCACTTGAATTCGAAACAGCTCGCCCTAGTGCTCTCTCGTGTTCGTTTTGAAAGTGATTGTGTAAAACGCTGGTGCATTCGGTGAAAGCGGGCAAAGGTCAGCTCTAACCATGACTGATTATCGGCCAACTGACTATGAAAACCGTGGCACTGGCATTGAATGTTGCTATATGAATGTTGCTATGGAATGTTGCTGCGTGGGAGTGGAGCGTGGGAGTGGAATAGCTCGTTGAAAACGGATCCTGGCTGATAAATTGTGTGTGTGGTGCAAATCACAGTCGTGCTAGAATGTAGCCAACGATCTATGGGGACGGCCGTTGTTTGCCCAGTCCCATCGTCGCCCCTCGGCTAGCCCCTTTCACCCCTTTCCGAGCTTCACCCGCTGCCTCTCGTCTGTCTGTCTCACCTGCTGACTCACCTACCACCCCATCCCTGTTCCTCCCAGCCCCTTCGTTCGCCCCTTCCATTTCCACCAAACGCCCCTGCCTCAGATCTCAACATTTATTACATATCACATAGAACAGATAAGAACATTGCGGCGGTACATGGCACCTGAGGGTTACGAGCCGGGCGCGGCCGTCTCGTGTGGGGCCGGCGGTGGCGCGGTCGGCGGCGGCGGCGGCCGGCCGTTCAGCTCCTCCAGTCCGATCATACGCTCAACGCCCGACCACTTCTCCTTGTCATGGCGCGGCACACGGTTCAGAAACTGGCCTTTGAGCAGGTTGATGCGCAGCGCTGGCCGGCTGGGACTGCGCGGCGGCTGCTGCGGCGGCTGCTGCTGCTGAGCCGGCGGCGGCGGCGGTGGCTTGGCGGCCGGCAGCGGCGGCACCACTAGGGTCACCTGCTCGGTGGGGCTGCGTGGCTCGAAGGCCGGCTGCTCCAGCTCGGCTCCCAGGTGAGTACCGGCCGGAGGACGCACCAGAGCCGACACCTGCGACAGCTCTGAAGAGAGCGAGCTGCGCCGCCGCTGGTACACCTGACTGACCACGCTCTCCCTACGCAGCTCAGTCGGGTACGAGTGCCGGCGCATGTAGATGTCGTGGTACGGGTCGCGCTGGCAGCAGCGGTGACACAGCACGCTCCCTAGGATCGAGCGGAACGCGTACCGGAAGTCGCGGTTGAAGTAGGCGTATATGACAGGGTTCAGGGTAGAGTTGAAGTAGCCGATCCAGAAGAGTAGAGACTCCACCAGCGGAGGTGTGTAGCATAAGTCGCCGCAGAGACTGACGGTGACGTACCAGAGGAAGAAGGGCAGCCAGCAGAACAGGAACGCGCCCATGAGAATGCCCAGCGTGCGCATGGCTTTGCGCTCTCGGCGCAGCTTGTGCATCTGCCGACGGCTGTTTGAGTGCTCGTCGTCCACAGCGTGAGTCTGCGTACCGCCGCCTGTCGACAGAGGAGAGAGCGACTGTCAGCGCGAGAAAGGAGCGACTGTCAGCGGGAGAAGAGAGCAACTGTCAGCAGGAGCAGCGGCTGTCAGAGGGAGAGCTGTCATCAGGGAGAGAGAGAGGGGGAGAGCGTCTGTCAGCAGAGAATGTGACAGTGCGCACTTAAACACAAAGAGGGTGGGGTGGGAAAAGCAGTAAAGCACGGTAGGGTGAACAAGCACAAATAGTAATTCAGCGGCAGTGTCACGCTGGAAACGGCTCGCTCACACCATTGAGCGGCACACTTTGTCGCACCATCACATTTCACATCACAACAAAATACAATACAGCGCACAATGTGAGCACAATGCACGCACGACGCAACAGTCGCAAAGATGTGTGTCGGACAGGGTTGTTCATACGAAGGTTTTATAGTAGAATAGGGAAGACTTGATTCGCGCTCAGCTGAAATGAAGGTGGCTATTTTTTGTGGTAAGATTGCGTCCTCTGCATTAGACGAGTTATCATCTGGGTCGGATAAGCTGTAAGCAATCTGCTTCTTCCGAAACAGAGCTGTGTTAATGACTTCAAAAGGAAGCGCTGAGTCTCGCATCATCGCCACTAACACCTCGTCCCATCATCTCTTTATCCCTAACCCAATCAAGTTTTTCCACCATTCCATCTGTCCGTTCTCCACCTTCAGGTAATCCGTCTCCACAATAACCGACACACAATCAACAGGTGGTCCGCTTATCCTGGATCGTCTCTCTGCCGCGGAAACTACCGACATGAGCCATCTCCCCGTAACTCGGCCCGACACGCGAGGTAAGCTCCTCCATTTCTCACCCCCACTCCCTGCCCTCCCCTCTGTCCACTCTCTGCCCGCTCCGTCCCTCTGTCCTTCCTCTCCCTCGCAATCACACCGATTGGTCTATTACGTTTCGTCGACCGCGCAGCCTGGCAGGGCGGCCGCGGCGCGGTAAGCCAGGCCAGGCGGACGGACGATACCCAGGCTACATAAGAAACACGCTGAGATGTTGATCACGTCCGTGCCTGGGACCACGTCGCCGCCGCGGCAGTAACTGCCCTGTGCTGGACGCTGTAAATGACCACGAGGGCTGACCCGCACAGTGTGGCACTGAGCTTGCGTAAAAGGTGAATGAAGGACGACGGGTGCAACGATATATTCGGCTCTTATGTCGGTGGTTGAAACCCTACGCGGGAAATTTTGTGGAGCAAAAAATTTTCAGAGACCAATTAGATAACCACACACTGCTTTTCTCCTGGAAGTAGCTATCTTGGCATCGAATCAATATGTTGTAAGGCGCAGAAAGAAGCTTCAGCAATAAGCAGCGTCGGCCTGCTTTCCTTTGTTCGTGTCGCTCGGATTTCCGTCACAAACACTGGCTCCTCCCCACATGACCCGATCTCAGTAATGACCAATCCGGGCCGCGTCTCCCCCAGTCTCTGTGGCGGAGATGGGCCGGAAGCGCGGCCGGCGCAGGGGTGTCTCCTGATGGTTGTCTCCTGCGTGATCGGAGCGTGGCTAGCTGGCACCGCCCGACGGGGTGAGCCGGCCCCTCGAGCGCTGCTCCTCTTGGCAGAACGCACCGGCCTCCCGGAATAATGCGCTGCGCTCCCCTAGGAACCGCGCACAAAGACTGCCACCACACTGCTGAGTAGGCACCCCAGTGACGTCACGGGGCCACAATAATGACCCGGGACGCATATCGGGCGCATAGACAGCAGTAAGGCACACTCCGGACGGCAGGAGTGGTGGCGTTGGTCAGAGCGAATATTGGCAGCGGGAGTTGGTAGCGGGTGGTATAACTCAGCACGGATGAACTATGTGAATATCCTGGAAATTATGGCCCCCGGAGATGAGATGATTTCCTAAAATACTTCCCGGATGACGCGTCAGAAAGTCGGAGCAATACTCATAAATCAAAGAGCGGCAGTATAAACGATGACATATTTTCATAGCGAGGAGTTCGTCATATGAAATCACGATGAAAAATACGACAACGTGTCGGCTTAGGGTCATGTGTCGTCTAAAGCTACGCTGCTCTTCACTACCAGTTTGTTTCCTTCAGGCTAGTCACACTTAACCCGCGCCCTGGTGGGGTCTGTTTATAACGCGACCTGGTGGGGGGGGGGGCTATTTTTTGCCCCCCCCCCTCGTATCTCCGAAACTACTGGACGGATCCGCAAAATTCAAACGGCGTTCGAAAGGCCTGTCAAATTTGTCGAGGGAAACCAAATTTCATTGACCTCGGGGTCACCGATGACGTCTCAGGTCAGGTCAAAGATGAAATGTTTCACCGTTCACGGGTCTTCTAGGGAATGCGCTATAACACAGAGGAAAACGCATTTTGTCGAGAATCAGCGGTAGGGCGTCAGTTGCCTAGTAGATATGTTGCTATTAGAGGTCACTGGCAATACCAGGTCAGGTCACAGGTCAGGTCACCAAGGGTCACAGGTCAGGTCACATGAGCCCAACTTTACTAAGGTTGTGTGATACATGTTTTATGGCCAATTTTTCATTTCCAACTCAATGGTGTTGGTTATAAGACTATCAGGTACGGCTTAGGTCACTTTCTGGTGAAGTTCAAGTCAAGGTCAGGTCAAGGTCAGGCCAAAAAAGGTCAAATTTTAAAGTTGATAGTTTTGAATAAAATGGGTATTGATTCGATGCAGCTCGTCACGGGGAGTCTAATGGTGGTCTTTGTTTTGCGCTACGGGGTCTAGAATTGCTAAAAATTGAGTTTGAAAATTTGACGTCATCAATTTTGAACAGTTTTTTCGCTATAACTTCGCCAAAAAAAAAGAGGTATCAATCTCAAATTTGGTATGTGGATGGAAGGCGGTAAGTACTATCACATATATTCCGGTTTTTGCGAAATTCAAAAAACTTTTTGGATTTTTCGATTATTATATCAAAAAAATCTATTTTTTTTATTTTTGGGGGTCAAAATCCAAAAATTTCAAAAATCCGAGATAGCAGTTTGGTAGCCCTGTCCAATCTACAGCTTTTATGTCTTTATTATTTTTCTGTATTTGCAAAGCTATAGGCCTGACAGCTCTTCCCGCGAAACCCTTTTTTGGGTCGAAAACGGCAGAACATGACGTCACTCTGACGTCATTTTCGGCCAACCTATCATAGCCTTTGGAAAAATTTTTGATCATAATGTGTAAAATTGATGTCCGGGAGGGTACTGAAAGTTTGGTGACGATCGGCGTAGCGGTTCTGGAGATATATCGAAAAGTCTGGAGGGGGGCAAAAAATAGCCCCCCCCCCCCCCACCAGGTCGCGGGTTAATTGTCATGTAGGTAATACCATGTAATACCTTTTTATCAGAGATGTCAATATAATTGTTGATTCATTCAGTCAACAAGTCATATGTTTCCTGAGACCAGGACACCAGAAAAGGACTCATGCATAGAACGTAAGTGCAGGCAGCACATCGCATTTTCTCACTAGTTTCGTCTTCAGCTACATGCGGCAAATTACCCTTAGATGGAACTTTTATGTAAAACTGAACAATTAGCTCCTGTGACTGTCAGCAAGCCAATCTACGAACGGAGGCCAAAGGCCGTTCGCAAACGCATAAAGTAGAATATCACCATTTGTCACTCCCGTTCGTTTTCCTCTGTCAAGGCTCTCCACGTTCTCCCATTCCGTTTGGACGCTGCGCCGCCCGGCATCCCTGCATTGCGGTACAGTCTAGCCAGTAGGTGGCAGGCGGCTGCTGAGACACTGGTCCGCCCGGTGGCGCCGCCACGCGGGATCGAATCGAACTAGTAGCGTGCACTGCTAGTAAAGTGAGTATTTGTATTTGACCACAGCAGCAGGGCTGGAGAAATGATTTCAGAGGTGGGGGGGACTAGGCCTCGAGGGGCCCTCAAGGAAAAGGGCCCCAAGTGTCTCAAAGGGCCCAAAATCATATTACCTTCCAAGGGCGGATCTAGGGAAACGTTTGGGAGGGGGTCACAAGTCGGCCGACATGCCGGATCTGATGGATGAATTCTGACGACCGGGGGGAGGGGGGGGGGGGGTAGGGAGCGAGTATGTCGAGATCAAATGACATTTGATCTTCGTCGTTTCTAAGATGAAGTTTTATCGTTATTAGTTACTCGGCTCAGTAGTTTCAGTTAGTGAAACCCACCTATACAGGGGCGTCGCTGCGGATTTTTTACTGGGGGGGGGGGGGGAGGCGGATCGACGTACTTAAAAAAACCCAGAAGTAGATATAGGTAGTTACCTCACTTTTAGCCAAATGCAATAGTAGCATATAGTCATGATCTCTCTTATTGACCTGTTTATGAATCGGCGGAGCGAAGCGCCGCAAAAATTTGCAAAAAAATTGTAAAAACACAGCTCTAAAACACAAACATTACAACCCTTATAGCATGCTAGTACAAGCCGGAGTTCCTTCACAGTACACATATGAATTCCGATTCAATTTGACACGGTTGATGTTATTACAGTCACGATCTCTCTGATTGATTGGTGTATGAATCGGCGCAAAGCGCCGAGAAAATTTGCAAAAGCATTTGTCAAAACACAGCTCCAAAACACAATTTTTACCACCCTTTGAGCATGGCAGTACAAACCGGAGTTCCTTCACAGTTACACATACCTATGAGTTGTAATTCAATTTGTCACGGTTGATTGGTGTAATTACAGTCACGATCTCGTATTGACCTGTACGTACATGCGTACGTGCAGGCGTACATGAATCGGCGGCGCGAAGCGCCGCGAAAAAATTTGCAAAAAAAAATTGTCAAAACACAGAGGGGGCGGCCTCCTCTCTACAAAGGACCACCTCTCTACTGCGGGCCTCCTCTTTTCGCAAGGCCTCTTAACTACAGAAGGCCTCCTCTCTACAGAGGTCTTCCTCTCTACCGAGGGTCTCTCCCTTTCAGAGGGCCTCCTTTACAGAGGGCCTCCTCTCTTCAAAGAACCTCCTCTCTACAGAGGACTTCATCTCTGCAAAGGGCCTCCTCTCTTCAGAGGGCCTCCTCTCTACTGAGACGCGAGTCCTCCTCTCTACAGAGGGCCTCCTCTCTACTGGGGAAGTCCTCCTCTCTACAGAGGGCCTCCTCTCTACAGCGGGTCTCCTCTCTACAGCGGGTCTCCTCTCTACAGCGGGTCTCCTCTCTACAGCGGGTCTCCTCTCTTCAGAGGGCGTTCTGCTTTCAGGCGGTCTCCTTTCCACAGAGGGCCTCCTCTCTATACAGGGCCTCCTCTCTACATAAGCCTTCTCCTCTCTACGGGGGGCCTCCTCTCTACAGAGGGCCTCCTACCTACAGAGGGCCTCCTCTCTACTGAGGAGTCAGAGGGGCCCTAGCGGTCAGACACAGGCACTAGCGGGCGGTTATTCAGGAAGTAAGAAGGAAGGAGAAGGAGGCCTCAGGAAGTAAGAAGGACCCTAGCTGTCAGGCTGGTCAGAGGGCCCTGAATGTCCTGACGTGATTTTTTGGATTCCCGTGAATTTCTTACGCCTCCGACGTGATTTTGGCCCCCGTGGGCCTTCGGCGCCCCACGGGGGTCTCCTCAAACCCCATGGCGCCCCCGTCCCCCTTGGGTACGTCCCTGGGGCCCACACCAAAATTGCCTCTTGAGTCTCATACTGTCCAGTGGCCCGATGGTCTTATGATGGCCTTTGAGGTTTCTCACCGGCTTCAGAGGGCTCACATCGACCTATGAGGACCCCGCGCTGGCCTCCGAGGGCGCAAAATGTAAGAAGGTAAGCATGCCGCGTAAGTAATGCATAAGTATTCCGGCATCTGAGGGACTCCGACTGCTTTTTGGGTGCCTACCACCTCATATCGGTGAAATGAGGGTCCCTGACACCCTACCTGTCTCTGAAGGTCCCATTTCGACATTCGAGATCCTTATTTTGGGTCACAGCAGAGGCCCATGCAGTTCCCTTAAGGCCCAATGCCGACGGTCATATAGCCGCTTCTGATGGCCCCACGTCCTCTTTTGAAGGCACCTCAGGGGTCACCAGAGGCCTGCCAGGGGCACCACCGGCCTCGCAGGGGCACCTTGGGCTGTCAGGGGAACCACAGTCCTGTCAGGGCCCAGGGGCCCCAGCGACCTAGCAGGGGCACCACAGGCGCGCCAGGGTTACCACAGTCCGGCCAGGGGCACCACAGGCCTACCAGGGCCCAGGGGCACTAAAAATAAAATAAACAATATAAAAAACAAAGATGGAAACACGGCATCACCAAAATTAAGTGGCCGAAATCCGTTGAGTTTTTAATTTTGGGTATAGGTAGGGGCACCACAAATTAAATTCATGGCCATCCTCTTGGAGTTTTCCTGTATCATCCCCTGGTGCTCGCACGGTTGAGACAAAAACGAGTGAGATTCTGGCCTTCAATACGCCTTTTCACGCAACACGATCCAGACAAAAACAAAGGTATTAGCTCAGATGTGTTTGACAGGTGATTTTGAGCATGCAAGACGGCGTCTATAACGCATTTAGGTATTCGGCTTTTGGAGGGGGGTCAACTGACCCTCTCAGACCATTTGGGGGGTCATGACCCCGTGCCCCCCCCCCCCCAGGATCCGCCACTGAATTATTCATGCGTTGCTGTACATAGGAGGTATGTGAAAGGAAAGTATGCCTAGCAAACACCTTTCTGTCAAATTTTCAACAGGTCCACTACTGGACCTGGACCACATGGACTCAATGAGGGCCCATGGCTCTCTGATGGTTCACGGTCATCACGGAACTATTAAGGGCCTACTAGCTTGTGGTGGACTACGACTCATTGAGATCTTATCACTGATATAGGGCTCCGATGCTTGGAATGTGAGATTTAAAACACTAATACATGCCAAAATGGATGATTACTTTTTTAAACATAAGTCAGAAGGGCCCACTTTCGTTATATATTAGGTCCCCCCCCAGGTCCCCCCCAGGAAATGGAATTAATGGGGCCCGGGGGGACGGTCCCCCCCGGTCCCCCCCGGTTTCTCCGGCCCTGCGGACAGCAGACACCCCACAGACAGACGTATATCTATGTGTGAGGGCATACGAAAACCATAGCTTCTAGTCGGTTTGTTGATTCCGGTGCGCCCAACATTCACCAAGGGCCCTCTACTTCGTTATTTTTTAACTCAATATGTACGAAAGCATTCCATGAAATATGCACTTTTTATATATGCCTACCTATTATAACCTATAAGAAGCATGCCCGGGACATACAAAAGATTTACAAGCTCTGCACTTTGTGAATGTGGCTGTCTGTCATCCAGCAATATCTCATACGTTCAGAGAAATTACAGTAGTTTTTTATCCGCAGGGCTCCGGGAAAGTCTACCTTATTCCGTTCCTTCTCTGACATAGGTGTAGGAACAGGAGGGGGCAGGGGCCAGGGGGCCATGCCCCCACTTTTCAGACATTTTTAAATATGTTTTTTTCTTTTTTATTTAAACACAAAACTAAGAGCAGGAAGTGGCTCAGCAAGGTGAGATGAGCACAAAACTGCAAAGAATTTCTTCATAGGGGTATTGGGGTTCCCACAAAGTGACATTGAAGTTTCGCTGCCCCCAGCCGAAACTTCCCCCCCCCCCCCCACCTCACACACACACACACACACACTTTTCGTGAGGTTCCTACGCCCATGTTCTCTAGCATATTTTTTCACATCGTTGTCAAATGATTCATTATCATTCATTCATTCCAAATCAGTTGTCATTTGTCTGTATTTGTGTCTCACTTTGGAATTATAGCGGTGACCTGGTTTTCGCGTCCTTCGAATATCCACATTGGGCTTGACAAGTGGGGCAATCGAATTTTTCCAACAACAATCAAGCGAAGCGAAGGAACGAAACATCCAATTACGACTTACATCAACAGGCATTACGGACTAAGTCTACGATTGAGTCAATTTCAACTCACCCAATCGGAGCCTTAGCCGCTTGTTAGACACCAGTATTCATGTTTTCGTAAATGAATGAAAAACAAACCGTCCCAACAGTCGTGCGCCGAGGAAAGGCATTAACGGCTCTAAAACAAAGCACAATAAATTACTGGCCTCCCATCAGATAATTGAACCTGGCACTTGCGATGGCGCCACTATAAACCACACAATCAATGGGCTTTACAGCCACTTTACAGCGGGCCCACTTTGTAAAACACACCACTGTGCTGAGTTTGGGATCCGTGGCATTTACTATCCACACTTCCCGCTAAAGTGTTTCAGTGGTTCGGCAGACGTCCTGTGGCGGACCCCCCCCCCCCCCTCCCTGCTTCCCCAGCACTCCACCAGACTGGATGTGTCGCGCCTAACACCGCAGCCTCGAAAACAGCACCCTTCACTATCTCCGTATCGAAACATCGCAGAACGCTGGCAGTTCCATTCGCACACACACAGAAATATTGAGCAATGTCAAGTTCAATACCTATACTCGTAAATAGTTCAATTAGCTTCAAAGTTCTGCTTCACTTAGTAAAATATCTTTAGTTTAAGTATTTTCGTGATAAATAAGCAAGGTATCCGTCGCACAACGCCATAATAAGTAAAGGCATCAAGAATAAGTTTGTTTTTATACGACGTTTATTGGTTATCTAACAAACATCGGCAGTTTTATTACACCGCACAAGCATCTTTACGCAAAACAGGATAATGTAACAGCATAACAGATGTTCAAATACCTAACTGATATGTTTCCATGCAAAGCAAGTGTATCCATACGCGAATGAGTGTTGTGTCGCACTGGTAATTGCGGTACACATCCAGAGCACCGTTCGTTTACGTCAACCAGTGTAAATTTAGCAAAATTTTGAGCTATATGCTGACGGCGGCGGCGCCATTTTCGCAATCTGTCAGTTGTGCGCCGGGGACCGCGGGGGCCGGCGGGGGAGTGTTGTGGCTGCAGTGCGGCAGAGTGGGTTTGCCCATTCTTGTGCGATCAGTGAGATAAAACAGTGCTGTGGTGTTTGTCTAGTTCGATAATAAGCTGAGCAATGAGTGACTAAGTGAATAATAAGTGAAATACTGCATGCGGTCATCGCCCGATAACTGCAATCAAGACCGAGTCTGAAATCTGAAGCGGAGCGACATTGGAGGAGCTGCTGGAAATTATCCAGCTTTGTCGGAGTGCTAAGGTGGGCTTGTAATTTTTCAACTGAGCTGCTGTCGTGTTATGAAAATAATGGATGCACTTTCATGCTTTTCTAGGGTTAATTAGGTATAGGTATGCTAATATTTTGCCAGATAGGCAACAGAGAGCCGATGGCTAATTAAATGAAGGATAATTTTGGCACAGTGAAGTTATAGTGCGTACAGATGATATATTTTTTATTTATTAATTAATTACGGGCAGTTGACGGGAGACGGGCGGTGGCTGCGACCTGTAGCGGCGCCCATGCGTTGTGAAATATCAGCTTATATACATGATAAGGTATATACGCTAATCTAACTTTTATTTCCGTCAGATGTGATGTCGATTCTTAACAATAAAAGACAAACAAACAAACGTGTTTGCAGCATGGGGTAGGCACTGAGCATCACAATGTTTCGCTGCATTTAGCTAGGCTCGCGGCTGGCGACAACGTCCCGCCGCGTTTCGCTTGCGTTACAAATTTTGCGGGCCCAACATTAGCATAACCAGACAAAATCGTTATAATAACCGTCATATTTGTGTAAATTTACCGTCATGAATTTGTGTACGATTACCACGCGAGTGTTCCTTTTGGTACTTTTTACCAAAAACACCTATTTGTGCGTAAATGTAACGCGAGATCCGTGGTAAAGTTACACTGAAAGCGGTTCTCCTACACAATAGTGAAGCACTCCGAAGCTAGCAAAACACACATATAAGTGTTCTTTTACCCAGAAAACAGAGTAATTTTACACCAAAAAAATGTTCCTTTTGGTACTTTCAATTACACCGTTTTTCCGCTCAATATTTCTGTGTGTGCAGCAAGACCAAGAAATATCAGAAAGGAGCTTCGGTGGAACAACGAGCGCGGGCCGCCAGACAGAGGGGCGAGCGTGGGGATATTGCAAAACTGTTGTACTAATTTTGAGATATGCTTTGTCATCTAGCCTTGAAGTAAAGATGTAAATTTTGCCATATATTTTCTATAATTCTGATAAGTCGTACCACCAAGCCGTTCCCACAAAAAGATACCTGACCTCGAGGCAATAGCCTTTTTTCCCTTTCTTGCAGGTTTATCGATGTGCGATTCCCACACAATTATAGTGTGTGAAATTTGCTGGGATACGTCATCGAGACAAATACAAAAGTTGTTGCTTTTTGTGAGATAGAGTACATTGTCGCACACGGTATGAAACATTTTGTGACTCGAATTTCATTGTGATATTAAAATGAGTTATTGTAGGATTAAGGCATTGCGATGCAGCTAAGCCGGCTGGTTTACCGTTACATGCATAGTTTCGTTGAATACGTATCTGTATCACGGCATCAGTTGTCACTGGCCGACTGTTTTCCTACCATAAACCACGCTAATCTGCTGTCACACAATGCCTTGTGGAACACCAACCAAACATCGGCGGCCGATGCCGCACTGAAAACAATTTCACCCGAAGCTGGCGAATTAAGCGTTGCTCTGCGGGTGGTATATGTGTATTAACTCGCCATGTCCAGATTATAGCTAGAGGGTAAGCAGACTTGCCTGCCTTATTACTCGTAAATATGCACTGTACCCACAGTCTGCAGTAAGGTAGCTACCCAGCACCGGATATTGTCCTCGCGGGTGTCGAGTCATTGGTACAGCCCTCACTGAAAGAGTTGGAACTACTCGAGGTATCGTAAGCGCGTATCCGTGGATGGCGAACCTTTACATAACCTGCCCTGAAGGAGTTGGATCTACTGTTACAACTAGATGGCGTTGTCTCATACAGTTTTGAATTACAACAATTTTTTAACTTTTTTTGAACCAATGATATGTTGGCACATCGTTTGGCGGTTTTCAAGTGGGGGCGAAAGTACAATTGTTAGGGTGCATCTTTAAAACCTCAGCAATATTCATCACGGGACGATTGGCAACGCTTTTTCTTCCGAAACTTCCAAGTGAGACCATTTTGATTCTTATATAGGTCACGAAAGCAGCGGCGACACATCACCGCTCCGTGCTTCTATCCTCAGGATACTGAAACCCTTCTCCTCCACGCCACAACCCCCCTCCGGGCTGGACAGGCAACTTTATCTCATGCGGGCTGCTCCCTTGGAGCGGCACCGCTGCTCCCGAGGGAGCGCACCCCGTAGCCGGGTGCAGTGAGTGCCTTGGGGCTGGGTGGCCTGTCCTCTGGACGGGCTCAGCCCCGGCGACTCACTAGGGTGCCTGCCCAGACCAATGTCTCCCCCTAATACCTATCATCCTTCCGGCTCTGCAATGGTCTTGTCGACCGAAAGGGCCTAACCCAACAAAACAAACAAACAAAGGCGACACATCTGTTTGATTTCGGGCGGTCTGCATGCCTGCCGGTGACTGAGTCATGTCGAAATTTCTATGGGAATTCGATTTGACCTTTCCCATCGATGTGAAACTTTCACACCGATGTTTTCTAGATGTGAGATTGCTATATTATAGATATTTTCCCGCAAATATGGTCAAGCGTGGGAGTTTTTTTGGCCCTCGTGACTTGGTCGGCGAAGGGTAGGCGTGGAGGGTATCCCCATCTCCTAGGGGTTTGTGGGGCGCCGCTGCCAGATAGGCGTCGATGAATACCTTTCGATGGAGGGGTCGCGAGCCACTGGTGCGCGAATAGTCGTGGAGGGTTACTACTCTCCAGAGTGAATTGCGAAAGTGTTATGTCCTAAATTGACTCCTGGGAGGGTGGTTAAAAATGGTTGCGGATAGGGGTACCCGCGAGGCACCGGTTTACTCGCCAGTTTTGGGTGAAATTGTTTTCAGTGCGTGCGACTGTGAAAACCCCGATCAAGCATTACTCATTCAGGCCGGCGGCGATGAAATGGTGTGTTTTCCAATCACACCAGCTCAAGGTCGCGACTCATCACGTGTGAACAGCTGCTAATCGGTCTGGCACGTGGCACTGAACCCAAACAAACGCCGCGCACTTTTGGCTACACTGCACCCGTGCTAGCTGGCTACGCAATAGGGGACCCGAGAGTTTTCAGCGCTTCTACCGCGAACGGCAGCGAAGGTCACACCGTGCTGCCGCGCTGCCAAGAAGCATTTCTTGACGTAACTTGGCGGCGGGCGACCCAGAACATTGTGCTGGTACCTCCTCTCCCGCCTCTCTCCTCACCCTCCCCCGCTCTCAGCCCACACTCTCCCCGTCCGTTGTTCTCTACAACTCGGCTGCAGCAATGCTGCGGGGCCGCTGTTGCCAGCTAAGATGTGCCAAAAGACGCGCTGCTGCCGCCGAGGGAGCGTGCGGGGACATAGCTCTGGCCCGCGCGGCCAAAACACACCGCGACTGTTTTCAGGGGTCAGTGCAAATGTCCTCCGTGAGGGCAGAGCCGAGTATTGTTTCTGGACGGAGCGGTGTGCATTGCGTCGCCTTCCGGTTTGGCAGCCCTCGAGGTCATTTGGCAGCCCCGTCTGTGTCTGTCAACTGTGACGCGATGACGGAGGACGCGGTGGTATCGAGATTCGCCGAGACGTATCACCATAGACTGCTTTCGTCAGCTTCGCTAGTCATCTGGTGTCAGTATTGTGTCCTTTGTGTTTGTTTGTACAAACAGTTCATTTTGTTGAAATGTGGTAACACGAACCATGCACCGAACACCATGGTAACAATTCTGTTTTTGTACGTCCTGTTGAGTTGGAGATAGCTGAGAAATTCGAGTCAGGAATAACTGAACAATTCGGTGAATTGATGTAAGGTAGAGCATAATACTGGCAGCCCGGGATGAGAAAAGGTGGCTACCGCACTCTGCATGGTGAGAAAAATAGTTATTGCGTGAAATGCTGGGTAGAATGGTACCGACCGTGCGGACGAAAGAGACGTAGAGAGATAACGGGTACGGTCGCCGTGTGTTACTGTTGGGCGACATCACCGACTCTGTATTATCTCTGCCGCGGACGGCGCCGCGCTGGAGCGCCGCCAGAGAGCGGGTTGATGGAGCCGCGGCTCGGCCACCGCCGCCTCTGCGGCCCTCCGCGCGCCTCGCTACGTCTGGCCCGCGGCCAGGTCACCCCGTCCGCCGCCGACAGCGGGGGCGGGCCGCCGACATGTCGGGTCACGGCAATAACTATTTATCGACACCGCCGCCGAGCCTGCCAACTAGGGAAAACGGTCCCACGGCTACCGGTACCGTAGCGTGCCGAAAACTGGTTCAGCAGCGCCGTGGATGCATTTCACACGATAGCAGAACAGGTTTACTACCTGCGGTCGATGGGGCGCCAGCCAGTGAATTACTTTCACTCACAATTAGAAGTCGGTCCCGTGTCCTCGCGGAGCGTTTGAGTAATCCTCCATTTCTGTTTCACCGACGTAGAACACGAACAAAACGATGGTGCTGTTGTTGCTGGCATTGCTCAAACTCAAAGCCAGTGCGGAGAGATGCACGCCAAGGCTGTGCGATTACGTGTTTTGGACTGCTTTCATAAATTGTCACATTCCACCAGTGAACTAACGGGATTACCACATGCCGAGATATCCCTTTAACATTAGCACGTGCATTTGGGAAATGGCTTCGGCCCGCCTCGGCTAATGTTGAAGGTATTTGGGGCATTCCACGATAGATCGACCAAGGCCTAACACCCGACCATTTTTGATTTTGATGAAATCTTGTCTATAGGGTTCTCTTATGCCCTGAAGTCAATGGTGACAACGCCAGGCCCCTACGGTCAGCGGTTTAGGAGATATAGCCCCGGGCATTTTGACGAGGTCACTCTGCAGAGTGATTTTTGAGGTGCTATATCTCCTAAAGTAATGAAGGAAATGCATTAAACCTGTACATCGTTGTGATGGCGGTGAAATGAGCAATTTATTGGCTATCTCGGATTTTCAAAAAAATGATTTTGATTTTTAGCTGTGACGTCATCAATTTTTAAACTTTCTGGCTACCCCCCTAGTACATTAAAATTTGCCATTATTTTTGCTCAGAAATAAAGTTCCGTCAATTTACTTTCTACTGGGAAAAAACAAAAATGGTAATCTTTCTACAAATATTTTATTTTATTTTTTGAAAATCGCACTACAAACTCTGATTTACAGAATCGGGTTATTAAGCAATATAAGACACATCTGCGAGGACCAGTTACTTCCAAAAAGAGGTTATCTGGGTTTCGGCATATAATATTCTTCTCTTTAACTTCACTTTTGATAACAAAAAAAGAACTTTAATATTACTTGCACAGGAGTCAATATAATGGCAAAATTATACATACTTTTGAGCTGCCACAGCTGCCTTGTTTATCAACGTAGCTCAAATGACCAACCGACAGTCGATTTGCAAAGCATATTTACGAACCGACTAATTATAAACGAACAAAATAATTGGTAGTTTCAGGAATTCAGGAATTGTTTATGACTTTTATTGCATCCAGCGTTGAAAATGATGATTCGCTGATGAAATACCTAGTCACATTACACCACCTTTTGCCTTCCTGAAACTACCAATTATTTTGTTCGTTTATAATTAGTCGGTTCGTAAATATGCTTTGCAAATCGACTGTCGGTTGGTCATTTGAGCTACGTTGATAAACAAGGCACCTGTGGCAGCTCAAAAGTATGTATAATTTTGCCATTATATTGACTCCTGTGCAAGTAATATTAAAGTTCTTTTTTTTTGTTATCAAAAGTGAAGTTAAAGAGAATAATATTATATGCCGAAACCCAGATAACCTCTTTTTGGAAGTAACTGGTCCTCGCAGATGTGTCTTATATTGCTTAATAACCCGATTCTGTAAATCAGAGTTTGTAGTGCGATTTTCAAAAAATAAAATAAAATATTTGTAGAAAGATTACCATTTTTGTTTTTTCCCAGTAGAAAGGAAATTGACGGAACTTTATTTCTGAGCAAAAATAATGGCAAATTTTAATGTACTAGGGGGGTAGCCAGAAAGTTTAAAAATTGATGACGTCACAGCTAAAAATCAAAATCATTTTTTTGAAAATCCGAGATGGCCAATTAATTGCCCATTTCACCACGATCACAACGATGCAAAGGTTTAATGCATTTCCTTCATTCCTTTAGGAGATATAGCACTTCAAAAATCACTCTGCAGAGTGACCTCGTCAAAATGCCCGGGGCTATATCTCCTAAACCGCTGACCGTAGGGGTCTGGCGTTGTCACCATTGACTTCAGGGCATAAGAGAACCCTGTAGACAAGATTTCATCAAAATCAAAAATGGTCGGGTGTAAATCTGATAAAATTTTGGTCGATCTATCGTGGAATGCCCAATTTGGGAAACGATTCGGCCCTAGGGCTTTTTGATTTTCCCAGACAAAGTTTTACTGAATATTCTGAGCGGAAGAACCAAATCCAAAGAAGATAATTTCGGATTGTGTGTTCACTAACAGCAACAGCAGAAGTGAGCAAAATTAAGTGACGGCGTTTTCACTTACTTTTGCTGTCAACGTAATTCAACTAAACAAGGGTAGGTATCGTTCCAATGCCAATGTATTTATTGCTGCAGAACAAGGTCAGAGTACCTACTCATTATTACAACATAATGCACGCAAAAAAACGAACACTTTAAATGCGCGAAGCATCTTAACGAGCCACAATGAAACATTTGGATATTGTTCCAGCTGGGATCTAAGACGCGTTTGATTCAGCGTTTCACCCAATTTTCAGTTTTCCTCACGGTTTCCTCACTCCTGCTGTACTCCATGTCTTTATAGTTTATTCTAACTTCTGGCGCTTCACCATCTTCATCCTCAGCTTTTTCAATCCCTAAATAAGGGAAAAGAAAGGAATTTCATCTTTCATACTCAACGGCCAGCGCCACCCAATAATGAAAAACACAAAAAATAATCGCGGTGACTATAAATATGAACATAGTATTAATATGTAGAATATTAACACCATATTAAAAATATAATATATAATACCAAATGAATAAGATATTAACTGTTGCGCCGGTACGGCATGTGGTAAATCTCTTCCCAACCTTGGGCTGTGAAAATGCAGTTTTATTCACCTCGGTTTTTGGCTACGGACCTCGTGCCTATACCGGCACTCGGTCCTCCGCACAAAAACCTCGGTGAATAAAACGCATTTTCCCAGCCCCGGTCGGGAATATATAATCTCACCAGGGAGTCTCGAGATTGCCTGCACTGCCACACAGTCCAAAGTGTGGCCCGCGAATGGTAGACGGCGACCAACGGATGGGACCGCCCCGCTAGCGAGGCCAGCTCCAAGGCCCTAAAACAGCCAGTCCTTCATGAATAGCTGAGCGCCATCCGTCCACGAAGACGAATCAAGCAGCAGACTGCCTGCGGTCAACCACCGACGGAGAAGGTGACTAGTGATGAGGTAGGTCTATACCCTTCACATCGACAATTGGGGCTTACACCGCCGCTTTCTTGCTGCAAGACAAGGAAGACAAGGGCCTGGACGGTCCACTGGAGTCGGCGTTGGTCCAAGGATATCGCTTGCCTCTTGTTTAACACACAGAAGCGCGAAATATTATTTGCCTTCCATTTCCCTTGCCATCGTTTTTGCTTACAGCTATCGGCATCCATACCAAGTTGTTCGATCGCTGTTATAAAAATGCCAAAGAAATTTAGCGGTGGCGTGATGTTGACCAAAGCATCGAAGAAACGTGTTTCAAGGACGTTTTATACAATGTTGCATCAGTGTGCATAATTATGACTTAAAGGCAGGGGTTGAATTTTTATTAAAATGTCTAAGGCAAAAAAGAAAATGATTCAGTTGCATGTTGAATGTTCCTGCTAAATTCACCACATTACACGAGACACATCCTCGACAAAATACCAAAATGAACGCAGCTTTTTGCAATACTGACAGGTGGTGAGGAAAGAAGCTCGATTCTAAGCAACGTCCGCTTTGTCAATAAGGCAGACGCTATCAAACTGTATCGAATGTCATTAAATGAGGTGCAAATCCATTAGCTCACTAGCCAGCAATGCGTCACACAGCAGAAAGTGTCAATCAATCACCACTCAACTTAGCAGACCTGTCAATGAACAATGTGGCCAACTTGCACCAGCCCCATGAGAAACGAGTCAACCGTTGTTGACGATTCCCGAGAAAACTATTGACTGCAGTTGACTAGTCAGACATTAGCCCAAACCATTGCGGTAGGTCCGCAGTCGAGTCGGACATCCCAGCTGAGCCGGCTCTCGAATCTGTCCGACAGGAGGCTTAGAGCGGAGACAGCAGACCCTGGAGACAGTTCAGTTTCCAATTCGGAGCTGTCTCGCCACGTCAGCTCAGGATGGCAGCGCTCGGAGAGACGAGTCGCCGCCGCACGGAAACCTTTGAAGGCGGCAATAAAAGATCAAACGCAGGGGCGGGGGTGGGTTTCGGGATGCAGATCAGCCTCCAATTTAGCAAGACCCTCTCTATTTAGTATTAACCCGCGCCCTGCTGGGGGGTGTTTGAACACCCCCCCTTGTGGTTTTTCGCGAATATCTCAAAAACGGCGGCGCGGAGCGCCGCCGTTTTTGGTACACCTTATCATACATCGATTCTACACATGTTGTGAAAATTTCAGGCCAAGGTCATTCAAGGTCAGGTCACCAGGTCACTCGAAGTGACCTCACCTCATAAAAAGTTTCAATGTCTGTCATAGCTACACCGAGTGACCGATCGCTTTGAAACTTTCAGCGATTGCTAAGAGCAATAGCATGTACAAAATGTATATCTCAGAATTTTGATATCGATGACCTAAGGTCAGGTCAATTTCGCGACCTCCCCATTATAAGTCAATGGGAGAAAATTGAAATGCGCTTCTTTTGGACGAAAGACATTATTAACATTCCCAAACGCCGAATTACAAGTGGTTTAGACACACTGAACATGAAAATGGTGTCCGTGACCCTTGTTTGTGCCCTGAGGTCATCTTAGGTCACGAATGGTATCTAACAGTTTTTCGCAAATAACTTTTGATAGAGGCATGCTAGAGCGATGAAAACGCCTTATATGTGTTCAGCTCGACGATACGGATCGACTGATATGCAACATGACCCTTTCCGGTCAGGTCATGACCTTGACCTGAGGTCAAATTTTCAAGTTGACCTTTCGAGGTCAAGTTATAGTTCATTCGATGCGTCTTGACGAGAGGAACACGATGCCGGTGAAAGTAAGCTCGTACAAGGCTTGGGTCAAAAGTTATTGCAGAAAAACTGTTTCCGAAAAAAAATCGGCTATTTTTGCAGTTTTTGCCCCCTGCAGGCAAAACCGTTGACGTTAGGTCAAATCTTAGGGAATTACTCAGAAAGGGCGTTAATAGGGCCATCGAATGCACTTTTCCGCGGCGCTGTAGCTCTATTAGTTCCCGAGTTATGCGTTGGCTTCTGGGAAATTGTCGACATTCGACCTGGAAATCGGCGAAATTTTGCCTTCAATGACCTCTGGTGACCTGACCTTTGACCTGACCAAAAAATTGACCGAAGTGATTTCGTCATTATTTTTTACGCTCTTTCGAACGCCGCCTTCCGCGTATCGCTACGTGGCCCAGGAGCCGAGTTACAAGGGGGGGGGTGTTCAAACACCACCCCCCCAGCAGGGCGTGGAAATCCAGGACCCCCAGCCGGGCGCGGGTTAACACTCTTCTTACTGACAGCGCTCGTACTCACATGCCAACGTTATATCGTTTCATTTGCTGTTTTTTTTTATGTTTTTGCATCGACTCCCAAAAATCGTTCACCTCATTAGATCCTTGCATTAGATCTATCAAATCTATGATACTGTAATTATCATGACTCATGCTTCACCGTATTTGCAAACGAGAGTTCCAGATTTCTAGAATCGATTTTACCAAAATTACTATTTACTGCGACATTTTGATGGCCTTGTCCTACTTCTCCATGCGGAAATAAAACAAACCTGGCTTCATTCCGTGCAAGTACAGACATAGTGCGCACTCCGGTTTGGAATTTGAGTCAGTGACCTTTCAGTGCGCACATACAGGGAGTTTGCGTGCGCGGCTGGCAGGAGCTGTACCGGAAAGCGCACTATCCTCGGCTGATGCGCGGGCCGCACGCAGCCTGTCGTGCCGTCGGCTCATAGCGGGGCGATAGGGAGTCTGCCATCGGCCGGCCGGCCTCCTATCACGGCATCTACTGCTGTCAGTTGGCCACCGAGGCGCAGGACTCGCCGAGTTTAGAGGTCCTGCGCCAAACCAGGAGCGGAGACACCCAGCATGCGGTCAGAGTCATTGACTATGTAGGCGCTGCGTAGTAGTCAGGAGGCACCGCTGGCCGGCGGACGCAGGGGGCTGGATGCAGGGGATGGCCTGCCCCAGGTCCAGGTTCAAGAGAATCTAACGGTACAGACGCGACGCAACAACCCATCTCTGTTCAGTGTCCAGTGTCCACTGACACTGAGCTTCATGTGGCAGCGGTTTTGCATCAAACAATGACACTGCAACTCCCCACAGCTGCGTTCTCGTATGTACTAAATACTTTACAACAGAGCACCCATTGCAGGCAAAAGTAGTGCAAGCGAAAGGTAAACCAGTATAACCCGGCAGTTGCTGGGGTATTTCGCCACCCACCGTTTGCTGGGGGGGGGGGGCGTTAAACGCCCCCAGCCGAGAACTCCAGAACCAATAGGCGCAGCGAAACGCACGAGGCGGCAAACGAAAGAACGCGACGAGAAGCTTCAGATGAGTACTTTTAAGTTGAATTTTGAGGTCACAGGTCGGGTCAAGGTCAGGTCAAACACCTGAAATCGGGCTTTCAGTAGCATGGACTTCAGGACTTCGCATTGGGCGCCTCTCGTCATAAACTTTGTCAAAACGGTGCACAATCCATCATATAAGGCCTACAAGAGTGTCAGCTCCATGTAGGGGTCAGTCAAGCATAGGTCAGGGTCAAGGTCAGGTCAACCGGGGAGGCACATATCCCCGAAAATCAAAACTGATATTCGCAGCCGGTGACACATGTTTTATGGGTAATTTGGGGCGTAGAACACGGAGGTGACATTCATTTTATCATATGTGTACGTGCTTGACTCAAAAAGTTCAATTTAAGAAATGCATGTATCATGGCCGTGAAGTAGTCACGAGAAATTGCCAAGATTCAGTTCAAGATTTTGGAAAATGCGGAACGATAATCAATAATCGAAGATAGCCATTTGATTGTTCATGGAATTGGCAGTCTAATGGCGTTTACGGCATGTCTGTATGTCTATTCTGTGATTTTATATGATTGTTTGAACATATGCCGTTCTTGGTCGAAAACTCAGAAATCATGACGTCACTAAAACCTCGATACCCCGCGCGGGGCTGGGGTCTCCAGCCGAACGCGCGGGGCTGGGGGGGGGGGGGTATATTTTACCCCCCCCCCTGTTATCTCCCGAACTAACGGTCCGATTTGGAAAATTCAAACGCCAATCGAAAGCTCTCATCACGAACTACTAAAAACATGTACTTAATTTAAAGTTTGAGGTCAAGGTCAAGGTCAGGTCAAGGGTACAAATTGCAAGTTTCTACAGTATCGGCCTTGCACCGTAGTTGCCGAAGAATGGAATCATGGACTGAGACTGATCGCCCAAAACGTGTTCTTAGGCTACCAAGACAATATTCGTTGCATACAATATCATTCAGAGGTCAAGGTCAAGGTCAGGTCAGGTCAGGTCAGGTCACCAAAAAACAAAATATAGAAAAGGGCATGTGCGACACATGTTTTATGAGTCATTTTACTCATAGAATTCAATAGGCACACTCAATAAGTGATATGGACCACCTCTGGATGAATTTCAGGTCGAGGTCAGGTCAAGGTCAGGTCAAGTGAGGTCAAATTTTGAAGTTGGTTGTTAAGGCCTAAAAAGGTGTCTATCTGATGCAGTTTTTCACGGCGAATCGAATGGTGCTATTTTTGTTTCCGTACGAGGTCTAGAACTTCCAAAAAAGTCATTTTTCAAAAATTTTGTCGTGACGTCATAAAATTTTGAATAACTCCCACATTTTTGAACCGATTCTTCTAAAATTTGGTATGTAGGTGCACATATACCACTTCTCTGACATATATTCCGGTTTTTTCGATAGACTCAAAATTTTGGATTTTATAATGATTTTCCCAAAAAAGTCAGTTTTTTGAAAAAAAAATTTTGGCCAAAATCCAAAATTTTCAAAAAACCGAGATAGCCATTTGATAGACAAAGTAAAATTACGTATAACCTTTTTTTGTTACGTCTTGATTCCTTTAAAAATAAAGATGTTAGCGGCGTTTGAACTTTTGCCGTTTTTGAGGCGAAAATGACGAACATGACGTCACTAAAACGTCAATTTCTCAAAAATTTTCCGACGGATTTCGCTCAAATTTTCAGGGAACGTGTCAAATTGATGTAAGAAAAGGTACTGAAAGTTTGGCGGCGCTGCGCGCCGCCGTTTTTGAGATATCGCAAAAATTCGCGAGGGGGGGTAAAATTTACCCCCCCAGCCCCGCGCGGGATATCTCAAAAAATTTCCGACATATTTTTTGAAACTTTGTCACAATACACTTTAATGAATTCCCTACAGGTACCCAAAATTTGGCGCGCCTGTGGCGCGCCGTTTTTATGCTATGGCCCGGCGAAAAAAAGTGGAGGCGTTTAACGCCCCCCCCCCCCCCAGCAACTCGCGGGATAACTCCTTTTGGGGCGACTAACGGAGCGAGCGAGAGGGTGGGCCTTGCACGTGCGAAATTGCGAGGGGGTACCTCCAACTGACTTGTGCACGGCACCCTACCAACCGGTCTCTAGCGATGTGCCAAATTTGGGCACAATCGGCCCAGCCGTTCTCGAGATCTGGAAGCGGCACCCTGCACGTGCGCACGTGCAAAATGGGTCCCAACTGACTTGTGCACGGCACCCTACTAACCGGTCCCTAACTGTGTACCAAATTTGAGCGCAATCGGTCCAGCCGTTCTCGAGATCTGGAAACGACCCCTGCACGTGCGCACGTGCAGCAGCACCCCAACTCTGGCACATGGATAGGCAGTGCCTAGTGGGTGCCTACCTACATGCCAACTTTCAGCGCAATCGGCCAAGTAGTTACCGAGATATTGCAACAATTACAAAACTGACACCTCTTTGTTTTGCACGTGGCACGTGCATAAGGGGTCACCCACATGCATCGGGAATAGTCCAATACTTGGTAGAAGGAATGAAGCTACCCTACAAAAATTACCGCATGTAAATCGCTCAAGTGGTTGCTGAGATATAAGCCTCGCAAAAGCGTCCGCACGGCCGGCCGGCCGCTCATACTCAGAAATTTCCGTTAATCATAAGGAAAGACTCCGCTCGCTTCGCTCGCTCCGTAATAAGTTGCAAGTGCAACAGATGTGCTGAGGGCTGCGCTTTCTAGCCCATTCGGTATGAACCATGCGAGTTGGGACCGTTTCCGTTCCTCAGTAGCCGTTATGGCTTTGACGCGACATGAGGCGGTGCCTGTCGCCTGAGACATAGCATATCAATGGGCTGCGCGCCGGCGGTGCCGTGGGCGTTCCAGTGATGTGCCAACCAACTGTCCACCCGCTGGCTAACGTGACCAGAAGAACGACGACGTCTTACAGCCGCGGGCCCATTACAGGGCGCTGGTGATGACAGCCAATGGGCCCTCCCCCGCTGCCCTCAGGCACAGCCCCTCCCCTTCACCCCCGCCGCCCTCGGGCAGAGTTTCGTCTGCAGGTGGGGGCCGCGGCCAAGTCTGGTGACGAGGGAGGTCAAACGGTCAAGGACGACTGAGAGACTTGAAGGGAGGGTGGGAGACTGGAGAGGTGTAATACAGCATCTTGGGGTGCTGCGATGCTGTTTGTGGAAGGAGAGAGGAGGATGGAATCCCATAAACATTGTAACTCGTCCCAATTCTTGCTCGATTAACGATGCGTGTTTTCGAGAACATAAATAACGCTGAAGATTGCAAACAATTCAAAAACTGCATTTCCACAAGACCAAAAAAGTATATATGCCAAGATATATGTATACAATACATTGGCCCTAGATAATATTCAAACTCCTAATCGACTCATATGTTATCAACCGTCATTCCGTCATATTCTAAGACAGCATTGTGCGTTTAACTCCAAAACGCCAAAAGGCCGATCGAATTATGCGTCGATCGTCAAAAGCAGGCCACCGAAACTGTCGTTGGACAGTTTCAATCAAGCGCTATGCTTTATAGAAAGGTCCCGTATAGGGCTATTATTCTCCAAGTTCCTCCATGCTGGTGGAGCAGTGTTATCAGAAAGCAGCCCATTCTGGGCATGGATGGGTCATTGGCTGGGCCTCTGACGTCACCAGGGTCAGCGTCAGGGATATTTTCCGATTTTTCGGCCCACTGAGCGGAGTGACCCTGCCTGGACCTGCTGGTTCGCCATCTTCGTCTAGCCAAGCAGGCAATATTCTGCTTACAGGCCAAATAATAAACGACCGCGCTGCTCTCCCCTTGAGTGACATGCATGGTAAGCCCAAAGCTCTGTTAACGTTCGAATTCGTCATTGCAACAATTGTGTGTTGTGTTACGTATGCTTCAATCTGATACCTGCAAAACATGAGGATTGCGGGCAAATGCCTGTTATTGAGCATTGCAGCCTGAATGACCTCGATGCGAAATAAAGGACTGTGCAATTTCAGCAGTCGATGAGTTGTTGGCAGTCATGGCAGAGCTGCTGCCGAATGAAATACCGTTAGCTGATTCAGACTGCACTGCTGTCAGAAATGGCCTCATATCAGAGACATTTTGCGATCGCCAATTCCGTCCCCCGACTGCAATCCGCGCCGAAGCCGTCATTTCTCTCCGGAATCCCTCTCTAAGCTAAGTAAAAGCCATCAGCCTTCCGAGCGCCATGACACCGAAAGCTGAATAAAGCACCACCGACCGTGAGCTGATTTCCTTAGCGACAGGAGATTGGGGAACAGTGTGGGTATTTCTATGTCCCCTTGGACACAGGAAAAGTGGGCGCTGCACACGCGATGTGAAATATGGAGTCAGTCAGTCGCACGGTTTCGGTATATGGCCACTGCCTTCAAACACAGTAGCCTCTCTCTCTCTCTCTCTCTCTCTCTCTCTCTCTCTCTCTCTCTCTCTCTCTCTCTCTCTCTCTCTCTCTCTCTCTCTCTCTCTCTCTCTCTCTCTCTCTCTCTCTCTCTCTCTCTCTCTCTCTCTCTCTCTCTCTCTCTCTCTCTTTCTCTTTCTCTCTCTCTCTCTCTCTCACTCGATGTGTACGTTATAATGATATATCTAGGCCATGTTAAAAGTTTGAATAGATTGTTGAATAGTTATCAACCGTCCAATTTTACCTTATTTTTGATGCATGGTTATGCCTAAAGACAGGCAAGCATGTCTACCTATAACTCACAAAGAAAAGAAAATTTCAACTCAGTGACTTATGAAAAATACGCCATTGTAGCAGTTGGTGCGAGGCAAACTTGGCTGGCGTTCTGTCATAGCCGCCACATTGTTTACGGTAGATGCATATCGTGCTATAAAGCGATGCGTCGGCCCGGACAAATGTCCTGTTTTTGTCGCGCCGGCAACGCTCGGTTGCCTGTATTCTCAAGAGAGACACCTACATACAGACATGTCCACGCACGCAGCCCGCCTGCCAGTGCATCACACTGAAGTTCCTCATCTCCGTTCTGTCAGCTGTGCATCGACACGAAAGTAGCACAGAAGAGAGCAGAGGAGCTTTATGTTCCTTCAACCCGCGATGGTTTGGAAACGGCTGGAAATGATTCACGTCTGCTGTCTTATGCCGGTGCGGTACGTTACTCAGAGGCAGTGACACGATCGTCGCACGCTGCGTTTGGCCCGTAAATGTGTGAGACACGGAATCAGAGGTAGCCCGTGACTGTCAATGACATTTGTGAGGGGCCGTGAGGATCCATGCTAGTGTGTTATGGACGGTTGGTTATACGGAGTAGAAAACATGCGCTCGAAGCTGGGGCAGATTGCGATAAAAGTGCCGCACGGGAAATGGAGGATTGCGTGAGTGCAGCAATTTGGCCATTTAAAGTTCTTGAGAACTTCCTTTTGAGCTTACCGAACCACACGATCACAAATTGCCGACAATTTGAACGAACAGTGGAACAAAAAGACGGCTGGTCCTACTCAACGTCGAGCTTTGAACGATGATTGATCCGCGGTCGTTGACTACCCGAGAAAGGACCACGTGAGACTCCCGTGGCACGGTTGCGAGACGTGTTTACGCACAGGACTTGATCGATGACTTCATTGTTTCGGTGGTTGAAGACACGCAATCGGTTGAGCTGTATGCTCGCTAGAACGATTCCAAACAATCAGATCGGTACAGTGCAGTACCGCGCTGCATTGTTGGGTCGTTTGAGGAGTCGAAACAAATGAGCAGTCAAGGAAAGGTCAGCAATACACATTTGTATTGATCGTTGTTTGCTGAGCTCTTTCAGCTGCATTCCTGCCCGGTAACTAACAGAAATGCTTCCTGTGATTGCAGCGATCATAATGTTGGTAAGTGGAATCAGTACCGCTCTCCCTCTCTACCCTTCTCTCTCTCTCTCTCTCTCTCTCTCTCTCTCTCTCTCTCTCTCTCTCTCTCTCTCTCTCTCTCTCTCTCTCTCTCTCTCTCTCTCTCTCTCTCTCTCTCTCTCCTCCCCCCCAGACATGCGACATACAACGTTCGCCCCCGCTTCGGTCCTTTCAGAGTAACTGATGACAAGCATCAAGGCACGTTCGACATCCAATCGACAGGCCATGGCAACGCCTCGCGCTGGCATATGGAGAGGTTCGCAGAAGACAACACCATTGAGTGGTTTATTTGTGAAAACCATTCGGAGAATCCATCAGCACTGTGGTACGTGAAGAGAATTAGCTGACTTTCAGGGTGGATTAATTAGCGAGATGTTTGAGCTGTTTTAGTCGGATGGAACAGCAATTTCCAGTGGTTGTTGCGGATTTCAGTCAAACAACTGTGACTTTTAAGTGAAGTGATTAGCTCAAGGTTCCGCGCAATGCGCATTCATTTAGAAAAGAAATGGCTGGAATTAGACAATACTTGGGGCCATTTGTTTGGAACGCATGTCTTGTTGGCAGTCAATAGCTGTCATGATTATGTTTCTCCTTGACATTTACATCTCCGCCATTTTTCGATTTTCCGGAGTCTGCATAATTGCTCTTACTTTTGACTTCCATTGTCTTTCAACTCGTAGGTTGTACCACTGCTTTGAACCTCTTTTCAGTTCTCTTCACTTGCACATTAGCTCTCACCATCTTTTTCTCCTTCCCTCCTTCAGCACACTTTGATCCGCTCCTTCCATCCTCGCCGTTACCTTTCCCACCACGTTTGTCTGCCGGCCCGCACCTCTCACATTCCTGGGCCCGCCGGAGTGCGCGGTGGCTCGGCGGTCGGCTTTAAACAGGCCCGATTGGCAGCCACTGGCAATCGTCATCGATCGTCGTTGGCGACGAGGGGTCGCCGGCAAACGACGCTGACGGCGCCGGGCCGACGGCACCGGCCGGCAGGCGCATACCGGACCTCGCGCTGGAGCACTCTGAGGGAGCCGCGGGCTGGAGAGGGGCGGGGCGGCGGGGGGCGGAGGACGCAGCTCTGACGGTGGTCTGGCCGTGAGACAGCCGTCACCGCGGCCTTTCTGGCGCTCTGAGCCGCTCAGATAGCCGGCGGCGCGGCCTGTTTGTTGACGCTTCTACCGATGACGCGCCGGTGATGACGTGCTGGTGATGACGCCGCCCCGACAGCTGGTCGGATAGCCGCGCGGGGGGTGGCTGCCAAACCGCAAGGGATCGGGCTCGAGGCAGCCTGATGAATGAGCGCCCATAGCGAGAACTATGCTGATGTCACACATCAAAGCTGTTAATGACGCGCAATTCTTTTACGGCCTGATTCAAAATTTGTCCGTATAGTTTGTCAAACAATCTTCTCATAAGAAAATACTAACGTTATGTAAAAGTGCACTCAAGAAACGAGTGGTGTATTTCAACACAAATATTACTGATCACATTGAAGTTTAATCCACTGGCGGTCCCAGGGGGGGGGGGCACGGGGGCCATGGCCCCCCCTTTGGTGCTGAAAGGTGGGGCCATACTATCTTTTGGCCCCACCTTTCAGATCGAACAAAAGTCCTAAAAAAGCTTTTCGTAGGTTTCATTTTCTTTCTAGCGCCATCAAAGGACGTAAAGTTCACTCATGAGTGGGCTCAGTTTCGCATTCTGTCAATTTGGCGGTCAGCGTCGCTGGCACCGGTTCACGAGTATGGCCGGATCTTATATGGAATATCAGCGTGGGTTTACTTGAGGCTCTCGTAGGCCCAGCAATGGCTGGCATGAGACCCTCTTCGCCAGTGGTGGGTGGGCCCTGCTAAAGGAGATTGGCTCTAAAGACACTAAAGTAAGACCTGATGGGTTGGTGCTGTGCACCTCAGAAGCCCGATGGTGACGCCGTATGCCGGCTTGGTTTCTTAAGGATTAGCGTGGGAACTCCGGGGCCTGCATAGAGTTTGCATGCGCTAATATGTCATCTCAGAGGCATGTGTGTAATGTGTACACAATGGCGGTCGCGGGGGGGGGCATCAGGGCCATGCCCCCCAAAGGTCAATAAAGGGGGCCATCATATCATTTGCCCCTCCCCCCAAACAACCAATGGGCCCCCATATAGGTGTATGGGGCCCTGGCAATTATTCGATCGTCACGAGGCTCAAAAAACCCACGCCCAGCTATTAATATAGCTCCCACACCGGTCTTTGAGCGTCCTACACTGACCTCTGAGGGAACTTCAGTGGCGGTCAAGCGCCCACGTTGACCGCTAAGAGCCTATATCAACCTCTGAGACCCCACATCTGGCCTATGAGGGCCCCTAACCGGCCTCAGGGGTCCCAACCGGCGTCTGAGGGTCTCACACCGGTCTCTGGTGGCCTTATTTCTGTCTGTGGTGTCCCAAGACGAACCTTTAGGTGCCAATGAGGGACCCGCACTGGCTGCTGAAGACCCGATGCTGGCCTCTAAGGGCCTGCATTGGCCTCTGAGGAGGGCCCATCTTGGCCTTTGAGGGCCCTCTGCTGGCCTCTGGGGTCCAACGACGGCTCATGCCGGTCTTTTTTTTTATAAATTTAGTCCGAACCTTTTGATGGGAAGGATTCACAAGGACGGAGCCACCGCTAAGCGAAGCTTGTTGCGATGACCCTGCCCTCTACCCTCCGATCGCGCAATTCCGATTCTATGGCAGAATTTAGAGTCCAAAGTTTAACGTGCGCACAAAGCCGCGCACGGCCGGTCCCCTCGCTGACTTCGCCTGGCTACGGCCTGCCACCAACCGCAACCATACCTGTCAGGAGGCACATAAATGTCGAGCGCCCGTCGCGCTTCGATCCCGGACTGTCATAACCGGGAACGCGTGCTCT
This sequence comes from Amphibalanus amphitrite, assembly GCF_019059575.1. NCBI lineage: Eukaryota > Metazoa > Arthropoda > Thecostraca > Balanomorpha > Balanidae > Amphibalanus > Amphibalanus amphitrite. The sequence goes on from NW_024881983.1 coordinate 412,356, forward strand.
CACCACGCGGAGTCCAACGCTCTAACCAACTGAGCTACGGGACCGGCACGCTTTTAGGGCCCCACGCTGACCTCTGAGGGCCCATGTTGGCCTGTAATGACCCACATTAGCCTCTGAGAGCCCAACTCGGTCACTGATTGTCTCCAACTACTGGCCTTTGTAGTTTGCAGGCCCTGTACTGGTCTCTGAGGGCCCTAAACTGGCCTCTACGTGAAAACATACATGGGTGGGTTTCTGAAGATCAGAGGGCTCACGCAGTCTCCGGCACAGCCTTACGTTGGTCCTGATCGAGATTACTTTACGTCCTGATGGTCCCGCGCAGATACCCTCATATTTCGACGCCGGGACCCCATGAGCCGGTGTGGGTCCTGGGGCTGGCAGAGACTGATGAAGTCCTTAGGGCTCAGGGCCAGTCTTTTTAGCAGTAAGACTAGGCAGGTTGAGTGAGCCCCATTAGAGCCGTTGCGAAGCCCCGCAGGAGTCGCGCGCGGCCCTCAGATGCCAATTTTGAAAGCTTGGAACCTGTGGTGGGTCTCCAGAGGTCGGTGTACCTACTCTCTCCCGCCGCCACACAACTAGGCATGTTACCTATATGGGTAAATGTCATAGTCTGAAAATGCTCTCTGGGTTTCACATGCTTATTCAAAGCAAGAGGTATCTGTACTTTTCCGAATTGTTTTATAGTGGTAAGGTCATGAATCCGCGTGCCTGACATTCCAGTATACCTATGCTACACCGATCCGTCGTCATGGTGCAGTGGGCCGACCGGTGGAAGCACCGTGGGACGGGAAATGGAACTGGTGATTTTGCCTTAAATTGAGCTTAAAGATTTCACGCAAGAATCAGATGGATGAAGCATAAGTAATGCCAAATGCGCGGCACCTCGTGGACGTAACAAAATTAGCCGATCACCCCCCCCCCCCCTCCCGGTGACGGAAAAATGTTATGTCCCGCGAGTGTGACTTTGGCCCCCCCTTTTGCTAGCGGCTGCGACCGCCAGTGGTTTAATCATATGCTGATACTTAACCCGCGCGGGGCTGGGGGGGGGTAAATTTTACCCCCCCTCGCGAATTTTTGCGATATCTCAAAAACGGCGGCGCGCAGCGCCGCCAAACTTTCAGTACCTTTTCTTACATCAATTTGACACGTTCCCTGAAAATTTGAGCGAAATCCGTCGGAAAATTTTTGAGAAATTGACGTTTTGGTGACGTCATGTTCGCCATTTTCGCCTCAAAAACGGCAAAAGTTCAAACGCCGCTAACATCTTCATTTTTAAAGGAATCAAGACGTAACAAAAAAGGTTATACGTAATTTTACTTTGTCTATCAAATGGCTATCTCGGTTTTTTGAAAATTTTGGATTTTGGCCTAAATTTTTTTCAAAAAACTGATTTTTTTGGAAAATCATTATAAAATCCAAAATTTTGAGTCTATCGAAAAAACCGGAATATATGTCAGAGAAGTGGTCTATGTGCACCTACATACCAAATTTTAGAAGAATCGGTTCAAAAATGTGGGAGTTATTTAAAATTTTATGACGTCACGACACACAAAATTTTTGAAAAATGACTTTTTTGGAAGTTCTAGACCTCGTACGGAAACAAAAATAGCACCATTCGATTCGCCGTGAAAAACTGCATCAGATAGACACCTTTTTAGGCCTTAACAACCAACTTCCAAATTTGACCTCACTTGACCTGACCTTGACCTGACCTCGACCTGAAATTCATCCAGAGGTGGTCCATATCACTTATTGAGTGTGCCTATTGAATTCTATGAGTAAAATGACCCATAAAACATGTGTCGCACATGCCCTTTTCTATATTTTGTTTTTTGGTGACCTGACCTGACCTGACTTGACCTTGACCTTGACCTCTGAATGATATTGTATGCAACAAATATTGTCTTGGTAGCCTAAGAACACGTTATGGACGATCAGTCTCAGTCCATGACTCCATTCTTCGGCAACTACGGTGCAAGACCGATACTGTAGAAACTTGCAATTTGTACCCTTGACCTGACCTTGACCTTGACCTCAAACTTTAAATTAAGTACATGTTTTTAGTAGTTCGTGATGAGAGCTTTCGATTGGCGTTTGAATTTTCCAAATCGGACCATTAGTTCGGGAGATAACAGGGGGGGTAAAATTTACCCCCCCCCCCCCAGCCCCGCGCGTTCGGCTGGAGACCCCAGCCCCGCGCGGGTTAAGTTACGCCCTAATCTTTATTAGTCACTGGTGCAAAAAAAAACTCAAAACGGCTCGACTCTGCAAATTTCCAATGGCGCTGGAGCCGAGGGACTATTTCCCATCCGACCGCAGCTGGCTGAAGCCGACCTCTACCAATGGTATTCTCCACCACGGCATTGAAGGAGAGCGTGTACGGAAGGGGCTGGCAGACACCATGAAAGTTGAAACAGTACCGATGTGTGACGCCCACAGATGTCTCAGATTTGGCCACCGCCGGTCAGATTGAGTTCAAGGCTGCATCCGGGCCGAACAAAATCAATTGTGACCGCGTTTTAAGTTCGACCTGACCCGATTCGGAGCCTTCAGAGTTTTTGACTGAAACGCGAGCGGTGATTTAGTGAGGGTTTGGTCCCGATTTGAAGCCAACTTGGCCTATATCTGTCGGGATCTGGAATTAAGTCTGACCTTGCGACATGTAATCAATTTAGAGTGCATGTCTATGCCGATAACTTTTTTTAAGACAAGATCAGTTAACTAGAAATAAAGGCCGTTTCGAGAAGCTTCCATTAGCTTAAACGGCTGTTACACTAAAAAAGGCATGTAGGCACAGCAAGGTTTTATGTGCGAATCAATAGCAGCGCAGTAACAGAATAGAGGTCAAGGGTCAAAGAGCTTCGGGCGGGGAATTTGTCACGCTACTCGGCGGTCACGGAGCCAACCATTTCCATTGGATTCCATTCTTGAGGGCAATTGCGAGAAGTATTTTGGGCATTGATTGACCTCAAGAGTGAGGAAGGTTATGGATATCTTTATTTCAGCATAACTGAGTTCAAGAAATGCGAAAATGGATAGTAATTTAGGCATGGCGCAGCTATACTGGCTTTTTAGATGAAATAAGACCATGGACAAAGACTTGAAAGGAGTTTGAAGCGACCATCAGGTCAAAGCAGCATACATATGTATAATTTATAGGTAGCACTGGAAAACAATATTAGCTAAAAGATAGACTTGCAATCATTTCGAATATTTACGTCAGCCCCCCTTAGCGACCGCTGCTGACCGTGACATTGCAGGATATCAGCTCAATGAGCACTTAGAGCACAGTTTGGCCACTGACCGACATGATATCTCTGTAACGGTAAGGACAAAGGTCAAGTGGCTTGACCAGTACTCAGCCAAGATGTAATAACTTGCCGACTTCATCAGAACCGTGGCTACCTTAGGAACTCGACGACCAAGTAGCCAAACTTCAGCACTGACAACCCCCATTGGGCAATGGCCATTGGGGAGCTCGCTAAGCGATTCCCAGAAAACCAGTGGTTGGAAAGTTGGTAACTGCTCAGCAAAGAGGTCAAAAGAGTATATATTGTTTTGTAAAATGTGCATTGTGCACGGGGAACTTTTAGGTGATATTTGAAAATAAAAGAAAAAGCTCAAGCGATGGACAGAAAATATTTCGATTTCAAATAGATGGTAGAGTGATCATTACGCCAGGAGCTATCTGATTCCGTGACAAGCCTGTGTCTTTTCTCATCCCATGACCCTATCGTGACGGTCGTATGTCTCTGTTACAGCGCTCTCACGCTGTCGAGACAGTGACAGATGAGTCCTACAGCAGACTTTGGCGCGGCATTCAGCATCACCAGCCTTCTGGATATCAGAACTCTCTTCAATACAGATCCTACTCAGAGTAGAAGGCGCTTAGCAGTTAGCAGTCAATGAGCAGCACCGGCGAGTGCGTGCGCAGACGACCAGACCATTAGTCAGACCAATTGAATGAGCTTATCCGAGGTCATCAGCTCCATTCGTAATGCACTGCAATCTATCAAGGGATATAGATTCAAGCCATTGTGTGATTTAGTGCGTAACGAGAAAGAAAAGTGTGACTAAGGCCAAGTAATGGCTGGCACAATCACAGAGCTATCAGGGCATTTATCGCTCATTTGGGCCGATCATACGTCTGGCGGCTAACGCTTTCAACTGAATCGACCGCCGGTTATCGAAGGATGATGGGATCGTGATATCCCTATTTTTAGGCTTTCTGTCCTTTTCCTTGGTGAATATTTTCGCATGTTAGGAGGCTAGGCAAAAAAGGCGTATGGGACAATACTCCTGGAACACTATACATATTCGGATCATGAATGTCACGACTTTATACTTCATTTCTTCAATATTCACCGGAGAGGGGGCCGGAGGGGAGCAAAACCACAATTTAGGAAGTGTTCACGACCTGTAATGAAAAATACATGCAGTCTTTTGTCGTCTAAGGCAGGTCGACATGGTAAGAAGATGGGATTGCGCCCGAAAAAAAAACATCGAAATAACTAGGCATGCTACAACATGCAGAATGCAGGTCTACTATTTACAACAAAACTAGCAAAATATTTGTTCGGCAATGTGCTTGCAAAGCAATGCAGTGCGAACAGAATAACCATACAGCTATCAAAGTTGAAATAGTTACACCGATTAGGTATGCACTGTGCAATGTGCAGTGTGTATTGTGCAATACGCGTAGTGCTGGAAGCGTGCACTGTTGATAGCACTCCGGAAGGCAGCACGGCGACGCTTATTGGCAACAGCGGCAGTGCGGTGCAAAACTTACCGGGCGCACACTGGCGTTATGCCTTGACGTGTTATGAGCACTTACTCTGTCTACTGTGAGTTGTTCCGTCATTTTATTATGTTTAGCCTTTCATCATCGTACAAATGGTGCATTTAGGTTATATAATTCATTTCAGTGCAGGACATTAGACAGCTTTGCTGTATTTCAACTATCAGGCCGCGTGGATTGGTTATATTGATTTACTGTTAACGGTTAACTGCATAAGAAAAAATACTTAAAACTTATTTGTCATTGTTTTGTATGATATCAAGCTTAGCTAGAGTAAAAATAGCACGCATAGTTGGCGCACAGCTTCAGGTGGAAATGTAATTTTTATTTTGGTGAGTCAGCAAATTTGTTAACTTTTAAGAGCACTAATGAACACAAATTAACAGGCTGGTTGTCCATTAAGTAGAAAAAACGTGCGTTATTCTTTTTTGGAAGATAATCTGAAGCTTGCAACTGGCCATACAGCTGATCTAAAATCTTGCCAGCAGCAATTTATATATAAACGTATATCTTATGCAGAGGTCGAACATCTCGCCACTTTACATGGAGCTAACCAACTGGCGAGTTGAAGCGGCTCACAGCCGCACGCATTAGCAGCCAGCGACAAGCGTATTTAGCAGCCGCATCTCTCTGACTGCCGGCTCAGCGTTCTGGCGGCTGGCTCATCCGAAGATATATACATATGGCTCAGGTTCCTTACGTTTATTACGAAGTAAGCTGATTCGAATTCTCTTTGATTTCGCCGTAGCCAAAACGGAATTTCCAATGGCTCGAACCGGATCCGGCTTCTTGACGGGAGAGACAGGTACGATGCGAATGAAAGGTCCTGAAACGAACGGTCACACATGCATTGAAAATCGAACAGGCACGACATGCAAATAGTGGTCGCAAAACGGTGTCAGCAGACAGATGTGAACAGGAGATTGGTGGGTAAAACACAGCAAACGTGTTCGACACTCGGAGCACACGATTGCATGTGTTCTGAATGGCGCATGCCGCCCACACAAGCGACTAAATACGGCATTGGCAGTGACACGTGAGACGCACAAGGCATACCTGGCAATCGTATGCACGTTCTAGAGCACCGCGGTTAAAGAACATGACTTAGCTAAAGTTAGTAGTAGCATTGCATTCCCCAGTGCATGCCGCGTGCCGTTTAACCCAGTCTACAGGGAAGTGGTGCACCGGGAATACGAGCTAGCAGTTTCCCTCCAAGTGATTTCCAGCGCGAGACATTTGAACTTTTGAAGAGATCAAACTGATCATCATGGACGATGCTCAACGGGGGCTTTTCACAAGAGAGCAGAGCTCTCCGATACGGACCAGACACGGGTTAGCTCAGACTCTTTGCGGTAGCTCACAGCCCTCCCCTTGCCTAACGCCTCTGGGAAGGGCTGCCAAGTCGGCGAAACGCGAGCAAAACTGGCGCACTGCGGTGCCATCTGAATTGGCGCCAGTCTCACCAGGATGGCGCATTGCGGGCCAAAGTGGCGGGCCGCTTTATCAGGCGTTGACCCCTCGCCACACGTCTGGTGAGCCTGGCATAAAGAATGTCCTGTCGTTGCAATTCAGGCAAGGCAGTGATCATATGCTAGAGGTCAGCAGTGAGTCCAGCTTTGTGTGCGATTTGGGAGCAATTGTCATCGATCGCTCCGCTCGGCGACTCGGCGGCTGCCAGCGCGTCTGCCGGCTCTGGCACCGGTTTGCCATTGTTTATTTTGCTGCGATGCAGCCTGGATCAGATGGATCCGGTGTTATCCTTGAGCCCCGCGGGCCGAAGTCGGTAGGGGTCGCCGAGGCTGTGCCAGAAAATCGACTCCCTCGGCAGGGGAAATGATGTCAGAAGAAGTTTAGGCAGGCAAGAGTAATTATCCTTGAATGAGGTAGGAGGAAAGGATGTCTGGGGCGTCCGCAAATAGCCTTACATCGCACTTCCTTCTGCTTGCTAGACAGGAATCGTTAGATGCGAGTCACCGAAGCCAGAAATCATTCCTCTTGAGTGGCAAACATCACTCCAATTAGGTGAGCGAGATAAGAGCAGGATGATTCACCACAGACTACCGATCCGCCATCTCAACGTAAGCAGCAACGTGGTACGTGAACGGCCTTCTGATTCACTTTCTGTCCTCAGTCCACCGCGACCCGCAGAGGGCAGACGTATGTATGTACCACTCCCAACTCACAGCCTCGACAAGGTCTACAATGCCATCAGCAGTACCGCCTCCCAACTTGCCCCTCCCGTCCATCCCTTCCATTCCTCCCATCCCTTTCATTCCGTCCATTCCGTCCATTCCGTCCATTTCGTCCGTTCCGTCCATTCCACCCGTTCCGCCCAGTTCCAGGAGCTGTAACTCGGAAGCCGGTGCGCCGTCAGTGGCCAATTTGTGATTGCCGACCGCCTGCCGTTTGACCATGCGCCACATCCCGGTCGTAACAGAGGCTTACGTGGCGCGGCACTGTGACAGACGTGGCGCGATACTGTGACGAAGGTGGCGCGCTGCAGAAAATATTGCTTTTCGTCGAACAGAGTAATAAGCACTGGAAGTTTAACAGTTGAAAGGACTGATAAGAGGAAATAGCTATGTAGTTAAGTTTCATTTCCACGAACAGTTGTCTGATGAATGATAATGGTACACTTATTACTTTGTGTTAATCTGACGAGTTTTGGGCGACTGAAATTAAAACATTGTTTTTTTTTTAAGGACTGTAACCTTTCTGATAACATCTCCAGATAGTATGGCATTGCACATAACTGCTTATGATAGCTTTGGAAGCGTTTCAATCGAAGTTCAAGTTGCATTTTGTCTGAATTTACTTGATGAACTTTGTAGTGCATTGCTCTGCTGCAATTTCATCTGGCTTTCACACACTGTGATCTATGTATGTGCAAAACCCACCGGTAATCCTACGAGATCTGTCGTATCTATGAACCCCAAACGTGACCTAGGCGGCGGCGACCCTGACCGGGTGACCCAGTGCGGTCTTATCAGATATCCACATCCACCGCGTGCACCTCGTGCAGAGCGCGCCTGTACTGTGCACCAGAGCTGTGCACGACGTACGCTAAGCATGGCTACACTACAGACTGTTGTGTAACGACCCCCCACTGCGGTGGCCGGTGTGTATCCTGGAATCCATCCAGTTGCTCTCCAAGCCGTCAGTGCAGCACACTGTCTGTGCGTCTGTTCAGAGCAGGCGCTCCGGGCGGCTACTCCAGGCGAGCTGCGGGCAGCGGCGGGGGTCCGCGCTGCAGGCTCCAGGCGACTGCTGCAGAGCCGGCGGCGACCGACACCCATTAATGTGTCGTTTGGCTGATTTACTGCCGCCTCTGTCAGCCGCCGCGCTGATAGGGCGCCCATGCGGCGGAAGGCGCCCACAAATCGCCGCTGCTGCGGACACTTTCCTGGTCATCCCGCATGTCCGGGCGGAGCGGGACAGAGAGCCGCAAGGCGCGGGAGCCGGCAGAACGGGTCCCGGCTGCCAGACTGAGCCAGTGAGTGATCGGACAACGGAACACTATCGGCAGCATTCTTCGGTAGGCAATGCGATTAGCGGGAGGATTATATGGTAAACATTCTCCGTTTGACTAAGCCAGCTACGGGCCGATACGATACCAAACGGAACAGAAGTCAGAACAGAGTTGAACGGAACCAGTTGGAAATGTCATTCTGGCAAAACGCCCCAACTGACTGCGAAGGATGAAGTAAGCAAGAAGAAGCTTAGAGAGCTTGCGCCTTGCAGCCACAACTGATCAGCAGGATGTGAAGGGCTGCTCATATTGTCACTAGTAACTATTTACGAGGCAATTAAGGGGAGCCAGCGCGGGGGATTAGCATAAGCAATGGGCTAGTACAGTATCAGCATGTCCACTGGTAGTGCAACCAATACGGCAATAATCATTTGTTGACATGGCTCTGGGCCTGTAAAGCTCGCCAGTCTCGGCCAGGCTCTTTGTGGACCGGATGGGGGTTGGCACGCCGCGACGTTTGCCAAGTCACTGATAAGTTGGCTATGTTGACACGCGATATCCTTATCCCGATGGACGCGAGAAGGTGACGTGGATTGTCTGAGCTGAGCCGGGCTGAGCTGGTCGGCCCGGATATACACACCATGCAATAGCGGGGGATGGAAGTGGTTAACCGATAACCGTGGAGCCGCAATACTCGGCGCTAAGAAATGATTGGTCGTAACCATTCGCAAAACATTCAAGGATTTTATTTTGAACATGACATCACTACCTTTTCTCGTAATCGGCATCACCTTTTTAAATCTTTAAATTGTTTATTTACATCTGCGAGTGTTGGTCGTCGGTTCTTGTGTGACGAAGGCCTTTTGTGCCGAGCGGCGGGGACCGATGTGTCGAAGCTCGCCGTCTACCAAGGGATGGCGGTGTCCCTTTGCCTTTAACCTTGGTTAGATCATATAGGGACGTTTGCTGGGATCATCTTGCTCTGTGACAAAGTACATCACTTAAACTCTCCCATGTTTTGACCACCACATATCCTATAGAAGCCTGATCCATTGAGAGATAGTTGTAAAACCTTTGAGGTTCTCCCATATGCCCGGACGGTCAGAACGAGTTTTGCAGCATCGAGCACATGGTTCATTGAGTAAAAGTTCATATAGGTACATAATATCAATATTTTTTACCAGTCAACCTTCGTAATCGTGACAACAAAGCAGCTTTGCTTATCTAAACATATAACGAAAAATGTGCTCCCGAGTTGTAAATCACTGCTTTTTCTTCTCGTATTTAGCAATGTGAAATTTCATATAGCTTTTGTTCGGTGTCGGTGTCACCAAGAAGTCTAATTGCATTCCGAGTAGATGAAAGATTGCATAAAAGTTTACTTTTCTACTGTGATAAGCATAAGGTACCTATACAATAAAAAAGAGCTAAAATTACAAAAAGAGCTAGAATTACAAAGGCGTGCAGTATATCAAAGGTAAAAACATGTTTTTCTGTTGCTGTCACTATGTGAATTTATGCAAATGCTCCGAATGAAAGTTGCACACAACTCACAAGTAACCAACAAGCTGCAAAACAGGGAAAGATTTAAAATAGGTAAATTGCCTATGTCAGTGCATATTTATTCAATCACGCCAAGTATACGAAAAGGGCATTCCACACAGCCGTTGTAAACCAAATAAAAATAGCGAAGTTTGCATTACGTTCGGACAGATTGCATTATAATGTGATAATTTGCGTGACATATTTGTCCTGCGATATTGTACATACCAGAGCCAAGTAGGCACTGATTATAGGCAAACCCCTAAAAACTTTTCCCCTGTCAAGCTGCAACGTCACAAGTTGCTAGGCTAGCAGTTAATACCGCACCAATCAGCAATGCATGGAATTATGCAGCACCTTATTTGTGCGAGATACTAGGTACTGTTGGGATTCAAGACGCAAATAACTATGCATCGTCACATGTTCGAATCGTTCGATTTTTTTTCAAAACCGACGACGGTTTTAAGCGCTGTCGCTATGAAGCCGCATTGGTTGCAGGTCTTGTTTGTTGCTGGCGTGGGCCACGTTGGCAGCGCTCAGTACTGCTCAACCACATATTGCAAATCAACTTTATTTCGAGCCCTATACCTGGCACGCAGGTAACTGCAGCTCCCCGCCCCAGCCCATCCCCGCCCTGTCCTGCCCGTGATCCACCCGACACGTGGAGCGCAGGTAACCTAACGGTGCCGACCAGCCGGTCAGGTCTGCCGCCGGTGCTGTCCGACCGCCGGGCTATTCAGCGGTCCTCCAAACACGACAGGTCACACACGAGGCGGCGTGGTGTCGCTGCAGCTCAGCTACGTGTTTGGTGGTCGGAGTTCCCCTGACCTCAGCCGAATGATGGTAGATAAGTGACCTAACCTCGACCTGACCTAGCGGCGGACGGGCAGCTGCCTCAGCCAGCTTCAGCGGTAGTCGTTTTATTTGAGAAGATATTTTCTCTCATTACCTATCGTACGGCTTCGTTATGAATTGGACGAAGTGCGCTCGCGATGTCGACAAGAAACTATGCGATCCTGTTTGCCACGCCGATCATAGATTTAGTCACAGGCATTCAGTCGCATGAAGCCTGAAAAGAAGCAGCTGCAAAACTTCTGAGCTCTCGGGCCAAACACCATCCGGGTATGGAAGCCTGTCAACATGCGGGCTGCGCCTGAAGCGCTCTTGAATACACCTCAGGATGTTGTCGCGAAGTGACGGTCACCATTCAGCATACGGCTGAATTTAACGAGGTATGAAGATAAAAATCCCCAGAGCTAACAAGTTGCACATCACGTCGCGGATTTGTTTGAATGAGGTTCCAGCGGCTGTTTGCACAGCCAGACCTTTGGGAGACCCCTCTAAAAGCGCAGCGGCTCTCTGCAAAGTCGGGTCCCTTGCGAGGTCCTGCCATCGCCAGTGTGACCGCACGCGCCGGGCGAGCACGTGCAGCCGAGGGCACGTGCAGCACGTAGCGCCAGGTTCCGGTCAAGGGCGTCCGTCCCATGACTGGAAAACACCCCGATGATAGTGTGCGACGGCTCTGGGGCCCTCCGGCAGCGCGCATTTGTCGATGTCATGCAGTGGGCGCGGTGACCTCCACGGTAACCGGAACACGCAGCGCACGTGTGCCGAGCTCCGAGCGCGTGCCACGCCGGTGTCAGGGCGGCGTGATGCAGCTCTATCCGGTATAGATTCGGAGATCACATTACTGACACGGCTCGTTACATGTCCCGCTACCTAATGAAGCTAACTAGCTTGCGACACAGCGCCGCGTTTCACACTCTGAGAATGGGTGATTTCGGAGATACGGAGGCCGTTTTCCGAGATGTCGGCGCCTGAGAAGCACCAACAGCGATGCTTATTACACTCTGAGGCGATACAAACTGCCGTTAGAACAACACTGAAATTGCCTCCCTCGGTCTGCGTACAGGCGGTCGCCCCAGCCGGCGCGCCGGGCGCGGAAAACACGCCGATAAATTTACAAATACGCGTTTCGACGGCAGTTTGGCGGGGGAGGACGGCGTTATGTCCGATCGATACCGCACTGATGTCAATATTTCGCCCCGAGACCCGCTGGAAACTGGTGAGCGCAGCAGATGGGCGGCCCTCACAGCTGTTCGTTGCACAATGTGGCGATGACTGGCACGTTAGCCGTCGTCACATGCCTAGAGACTGGCGCAGTACGTTGGGCATGTTTTAGCCTTGTGACGGGGATATGGCGATGCGCAGTGGATCACTCCCGGAGTGGTTGAAGACTAACAATGTAGCTACGATCTTCCTGCAGAAGAGAGAATGAGGCGATGACAGGGACTAGTTAAAAAGGAGGGGAACATGAAGTGAAATGCCTGACAGTTAATCGATGATTATCAGGTATGAGGACAATAAACAGGTGCTAGTGAAGCCGTGGAATGTGAATGGGACCGATAAAAAGAATGGAATAAGCACACGTCTCGCAGACGGAAACTAATGACCATGAGCTGCATTTTGGTCATAGCAAAATGCCGAATGAGGGAGTTAGGAGGGCTCTGTGAAGAATTACAATGAACTTCCCATTGGAGACTCCTGAGACGGCACATCACTTCCGGGTGAAGACAGCCAGCGGACCTTGGGAGTTGTACGGATACAAAGCCAGCGATAGATAGTAAATTGTTTCGACGTTTCTTCTCCAGATAGTCACCACCCCCAATCCCTTCAAAACCGTATACGTGACTCACTGCTGTCCGTCTCCTCAGGCTACCCGAGCACAGCACCCTACCAGCCGGCTCTGACCAGCGCAGCCCAGCGCGCCGACCCAAATGTAAACGGCCGGTGCTCTCGGACCGACTGCTGTTGAAAGTTTACTGGAGCGAGCCACCTATGACGCCCATAGTCGGCCCGCCGGGACCGCAGTCATGGGGGCCAGACGGCAGCGGCACTGGCGGCAGAGGGGGCGGATCTGACCTCTGACCCCGCCCACTGCCGCAGGACAATCAGCCGGTCAGTGACCCGGCCGCCGATGGACGACGGGCCCAAACGACGCGGCGACGTCAGCTCTGCTGAGTTGCAGTCCGCGGAGGCTGCGCACTGCGCGCTGACAGGGTTGAGGGGTGGATAGAAGTGCGCACTGACAACACTAGAAGAGTGTTAACAGGACAGTAGCTGTGACGCATCGTTGGACAAGTGAGGAGATAGCGTATGAGTCACGTCTCGTGAGTACGTCACAGTGAAACATTGCGCACTATGTCCGACCAAACGGGCTATTACAAGGCGTCTATTTTCATCGCTGATAATCCGCAAATGGCCAAACTAAATGCATCGACACAACAAGTCAATCACGGAGGTATTATTTTGGAAAACTAATATAATTGAGGCTTTGTGCCAGCTTAGACGTGTCCATTACCGTTGGGCTGAGCTGGCACGCTATGCGGACATTAAAAGCTGACAGTATTTAATGCTGGTGTCATTGAGTCATAGAGTTGTTGACGTTCTGCTGGTAGCCATGACGGCCAGAGGAAACGGAGCATCGTCACAGTCATTGAGGAGTCTGCATGATCAATGCATCCAATTAAGAGTTAATGAAGGCTGCGGGATGCCTAAAGAAGCAGAGACCCTTAAAACTGATTTGATAGATTGATTTATATGTATGTCGGCTTTGGACAATGGGTATCCAAATCCAGCCGTGGTTGACTTCGAGGAGTTCCCAGCTATGGTAACTGGGCAAAAAAAGATGGGCACCACAAGACTTGCTCAATGCTTATGCAAGTTCGTGACGTTACAAGAAAAATAAAATATCGTATATCAAATTGAAGTGCTATATAAGATGCAATTTTACATCGAAGCAGCTAGAAATACGATTGTGAATGAAAAAAACATCGTTAGATGAATGGCAGTCTGTTGTATATCACAGTGAGCTTCCGCAAAACGTTGGCATCTCAGAAACGGACGGCAAAAGTGGTCACAGAGCGGCGAAGGCAGCTGTCGTCGTTCATAATCCAGACCCGCAAATGTATGAGGGAATATCTCTAACATCGGTTACGCCAGCCGGCGAGGTGTTTCGCTGTTTCCAACGGCAATCAACAGCGGTACTTGGTACTAATCAGTTCGTCATTAGCGTATTCTAGTCGGGAAAGCCTTTAGAGCTTAATCTCCCGCTGCATTGTATAATTTGCTCTATGGTCGCCGCAGTAAATTGGCTCATATTAGGCTCGGAAGTTGGCTATGATAATGCCGCGTGGTAAACGAAGTTGACCCTGCTCATTACGTGATAAATAATATAAAGGGTAGCTCGTAAACGGTCGGAAAACAGAGCGTGGTCTTACACCAGCCAAGTACAGGCGTTTTCCGGGACATTGGCAATGTTACAAATGGTCCACACGCTCCGCGAAATCAGGTGGTCGATGTAACACGACTCTCAAACTCAAAAGAGTGCCGACCCTCAATCTCCAGTTCATCGTCCGCCGATGGTGGCCGTAACTTTTTACGGCTCGTTTTACGGAGTCGGACGGCTAGCCAATGTGGGGTTACCTCCTCTCTGGTCGGCTGGCTGACGTGGGAGACGCGAGAGCGGCGTCTACCGGGCGCCCCGGAAGCCAGAGAGGTCAGGGTCACGGCCCGCCAGGCTGGCCCATCCCAAGATTCTTCACTCCGCGGCTCTGAGAGTTGCATCTACCGCACCAGGCCATGGCGATATAATAGGAAGTGTTCAGTGCTCACTGTTAAGTGTTTTCTGTTCACTGTTCTGAGGTGGACCCGAGATTATGTGATAGACAGCTAGTCCGTGATTCCATGCACCTCCATGGGCTGCACAGATCTTTGAGGTCAGATTCGCTTAGATTGCGCTCAGGCATTGACTCTGAGTAGACTAGCCAGCCGATGATTGGTCAATGTATCCGATCGTGAACACCATCCTCCATCGGATCAGAACAGAGCCCACTCATGGATCAGTGAGCAGCTGCCGTGTGATCAGCCGTCGGCATGCCGTCTGGTTACTGCCGAGTTATGGTTACCCGCCGGCACCTGCCGGAGCCCATTAGCCGTTCAGCGTTCACAGAAGGAGGAACCTATCCGCCCGGCTCCCCGACCACACTACACGGGGCTACCGCCACACCACCGCCCTGCAGGACCTCATCAGGGCCAAACCCCAGTTAATAGGCCGCAGGATACTGATCAGCGACCCTGTTTCATTTATAATAAATGGCTTCAGTGGAACACTTGAAAAGGTTGACTAGCCTGAAGCTGAAATACAAATGGCTGTGATGCTTTGATATAGAAATGATGAAAGCATGGAGGCGGTACAGGCAATATTCAAAATGTATGCGGGCTACACGATAGTTGTTTTCGCTGCCAACGAGCAATGACACTGAACCTAGGTTCTAAAATAAGAACTGTGAATAAAGCATATAGGTAACACCAAACACTATTATTCAACGAAAGAAAAGCTGTTTCACTCGGCGAAGGACAATATGGTTCTCGCAAGCTTGTTGTTTACCACGATGACTGATTTAATCAAAACTGTGCTTGTTTTGAAAGTTCAACAACTTTAAAAGTGGTAGGGTAGCATGCAGCAACCGAATGAGTCATATATTGTACTTGCTATTGTGCAGTTTCCGCATTAACGTGCAACGAAAAAAATGGCAACGGCTTCATAGCATATAAAAACCTCGACCAGCCCATATAAAGCGGTTTACATGCATGCTACAACTGAATAGTAGAGCACAATTCCTTCAGTTTAAGTAGTCCATGACCAAGAGGGTAAAGTTGAAGCTTGAAAACCTCTGTCATAAGCCCCACAGCGTAAACTTAGTTACTTCGGAAGCCAAACTTGCACCGAAGTTAGAAACTGGCGTGGTATTTCGGTAGGTATTTCGGTCGGTAGGTACCAAAACTCCAGCAGTGGTATGAGAACCATGATGGGAATATTGATGGGATAGATAGCTCCAGTCAAAATTAGCGCTCTGTCACGTCCCTTGGCGTGCACAAATATTCCGTCAACATGTTCCCTCAGTCGCACAGTTGTGTACTCATACAATCGAGATCAAAGCTATATCTACGGGGGACGACTCCGAACCAATCGGATTCTGGAAATGAAATGCGGACGAAGGAGTCGGAACAAAACCGAAACAGAACAGAAATGTAATTGAAATAGAACAGAAACAGAACAAATAATGTTCGCACGGGATGAAATGAGCTCGAAAAACGACTAAGACAAGGCAGAGATGCAAAATCGAATCAGAATGAGACATAAATCATCATGCAAATATTTGATGTTCTGATAAACCTAATTAGTGATAATTTTTTAGAATAACAAGGAGCTCAGCACGACGCTATCTTCCCTTTGATACTGTTAGCCATGTACGTACCACCGTCTATCGGTTTTCTATCAGTACTGATCCGCTACCGACCTACCCCCTCGCCGACTCACTATCTGCATGAGCTTCCGATGCGGCCACTGTTGGCCTATCCTCTCCGCTATCAAACCACGGTCGAGTGACGTAACCTCAGCGCCATGCAGATTGGGCCCCACTTCAGCACGGCGTTCTGCACGCTGCACTCGTACAATTCCGGCCCTCCTCCGGCCGTCTGCAGCTCAGATCAACAAATGATACTCCCGGGGCCACGGGAACCGGCGGGACGACCGGCCGACCGCGCCGCTGAGACCCGCGACCGCAGCCGCCACCGATGACGCTGGCTCACGTCATCGCCACCCACAAATTTAGCCGCCGAAACCACCGCCGCCACCGCCGCCACCAGCGCCGCAGCTGCCGCCCCGTCGGCGCCGCCCCGGCGCTGCTGGACTCGAGATGTCCGCACGGCGGCGGGACTCTCACTGCTGTATATGGTTCCATCAATCGGTAAGGGATTGGGGCGACAGGCAGCAATCCCGCCTCACCTAGACTGCACTCATGAAGCCTGGGTCAGCTAGAGGAAGGTGGTGGGGTACGAGCTGCTCGGAGGAGAGGGGAGGGGAGGTGACGGATAGCCAAAGAGCGCGGCGCTCCCCTCTGCTGCAGAGACGGGGCGGGGCGTTTTGACAGCCCGTAACGGCGACCGGCAGCTGTGACGGTCCGTGACGGACGGACCACGGGCGTGACGGACGGACGGAGACGCGCCGCGGCCAGAGTGACGTGCGGGGCGGCGCGAAAGGCGGACACGTCTCCCGTCACTCTGTCTCCGCCTCCGACCGGCCGAGGATATTCGGCGGCGCCGCCATGACACCACTCTGACCTCTGGCTGTGTCCGAGCCGCTGACATTGACTGATGTTCTGGGACTTAGGTCACGATACATTGCGACTGGACGGCCCGGGCCAGCCCCACCGGCCACTCAGACGCAGTATGACCCCCGCGCCAGAGAGAGACCACAGGTATCTCACCCGCAGTCAAACCCGCCAATGCGTCCCAAGGCTCATCCGGCCCGGGCTTACCCCGATCCGACATGATCGGACAGTTTATGACTGGCGTAGATGAACCGACGCGACGGCCAGTGGGCGTTCAACGATGGATTTACTCCGCCGTCACCGACGCCATTGACAGAGACTGAAGGATCATCGTGCGGAGTCGCACGTGCCCGGCCGCCAGCCGTGGGAAAGAGCGTGGGAGGCGTGGGAAGTTCCCAGGTGTTTTTCACATCGCTTCATCAGCTGTGCGGCTGTGCGGTAACGGAAGTCGAGTCAAAGGGAGCGCTGAAGGTTATGCGTCTTTTGAATGCATAATCAGGCACTTCAACCGAAAAACGCAGAAAGCTGGGGATTTTCGCATTCCACAGGATACCACATCCTATGAACCTGAAATCATTTGAAAAATCTACGAATAAGGCTACTTTTACATGCAGTAAACTCTCACGTCTTTTTATTCAGTTTGGCAGTGTGAATGTATGCTAAGAATAGTGTTGCCTTTTCCTTTGTGGTTAATCTTGACAGCTAAGATTGATAGCCAATCGTGAATATTATTCAGAAGTGATCAAGTGATCAGCATAAGCCAGTCACAACAGCTTCGGTGCTCGGAGCTGCAGACCTGTCAGGCAGCGGCTGATTTCAGGTGTTTATTTAATGACTTAAAGCAATCCAACCACCTCTTTTTCCTCCTATTTTCATTTCAATCTAACTGGCAGTTCAAAAACCTGATGATAGCTTGACACTCTGAGAGTGTTTACACAGTGTGATCAAATTGTGTGCATTGCCTCATTGCTGTGATTCAGCTTATCACGTGTTTCAAACTCGTAACTCACTCGTAAATCACATGCTCAGCACGAGATAAGGCAAGTGACATCTGCTACATGAATGGCGCTCAGAAATAAGACAACACATGATCTTCTGAGAGAGTATAGACATGAGACATAGACCCCTTTAAACATGAGATGGGTCTATGCATGAGAATTATGAGAATTATAGCCAGAGACGAGAGAACTATACTTTACACGGCGCATGACGCGCTAAAAATGGCCAATTTCTGATCGACGCATGTCTCAGTCATGCGCATCAAGACTACGCGATGGAAATCAGTTCATCTGGAACACAGTGTGTTTATACTTTACAGACAGCTGGCAGGGGATGCTGCAATAGTCTAGTCATACGGCTGCGCTATTGCACCAGCAATGGTCACCATAACGGTGACACGTCACCAACCCACCGCTGCGGTGGTGTTTACGCAGTTTATTTGCAAGCAGCACTGAGAAAACAAGCCAAGCGGTAAGTGATGACAATTAGGGTGCTGGGATTTGGCAGCGTTTCATCTCACTGGAATACTTTTTCTGTTGCAATGTCGCACAAACATGCGTCAGCTCTTATAATGAGCAGTTTAGCATGAATGCAGTTTCATTTCGTGCAGGAGAGCATCTGACTGATTATTCAGAAGATATCATTCGCTTACAGTTCAAGCAAGACAGTAAATAACATCCCGAAAAATTTGTGCATTTTCATTTTTTACTACTGGCGGAAGGCTGGACGAGCTCGCAGCACATAAAATCCGTGTGGTGACTGGTGAGCACACTTTATCATTTATTACGCCACAAAAGATCTCATAATAAGGAGACTGCGTTAAGTAGCCAGATTTTGGCAGCAGAAAATCATCAGCCGCCCACCGCGATAGGCATGTTTCCTGTTGGCTGTCTGACTGAAACGCCCCACCTGTCAAAATACGGCCGAGGCACGAACTAACATTCGAGCCTAAATGGTAAATATTGGTGCAATGTACCGTAACCTTTCCCAAAGCAAGAGGGAGCTAAACAGACTCAAGCGCCAATGCTCACATTAGCAACGAGCAATCAGTGCCGACAAACCAGTCAGCTGTCCTTCAGACCAGACAGACATTTTTATGCAATTCACTAGCCAGGTAAGCAGTGTCGTTGATGTCAGATCTGAAGCAGTTTAACTACATGTTTTGATCACGCTATCGTGGGTTGATGACCAACCGCAGACCACGATACACATCCTGGATCACACATCTGTCTTTCTGGGACTCTCCACACACTTACGCAAACAAGTGACAGAAGGAGAAAAGAACTGGCCCTGTGACCGCAGACAGACGATGCCATCAGACGGTCACACACCTTGTCAACCCATTTATCCGGTTAGCGGTAAGTCTGAGCGGCACCAAGGCCAGGGATGAACCCAATGCGTTACGTAACTTCCAGCGGACGTCTGACTGATGGGCCACCGTTAGGGCACGCTTACACCAAAAACAGCCGACTGCTGATCGACGCCCGCAGAGGTGACGGACAAAAAGGCTACAGGCGCGGCAGGCCACTTCCGTCACCGACACATCAATCACTTCTACCACATTCGGATGGATTATGTATTAGGCAGAGAGCTCAAGAGCAAATAAGATGAATGGAAATGAGCGTCGAATCAAATTAAAAAGAAGATGGGAAATATGTCGTTTGTTTTCTTTTTTATTTGTTTAATTGAGAGAAGTTATTATCCACAACAAATCATTAATGTCTTCGCTGCATTGCAGTGCCACATTGTATCAATGTTTCCTTTCTTGCAGGAGATAATGTGATACATATTTGGATACTGCTGCTCTGAAAGTAAATGGGAATAGCAAAGTAATGTGTCCAAGAATGCCAATGACCATGACTAATGCATGGTCGCTTCGACATCGAGAAATTGTTGTTTTAATGAGCAGTCACCGATGAGGTGCACAGTCAGCTTGCATTAATTGCAAATTCTGTTCGAAGCCACAGTGACAGCACGAAGAAAACCGTATTGCAGTTTTGCAAGAACGGTGACACTGCCTTTGGTAGAGTAGGACTTCTATCAAAACTTTAAATAACATTCATCGCGAAATTATGCAGCCCTTGCAGCCACTGCATTGCGAATTCTTCAGTCACTTCAGCATCCATTTCGTATCGGTTTATCCCGTCTCTCTGCGCCGTCCGCTGCGTTCTCCGCCGGTGAGTAGGAGCCTCACGTGGAGAAGCGGCTCCCCAATCGGCCATCTCCCAGAGCTCCGTGCCGTTCCCCGCTGCCACAACCACCCGGTTGCCTTTCCGGACACGTCCTCAGTAATCATTTCTAAAATCTCGACCGTCCGCTTAATCTTAACTGCGCGACTCTTGGGAAAATGGCCATACCAATCACGGGCAGGGCGGACGTGGGCCTTGGGTTATGGGCTGCCGGCTGCGGTTATGGATTATGCTCTGTGGAGGTTGGGTTATAGGCTTTGGGTTGTGAGCTGTGGACTGTGGGCTGTGAGCTTTGGGATATGGTCCGTGGGCTATGGGCTTAGAGTTTTACGCCGTTTATTCATCTTTTGCACGACTCAACATCTGCAGTTCAAGGTTATGAGATACTCGTCTGTCTCCGCGGTATGCCATTAAATCAAAACTGTCATCGCTTCCATGAACTAAACCTGAAGTATTTGGTTCATTTATTTATCAAATAATACTGCAACCGGTCGACAATATGAGAGACGTTCTCTTTGTAAAAGAAAATACTCCGTGACTGATGGTTGGGCGGAGCTGACTGAGCGCGGTGCGGGGCCGGGTGGTCGCGCGGCGCGGAACTTCAGTCGCCGACGCGGACCGTTGACGGTACCACAGCCGGTCAGATGGGTCGCGGATGGGTGGTGTCTGTCCAACTGTGCGCTGCGGGCTCACGTGGCATGTCGGCTATGTTGGAGCCGGATTAAACGCCTCTGTTTATGCTCCCAGTTGGGTGGAGTTGGGTTGCTGAGCGCGAGGTCATTCAGGAGTCCAAAGGTGGTTTTGGGTCAATGTCATATTCCGTGGTGCGTCATAAAAAGGGAAGGTTAACAAAACCAAGTGACAAATCCGCAGAAATTCCGAAGAGATTTGCGTGCAGAAATCACCAAAGTTTTTCTACCATACGATATCGCATAATTTCCTTGCAAATAGCCACTTGTCTGAAACATCAGACTGCGCAATCTACGGCTGATGCAGTGCCTTACGTAAACAAATATACAAATATAGCAAATAAAGCAAATATAGCAAGTAAAGTGCCTCATTTTCGCCCATACGTTTTCCAGAATCAAACAACTTGCTGCATAATTATGCATCACAGTATGTCTGCAAAATGTTTTAAAGTTCATCACTGAACCAAAACATCGGAAAATCGATAGCAATCAGTGAAACATCTTAACAATATTGCTTGGATTAAACTGAGATTCTTTTTCATTGCAGGTACTTCAATTTCATAGCTCAACATTTCGCCTCCATCAGCGCATCAATCAAGTTATCAATGCAACGCTCAGTGTCTTTAAAGATATGAGTAACAAATGTCAACGCCTTTTCAGTCATTTATGGGGCTTTTCACCAGATATTTGTTGGTTATATAATCCTCATTCCGAAAATGTGATGGTCTCTATCATGCCCCTGTCACATCATGTCCAACTTGGCCTTTACAGGGCCGATGTATAGGGATTTCTAATCATGTTCCACCGTGAAAGTCAGATCGCTTGAACAAGCTTCAAACATCATTGTCAAGATCTAACCCAAGAAATTCCTAATTTTCCCGGCGATGTAAGAGTTGTGTCACATTTATACTGGATATATTAAGAACAGCTTGGTAACACAAAGATACATTTTTCATTCAAAACATGACAAGATGTATCTGTTTTCTGTCACCAACTTATCGGCTTCCACACGCCGGATAAGGATGACAGCCGATAAGCACGTTGCCAAACACACTCTTAATCATTCCAACGGCCACTGGTAGCTGTCAGTGTGAACCATTTTCACGTCCTTCGTCCCGCCTCTTAGCTAGTGCGTGGCATGAGCGTTCAGATAGCGGGTACAACGCTAATTGGCGTCTCCCCGAACCAACGGAACGCAGCCCGGAACGTCTCCGGAACGCAGCCCAGAACGTCTCCGGAACGCAGCCCAGAACGTCCCCGGAACGTCGCCCGGAACGTCGCCCGGAACGTCGTCCCTGAATCTGTCCGGGAACGGGTCCGGCGGCGAGTCGCGTGACAGTGCCGTTTTCCGCCACCTTAGCGCCAATCCGCACGCTACCCACTTATGGTGTGGCCGAGAAAGTTGGCACCTTACCGTGAGTGACCGCACGTCTAGTGGCGGTGAATGGCAGGCGATCGGGCTTTGGTGGCGTCGCATAGTGCCGGGACGCCACTGCTGGCTCAAAGGGCGGGTTTTGTTCGAATCGCGAGGAAATATCCGGAATCTGTGGGCTGTGGATAAAAATAGATACACCGCTTACGGTTTACGCTCATATTTGTATATCCGTCGACATTGTGTGTATTGTACTCGCGTGGGTAATTTAACCCTCGCACGACCAGGCCATTTCTCATAACACGAACGACCAGGGGGGGGGGGGTTGTTACGACCCCCCCCCTGGCGTTTCGAAACGGAAGGTCGTAGAGCTTAGCGGAAAAAACCAACGGATTGCTCTCAACGAGATCTCGCGATTGGTGGTATATTTTTTTGGTCCTAGGTCAACATTTGACCTACTTTTGACCGGTCAAAGGTCAAATTTTCGGAAAAATAGACTTTTTTCAACTTTCGGGGGCGATTGCGGCAAAACGGTGGGAGATATCGACTTGAAACCTTCACTATCGTGTTCCTTGATCAATTCTCTATCGTTTGGTATGTATTTCGTTTCCCTAGCTCTAAAAATGGCGCGTTGGGAGCGCCAGAAGTCGGCAAGGTCACAGTCGGCGGCAGAAATTCGAAAAATCAAAATTTAAATTTTTGAAATCTGATTGTATTTTTGGATTTGGGAGGTCAATTTGCTCCCTATAGAAGCTAATATTGCTGCATATTCCCATTGAGGTGACAAGAATTAGCAAAATAGTGGTTCGGGCGCTTTTCAAAAATAGTACCGGACGCTGTTCCTCTTGTGACGTCATAGCTCCGTGATCTAACCTGACCCGGTCAAATTTCTTATACCATATGATAGCCAATACTTGCTCCAACATGCATGGGAAGTTTCATCACGATCCATCAACCGATGTCCGTACCACCGGCAGGAAACCTCGGGCGTTGGCACTCAGTTTGTGAAAATCCGGCCGGAGGCTGTACCTCTTATGACGTCATAACTCTGTGACCTGACATGACCCGATCAATTTTTTTTCGGCAAAAGATGCGCAAAGGTTGCCCCAGAGGGTATTGAAAATTTCAGCCCGCTACAACAAGCCGTTTAGCGTGCACTTCGAAAAAACCTCAGGCGTTCTAGGGTTAATTAATGTTGTTTCCCACCGCTTGCCGCTCAATGGCAATGAACTTCACGAACTTTCCAACATACTTACAAGGTGTTTTTATGTGCGGCAAAGCTGAGATTGTTTTGCTGTACTGGGTCGCCGGTATTTCGGCTGCATTTCAACTCTGTTTTCCCGTAGTTCTGCCCAAGTTTTACAGCCAGCTTTTCTAGACACGACGTGGGCGGTACTCGGGTAATCCCGGCACAGAACTCTGCACCAAGCTTTACCCCACGCACCCGGTAAGTCTCGCGCAATCCACCTGTGGCTCCACTTCGTCCGTAAACGGTAAGCTGGGCTTCACAAGTTTATCAGCAGAGACAGAGCTGGGGCCATCAACGGCGACATCCTTCGGAAAATCCGCAGATCCAGCAGCGTGGTGTGCCAGCACGGAGGAGGTCACACTCTGCGAAACTAAATACTAAGCGATCAACCTACCAACCAGTGAGGGCAGCTCCTATAGAATTGTGTCTCTTTGGATGATCGTTTGAACGATCGGGTGACCTGCGCCAACAGAGGCATGCCTTACCAATGACCGTTAACCAACGTTGGGACAACTTCAGTCATGGCAGTGCACTAACCATCATCCAACGCCTAAAATCACTCTTATCCTCATCCAATTGGCCTGTACTGGTCTAAACAAACCGTCAGGGCTTAGGACAGTAAAACATAGCCAACTATATTGTTCGTCCGTGACTCCAAACAGCCGATACACAACATTCAAATTGATGCTGTGTAATATGTTTATATTCGTTTGTTGGTTTGTTTGTTTGTTTGTTTGTTTGCACTAGCTAGGCTTGATTGCTTGTTAGCATGTTTGTTTACGAGTACCCTCGACGGCGTCATTTGGACATCCGGCTGAGACGAGCACTCCAGCTCGGGATCACCAGTCTAATCCACTCGTCCAGAGACGCTAATCCTCTCCCCCAGCCGAGCACGCACACTGTACAGGTCAGACGGGGATCTGACCGCGAGACACAAATAACAGACCGAGGAACAGACCAGGAGGCCGGCGGGACCGGTGCACAGTGGGTCACTCTGGACCGGGTGGAGCTCCAGGGTCAAATCGATACCGACTACCCCAACCGATTGTTGTGTCACGCTAGCTGTCACTTAACTGATAGGGGACAGGGGACCGTTTACAGGGTGAAACGGGCATAGATGTCGACGGCGTTAGCTGGACTAGTCCCTTTGTGATGTCGTAAGCGTGAAATCTTTACCTTTAATAGGTGAAGACTAGGGTTACCCGCGTGCTCCGCAACGCGAAGAAGGGTTATTTTTGACCCGTGGGTATTGGGTTGGTCTGTGTCGATTTGGTTGGTAGATATCCATTTCGTTCGATTGCTTTTTGACGGCCAAGCATTTTGTAAGAAAACAAAAAGATACATCGCATCGAGGTGCCCGTGTCGTATTATCATGCGTTCTACTTTAGAATGATTCGAAAACTGGCGTGAAGTCTTTTGAGGGCCATCGATGAATTTCGCTAAAAATGACAATGTAATGGTTTGGAACATTTACATTTTTAAGGATACTGTTGCTAATCATGCAAAAATGAAGAGTGAATATTGGACAGAATTGAATGCTCTATCCAATGATACCATATTCAATTGCCAAAGGTATGAGGTTATGCAGCAAACCCCGTGTGATTAATAAAGTGGCACAAAATTGACAAACACCATTTTCTCCTGTGATTTGCACCACCTTGATTTGGATCAATCAGCTTTTCACAATTTTTATATGAGAGGCGGTACCTTTCTCTTGCAAATAGGCGTTGATTTAACTCGCTCCATTTAACGGTCACCTAAAAATAAAATCAATTCCAAAATCCCTCAAAAACCCCAATTTTTCAAATAAAAGTGCCCTCTCCGGTGCACGTGGCGCGTGCTATCCTCTGCATTGCACACCATTCAATAGCCCGCTCAATTCTGTACACGATGCTGTTTTCCCCGTGCCGGTCGGACCCCTGGTCACCAAGATATTGCACGGGAACTGGACCCGTGTCGGCCAAAATTAGCCGTTTTCGCCCGATTTCGCACGCCGATTTATACATGTAAAGTCTATGACGCGAATTTGCACTTTTTGAGCACGCGCCACGCGCTCCCTATCAATCCGATCGAGCCCAGACCCCTCAAAGGCACGTCGCGCATCCTTGATCTATAAGTTGTGCAAGTTTCACCGCGCTAGGTGCAACGCTCTGGCCTGTAGTCCACGCAAAGCACCACCAAGTCGGGACCTCGGTAACGGACAGACGCACCCTCCTCAAATAGTAATATAGACAAGCGGCTGCGCCACTTGCTTTGCTGCGTGGTAGGAAAAATTGCGGCACCAGCCAATTTGCTTTCGAATGGTGCTTGATTCATGTCGATGTGTCGTCTAGAAGCATAGATATGGACGGAAATGTGAAGAGAATTTAAAAAAGAACTGTTCTGAGGGCGTTGTTGGATGCAATTTGGGTGATACGGGGTCAAAGGGGTCAGCCCCGGTCACTTTGGGTCAGGCCAGGTCACATAGGTCACCTCTCGTCCGCTGGGATCAGCCCGGGCCACTATTCTGCTTTTGTCTCCACCACTACCCCTACCCCTACCACTACCCCTACCCTACCACTACCCCTACCACTACCCCTACCACTACCACTACTACTACCCATACTCCTACCCCTACCACTACCCCTACCACTACTACTACCCCTACCACTACCCCTACTACTACTCCTACCACTACCCCTACCACTACCCTACCCCTACCACTACCCCTACTACTACCCCTACCCCTACCAACACCGCCGGGTCATGTCAGGCCACAGAATAATTGGATCCAATCAGTACTAAAATATCAGACATAAAGTGTTCCCAGCCCTGCCCCTATTCGTGCCATTCCATTACGCTTAACCGTATTTGTCGGAAATGGCGCTTTGTGGCATATGTGGCGCATTGCGACAAACGCGGCGCATTTTCGCCCGGCGATTGAGCATGCATCTTGACACCAAATTACACCCATATCGGACTATATTTGACAAAACTGTGCGATTTGCGGCAAAAATGACGCCCTCAGATAATTGTGACGCATTGCGGCAAGCGCGGTGCATTTGTATACTCATATCACAAACTGTTCCCATTGAACGAAAAATCTACACATTCTCTCGCCACTTTTTATTCAAATTAAAACTTGCCGATCCGCCAATGCGAGGCACTCGCCGCCGATCGGCATGCATTTAGCTCACAAAGTTTGTCGACCCCGGCTCTCAGTGAAGATCTACGAACCGATCAAAATATCATTGGCGTTCTTCCGGCGCGCCCCACGCGCGAACCGTGCACCCCAGCGAGCCGAAACCTAGAAAAGGCGCTGACCCGTTCTGTCACCTAGAAGGTGTGCAAATTTCAACCCCCTACGATATACCGTCTGCCCTGTAGGCCGGCTAAATTGAACCCACTACACGGCGTGGCGGACAAACAGACAGACAGATGGATCCTGTTCAAATAGTAAGATAGATTTATCGAAAGAATATGACGCCAAGATTTGTATAAAACGTTTGCTTACCTGCCACTTACAAGGCACATTAACTCTATTGCCAAGCACAATAGCCTATTATTACATTTCTACCGGGCCATACAGCCGATCGGGGGCCCGTGTGCACACCACAGGCCCGAATTCGGTGTCCACGGATCACGGATCATAGCCGCCGAGCGGCGCCGTCAGCTGTGTGAGGAGTGATCCATCTCGTATGTGTCTGGCGTCCGAGGTCCCTCGTCTCGACCTCCCTCCCTCAGCCGTGCCAAGGGTGAAGGCCTGCCGTGCAGTGGTCCTGTGACGTCATCTGTGACGCAACTGGGCGGCGCGGGTGGAGTCAGACGGTCCGAGTGGGCACCACTAGCACAGCCAGTCGTGCATTAAAAGCAGATCACAGATCGCGATCGATCGAATTAGTGCCTCCAGGTGTGCGGCAGACGGTGAAAGTGGCTGAGCTGCCTGGGAGCCCGGACAGCTTATCAGATGTGCGTAGATTTCCCACATCTGATAATCACTGAATGAAACGGAAATCAACCTGCCGAGCTCCTTATCGCCTGCGAACAATTAAACGTTATCAATTAGCGATCGGCGGCGGTCTTACCGGTACTTTCCAATCGGTGAGATTTACATCAGTTTCCCGTCTTCTCTCAGGCTTTTAGAGGAACATGTCTGTCAGGAAACTCCCGTCAAGAGCACATACCGTGTGACTGTCCATTAGAAACTTGATAGGTGCCGCAAGCCGGCACCGTCTCCGTTACACCGTTCCCCACGCACTGTTCCTGAGCAGCCACCCACCGCCAGCCCACCGTCCCGCTACGCACTTTCGCACTTCCCGTCGGTCAGCTAAAGCCGACATTACAGCCGCCATCAATGTACCTGTCGCCAGCGCAAGGTCGTGCAGAACACGGTCGCCACTCGCGGCTGGGCATTGCGTCTCCTCTGCAACTGTCGTGCAACCGCATAGTATCGACTCGTGCAGCGCCATACAGTGAAACTGCACTGCGACGGTCGGTGAATGGCATGGTGCGTGCCTGAGTGGGCAGGAAAGAAGAGATACTGCTGCGAAGACGTTTTGACTTTGTAACAGCAATGACAGGGCGAAACTTTAGTACGTAATAAAAAGCGTGAATTAAAAGTAAAAAAGCGTTAAAGTATGTAAAGGTACGCGATACAGGAAGTTCTTAAATTCAGTATAGAAATCGTCATGGGGATACAGCGTCAATCGGTACTTTTTGCCAGCTAGGCCAGAGTCAATTTGATGGCTGTTATCCTCAGGACAGACACTTGCTCAAAGACCAGCGGCGTCGGTAAACTTTGCCGTCTCTGTAGTTAAAGTTTTGTGAAGAAAACAAAATTAATCAAAGGAAGTTCAAATATTCTGCACTCGGGGATAAAAGAAAGTTTCGCTAAAGATGAGTACCTAATAAGGCTGTGTATCTTCCTGAAGGGAAAAGTGAAAATAAGTGAAGATTTTCCCCTAATGCTATTGACTCGAAGTTATCAAGTGGCACTTTTGTCGGTGACCAGCTATGAGTGTGTACTTGAAATGGAAAGCCCCGCGTGCAGGAGCGGCCGAACAGTCATGTTTTGGGCTTAGTTTGCTTGCATGAGGGCCACGGATACATAGTTGCATGAAATATTGGTTATCGCCTGGCGGTGACCGTAGGGTAGACAGGTGCTTACGCCATGCTCACAGGCCCCAGGAATGTGCTCGACACGCAACTGCCACCGCACCGGCTACCTATAAACCGCATCAGCAGCATATTTTGGCACTGAAGGTCGTTATACACTTCGACTAGTTTTCCAAGGACACACTGAAGGCCATTCACCCCAGGACCCCACACTCTCACATTTTTATAATGGAATAGAGTGTTCTAAATAAATACCAAGTAACTAACTAAATACCAAGTAACCCGCTTGTCCAAAGTTGGCTAATATCAAACAAACTTGGTATCACTACATGACATTTTGTGTTTCTAGTTGGGTAAGGCCTGAACTGCACCACTCATGCTAATAAAACATTCGGTTTGCGTGCTCCTAGACCGTCGTTTGGCTGTGTGTCGGCTGATGGGGTGGGATTTGACACGCCACGAGTCGCGGCCCCAGTGACAGGTACAGCCCTAACTGCCTCTCCGTGCCAACTGGGACGCCCTATCACTAAGAGACGTCAGTCGGGCGCTCTACCGACACCGTCCTCCCCGCGCGACACTGACCTGGGGAGAGACAGAGACCACAGAGACCGGCCCCTCGCTACCAGCATGGGGTCGAACAGCGGCCAGCAGCGCGTGTGCTGCGCTCTTTAAGACCTCATGTTTAGATTCCTCTAAATGGTGAAGGAATGTGATATTGCGCTCGCCGGAAACATGCCTTTAGCATTTTCCAGAAATTATCAGCCATTTTAAGTGATCCAGAGCGCGATAGTTTCGGGGGCTGCGTGTCGAGGATTTATTGACGACAAGACCCAGGATAAGCTGACGAAGTCGTAGGGGCGCAGGACTTTCGCCACGTCGTCGATAACCAAATGCGCTTCACCTCAAAGTGAGGCAAAGTTTGGAGCCAAATCAATAGATATCACATCAATCCGAGGCTGCCGAGAACCTGTCGCTTCTTGTTTAATTTTGCTTGATTTTCTTTTTAACCATCCATAATGACAGTCGTTGATAATCAAGTTTCTCCCACTTGCTCTCAAAATACGCATTGGCAGAAAAAGGTCCAGGAATGGCCACCAGCCGCTGATATCCGTACCATTATCGGCTCCACACCGTGCGCAGAACCGTGTGAAACAATCTCCGAGCTCGCTCGGGGATCGGTGATTGTTTGCCGTCCGGTGATTGGCTGCTGACTCGGGGATGACCCGGCGGACAGACAGACTGGCAGAAAGGACGCTGGATGACCCGACGGACCGATAGACTGGCAGACAGGACGCTGGATGACCGACAGACTGGCAGACAGGACGCTGGATGACCTGGCGGACTGGGAAAGGACGCTGGATGACCGACAGACTGGCAGACAGGACGCTGGATGACCGACAGACTGGGAGATGGACGCTGGATGACCGACAGACCGACAGACTGGGGAAGGGCGCTGGATGACCGACAGACTGGGGAAGGGACGCTGGATGACCGACAGACTGGCAGACAGGACGCTGGTCGCTGGATGACCGACAGACTGGGAAAGGACGCTAGATGACCGACAGACTGGGAGATGGACGCTGGATGACCGACAGACCATGAGGAAAGAACGCTAGATGACCCAGCAGGTTACCAAGGTAAGGGAAGAACGCTAGATGATGACTAATAGGATGGCCTGAGAGGACTCTGAATGACCTGACATGACCCCACCCGACGGACTAACTGACCTGAGGACACTAAAGAACCAACAGTCATAATGTGACTGGACACTGGATGACCAATAGACCGATAGGCCAACAATAGTGGCTAAATGATCCGAAAGGCTAATAAGAGAACGGTGGATGACGCGGCATAACCTGACGAGCCGACCGGACAAATCACATTCAAGTGCCGGTCACCAGACCGACACGTCAAGACCACACAGTCCATCACCTGAACACTAGGAGGAGCCGGCCACATCTCTGCTCAATGTGCGCACCAGCGTCACTCAAGGGTAACGACGTCATAGATGGTCGCTAATGGCATCCGTCTCATGATGTGACGTCACTGTGACGTGAAACAAATCAAAGAGCGCCCCATGTCCGCCGGCCGTGACGACGCTGTGCAACGCTGTGCAATAATCTATGGTAGGCCGGGTGCCAGCATGCTTATTAGCGTCTGCTAAAGGCTAATCGAAGAGCGTCACTTCAAGGAAATGCCATTTGGCGTTAAACGTCGCTAAAAAGGTAAGTATTGTGCCCGCTCAAATATGGCATGTGCATGAGTTCATGCACGTAGGGGCCAGTCAGCTGGTATGTGTCCCGCTCCATTTATTTGGACTGGTCAAATGAATTGTTTTGCTTTCAGCGGATGACCTCGGTCTCAAGGATGGTATTGCGCGGTTGCAGTGGACGGCACGGAACACCGGCCCGCGGTCACCGCACATAACGGGCCACTCGTCCATGGGCCGGCGAGGAAAACGTGGCGGCCGAGCTGCCCGCCCGCGCCGGCCTGCACCGCGCACCTGGCACCGGCGAAATGATCGAACCGACAGCCGCCGGCCCGTCCACGTTCCGGGTAGCAGCGACACTGCCGATGAATAAAACATACACGGCGACTAAACGTCCCCGGTTCGACTCCAAGCTGAGGTGGTTCGCCCGCCACCCCGGGCGTGCGATACTCCCCCACAGACGCGCGGTGATGGGCCGTGATGAGGACACATCCATCGCGCGCAGAGAGACGAGCCGCGGGGTGCCCGCTCCAACCGGTTTCCGGTCACATGACGCGCATGTCAGGTTTCATGGGCGTGATAAGCAAATATGGCACCCAGTCTGGCCGCCCGCTCGCGGTCTCAAAGTGCAGCATAAACACCGCGCCTAGAGATAGAGGGGCGGAGCGTCACCGCGCGTCTCCCGTCCTCTGTCCTCCGGCCTCTGACCGTGTCCCCTCTCTCTTAGACAGAGTGGTGTCCGCAGAGCTCCGCTCCCTGCTCCGTGTGCTGTAGTGACCCTGACCGGCAGCGGGTGAGCCGTAAAACCTTCCGGTCGCCATGACGGGACGTCATGTCACCGATCCCATCAATGCGCGCGGACACGTCACAGAGGGTCTCACGTATGCAACTTCCGGCCGCGTCACCTGATGTCACGATACGTGACCTAACGTTACGTGACGGGAAGTGATGGCCGACGTCAGGGGAGGAGCGCAGTAGCGTCCGCCGCCAGTCCAGAGGTC
The DNA here is from genome assembly GCF_019059575.1 of Amphibalanus amphitrite. Classification (NCBI taxonomy): domain Eukaryota; kingdom Metazoa; phylum Arthropoda; class Thecostraca; order Balanomorpha; family Balanidae; genus Amphibalanus; species Amphibalanus amphitrite. Next base: position 444,142 of record NW_024881983.1, read on the forward strand.
CGGAGCTGTTTGGCAGGCTCGCTACCGCGCCGTCTGGCCGCGCCGCCGCGCCTTGAGGAGGCGGCTTACAGGACTAATCCGCGCTGAGGCGTGCTGCCGCGGCTGATAGGGCGGCTTGGGGTGTTGGAGGCTGGTCCAGACGATAGCGAGTGGGCGGTGAAAAGTTGACGAGATGCCACGGCAGCTCTGAGTCAGGGGGTGCTCCGTAAATTGTCAGACTTTTTGGAGAGTTTCGAGCTAGCCCGAAGACGGAAAGGTTCATCATGACTCTACAACAGGAAATAATGGTGTGTGGAAGACGTGATGCTGTGTTGTTTGAAGCTCATGAGAGTAGCAAATAACACGAGTAAACGATGAAATGGATGGGGACAACACCTTCAACGCTTGATTTGCTGGCAGCCGGCTGAATGACGGACGGGGGACGGTGGGTGTAAACGATACCTTACGCCACATCAATGTGCTGATGGAACGGCTGGAAAGAAAATAAACCACGAATATTTAGGCCAGCTATGCCCAGAGGCGTCAATTGGTTCGACGTAAATTTTCCAATACGTTCACATGACTTTAAAGATTGCGGTGCGCGGATAGCTTGCTCAGATGCGAACATCCGTCAAACGATTTTATTCGTGAACTTAGAGATAAACTCTGAATATCTTTCTAGCTCGGATAGTATCACTCCAGTGGCACCATGGACTCGCGTTTACCCAGTGGCGGATCCAAGGGGGGGGGGTCACATGGGTCATGACCCCCTCCTTGGGGCTCGGGGGCACCACAGACCCGCCAGGGGCACCACAGGCCCGCCAGGGGCACCACAGGCCTAGCAGGGGCACCACGGACCTGTCAGGGGCACCACAGACCTGTCAGGAGCACCATCGGCCTAGCAAAAGCACCACAGGTCTGCCAGGGCCACCACAGACCTGCCAGGGGCACCAGAGGCCTGCCAGGGGCACCGCCGGCCTCGCAGGGGCACCACGGGCCTGTCGGAGGCACTTCAGGCTTGTCAAGGGCACCGCAGTCCTGTCAGAGCCCAGGGGCACCAGCGGCCTAGCAGAGGCACCACAGGCCCGCCAGGGGCACCGCAGGCCTTCCAGGGGCACCGCAGGCCTGCCAGGGGCACCACCGATCTCGCAGGGCACCTTGAGCCTGTCAGGGGCACCACAGGCCTGCCAGGGGCACCACAGGCCTAGCAAGGGCACCACGAGCCTGTCAGGGGCACCTCAGGCTTATCAGAGCCCAGGGGCACCACAGTCCTTCCAGAGGCACCACAAACCTGTCAGGGGCACCAAAGAACTAACAGGGGCACCACAGGCCTGTCAGGGGCACCAACGGCCTCGCAGGGGCACCTTTGGCCCGTCAGGGGCACCACGTGCCTGTCGGGGACATTTCAGGCTTATCAGTGGCACCACAGTCCTGTCAGAGCCCAAGGGCACCGGCGGCCTAGCACGGGTACCGGCCTGCCAGGGGCACCATCGGCCTCTTAGGGGCACCATGGGCCTGTCAGATGCACCACTGGCCTGTCGTTGCCACTTCAGGATTGTCAGGGGGGCACCACAGTCCTTCCAGGGGCACCACAAACCTGTCAGGGGCTCACAGGCCCGCCAGGGGCAACACACACAAAATAAAATATATAAAAAAAACGAAAATAGGGCACCACCAAAATGAAGTGGCCGAAATCCGATGAGTTTTTAATTTTTGGTATAGGTAGGGGCACCACTTCGATTCATGACCATCCCCTTGGAGTTTTCCTGGATCCGCCCCTGCGTTTACCACTCGCAGCAGTCACGCGTATATATTGCAACTAGAGTCTAGAGACGGATGTTTGCTAAGATAAATCGTTCCCGGCGGACGTATTTCAAGTTTTTGCAATCTACTCTAGCTTGGGATCAAGCAAATCCTGTACCAGCTTCGTACGGAGAACGCAAGGAATGGTCTGTGATTTAATTTATATAGATTCACTTCACTGTACCATCCATCGGAATCGGCCATCGGAAAGTTCAGTGTAATAGTAGGTACGATTTGAGGACGTTGACCTAAATATCTTTGACAAAGCTCTGTTGTCTGGTTAGGACCCTACCAGCTGCCTTTTTATTTGAGGGTGGCTATTGACCACGCTGTCGGATACGTTTCAAATCGATCCTCAAACCTATGATGTAGGTAGAAACCACTAAACAGCCGGACGTTCATCCCAGTCTCGGGCGTACTTTCAGCAGCAAGGCTGAAACAGCAGTCTGCGGTTTTCTGGACACTGATGCTGAATGACGTAGCCACAAGATCCGTGTGCGTACTTACAGCGCAGATGTGAAACCAGCCCCCACTTTCTGAAGACAGTTTTTGAAGCGCTGGAAATTCAGCCGCCTATAAAAATCCCCTAATGAGTGTGTTATTCTCGGAGCCTCGGGGGCTGAGATACCGTTGAAATTCAATGGGCTGCGTTGGTTAAATCTCGGCTCACATCATCAGTCAGAAAATCACAGGCTGGTTGAACTGCGTAGGAGGCTCCAAGCCACCACAGACCACAGACATGTGTCTGCCATTTGACAGCTATGGCTGCCAGTTAGCTGTCACAAAGACAAAACAACTTCTGTTGAGAAAATGACTTGTTGGCGAGTGACTCCGGTGCTTATGTAATGCCTCGTTGCCTATATCGCCTGCCTGTGGTCAGACTGGTGTGACAAATAAAATGTGTGGTTATCTCCAAAACGATAACCCGAAAAGCCGCAGCTTCAGCAGGTGATGAAATCGGCTTGAATTTCCCCGCATTAGATGAATCGTTTTCACCGGCCTGTTGAAACCTGAAACAATATGTTTGGCGTGCTGTTCAGCGACAAGAGTGCGAGATACGCCAGCAGCTTTGATATATAACAAAATTTGCAGACCGCTGATAAATCAGGTACTGAACGGCGGCTTTCCTGCATGTTGCATAAAAGCACCATGTATTGAGACTGCCCTACAAAGTCCGGCAATTATTTCGTTAATCTTATCCAATCCACCTACCACCCTATCTTTCCCTTTCCCAGTCAAGCCAAGACAGACGGAGCGCAGATACACGAAGCCCAAGTGTGACAGACTGACACCCTGCCCCGTGCGCGGGTCACGGACCCATGCGGACGCAGAGCAGTGGGCGGTGCATCCTGCAGCGCCGACCGGGAACAGTTCCATTTTCAGCGGCACTTTCCGACCGACTGACACAAACGGGCTCTGGCTCATAAAGCCAGCGTTTGGGCCGGTTCGCCACGGACGAAAGCCGCTCGTTTGTAAGACAGATAGGCGCTACAAACTCGGAAAGTTTTAATTACAATGGTTTCAAATGGGCAGCCATGCAGCATTAATCAAAATATGCATTCATGGGAGACCGTTTCATCAGGGGCGCCCTGTAATAGCAGCATGCTAGGAAGGCTGCTTTTCAGACGAAGGGAAAGTCGCGGGTAAAACATGTATGATGAATCATACTCGATCAGCTATTTGTATGCCGTGTAAATTGTGCCTAAGTACGCGTTTCCTTAACGGTATTTTGTAGCGCCTGCACTTGAATTGGTTGCGATCACACTTTAGACCAAATCTATGAGGTAGGACAATGCCCTGAGTTGAATTCCAAGTGACTATTATTCGATTCCTCTCATGATGGCCAACAACTTCGCTGCTTTCTCGAAATCGAGTTGAGACGGCATGACGATGCAGAGACACCGTCGTCCGTCTCGGCTGCTGCTACGGTGTGGATACTTGCATACGGTAAACGTTTTGTCCGACGACTCTGCAGGGATATAGTTCACTTTTTAAGCCGTAACTAAACCTCAGTCTCCTGGTAAACACATGACTGAGAGTCAGCTCATTAGGTCAAGAGACCCCTTTGTCGAATCCGAGCCTCGTTTTGTTTTTGCTCTGTCTGACATCAGCTCGCATCAGTCACTGTCACTTAGAAGTGGGACAGGCGGGCGGGCTGTGAGCGTCGTTTGTAACGCGCTCTGTCGCTCTGGCCCGCCCAGAGGCGGTACAGGAGCGCAAAACTCCCGAAAACACCGTCAGCACACAGACTGAGCAGCACGTTCACCTGGCACCGGGTAGCTCGCCGGTTCAGACCGGCTGACTAAGGGTCGAACATCTCCTAGCCGGAGATACGCTGAGTGCACGGAACACACTTGGCTCAGCGTGCCAGACGCATAGCTGCACCTATTTTTGTAACATCGTGGGGGGTCTGAGTCAACCTGCAGAAAATGAGACAGGGCTTGATGAAGCCGGAGGGAAATGGGTCAGGTTCACCTATGTAATCAATGGACACCATCCACTGCTCTGCGTTGACTAAAATAAAACATAGCGATTGTATAAACAGATAGAAATATTTTCTTGAAGCACAGATCGAGTTTCTTATTGAAGTCTTATTTTTATAACTCATTAGAATAGAAACAATCAGCTGTTTCTTCAAGCTCCGTAATTGTATCGTCACCGGTGATATAAATTATAAACATAACTATTTGATATCACATTTTCAAACCACAAATACTAAGGTAGATACTCCCTTATTTCCACGCTAGTATTTTTCCTTGGCACATTTCTTTATAGCCCATTTTGTGAAAATTTTAATAATTCGGCGGACACTGAAACCGTAGTGTTTACAACGACTGTCAGCGCTCACAACATTCAGCGCCTGGTGTTTCCTCTAAGCAAATAAGAGGCAAAGCCATTTACGATCATTCCCACGAGCCCCGGACAAGACGGTTCATCTTCGCCTGTTCCGGGAACCAATTGGAATTTCCGATCGCCTTAGCTCTGCGGCGGCACCAGTCATCTCCGGGTCAAAACAGCCCGGCTGGGGTCGTCGGGTCACGCGGGGTCACGCGGTTCAGGCGGGTCACGCGGGTCAAGTGGGCCACACAGATCATGTGTCGAACAAGGCGGGCTCGGCCGCCGGAAGGCCTTGCAGACGACCTTGCAACAACTGCAGTGTCGTTCCGGCCGGCCGGGGGCTGGTCCCGCCGCGCCGCGCGGCCGACTTGGAGCGGCTGCAGACGTCCCCGTACCTCCTGATAGTGTCAGATATGGCCTATAAGAGCGGATGTGAGGCTGGAGAACGCCCTCCAAGGACGCCCAGGGACCTTCAGAATGGGAGAGAGTGAGGACCAGCTGGGACGAGTCGCGACCAGATAAGGTCGAGCGGACGGCTACGAACTGAGCTATCAGACAATACTATATGTAGTAGGTGTTAACGTGAAACGGTTCTCAAATTCAGCAGCGGACAGGCAAGGTCAGATATGAGGTTCAGTGCGTTTTTATGGAAAAATGATCAGAGTTGTCATAAATGCTGATGAACAACTGCGAATGATATATGGATGACTGCCACTAATCGATGATATTTGACAAGTTGATTGAACAGATTTCCCTGTCTTCCAAAACGGGCTCGGCAAATTATTTCTGACGTGCGGCTGTCCGTCGTAGAGTTACGTCTTCCCATATAAGACTCGCTTTCATTCAAGAGGCCAGAATTAGCAGTTTCGTTCCGACACCCAAAACGGTTTGGCTTGTCATTCTCCTGTAGGGCACAGTGTCCATCCTACGAGAGGATGCCGATTACGATTCCCATCGCTGCTCCGCCGCCCGTAGACCACAAAGGGAAGAGCCGGGCTGACATGACACCTGTCCCCCGCCCTCTCCCCCACCACCGGGTCTCCCCACTGTACTGGGTACTGCGCCGGCGAAGACCGGTCCACAACGGGTGTCAGATCCGCCGACCACCGCAGTGCATCAAAGGCTCGGAGCTGTCGTCACCGCACTGGCCGCGGCGGCGGCGGGGGCGGCGGCGGCGGCGGCGGCGGGGGCGGCTGAAGATCCCGACCCTGAACAGGCGAAGAACGGAAGGTCGCGACAGGTGGCTGATGGGAGCCTTCTGACCACCAGACTAAACACAAACAGGCCAGCAAGCGGCGCTCCTGTGGCGCAGAACTCATCTATTGAGCTTGATTTGCAGCCATAGTATGCGTTTCCAGCATTAACAATTAATCAGCTTTGCAGCGAACCGAAGTAAAGGTCATCAGGATTTGCTGAGCTCGCTAGCTGTGATGCATAAGTAAGCATGGCTGGATTCGTCGCGTAGTAAATTCGTCCTACTGGATGATATATTACACAAGAATACAGACACTTCAAAAGAGTTCCAGTGCAGAGGAAGGTACCTCATGAAGAACAAGCAGCGTAGAACGGTTCTTATGCGCACTTTAAAGTCATTGAATAGCTTCAGGGACCAAATCTAAGATACCTGTATTTCCATATTGCAACAAAGAGCGAATGGCGAAAACATTCTCCAAGAACACATGTTGACCAAGTTTCTCGGCGAGTTGCGCTTCTGCTGGGTTCGGCTGCAGCAGCTGCCTGGGCGAGTTGACTTATTCAATCAACCAGTCTGAAAAACTCAAAGGAGACCACCATTCGGTAGCGCAACAAGTAATCAGGAGCAGAAGTGGCCCAATCGCATCTGATTCTGGTATTCAGAGCTTGTTGTGAGCGGCTCCCAGAGCAGTGAGCCACAACTGGCGTGCGCTCAATAAATATTATACGGAATGAGAATCGTGGACCACTGGACATAAGGGAAGTCTTTCACCGAATTGACTTCACCTATCATCGGGGTAATTCCCGTTGTTGATGTGTGAATAAATTAAATGAAATGTGTACACAAAATGCCTCACGGTTTTTATATCCGTGTTCTATAGTTATCCACCTCTTTCACGTCCTGGACTCTATCTAGCGACCCACAACCGATCACGCACTCCCCTCATTAACCAATGCACAGTCGGGCAGTCGATAGCGGAAAGGAAGTGGCCCATATAAGGCGGCATCACGTACCGCTGACCCGACCTGTCCCGGCGCCCCTCCTCGCCACTGAGCCTGAACCTGCTTTGGGTACCGCCCGACGCGCGACGGCGCCGGGTCCGCGACGTCGCGAGTCAAGATTGATGTCCGGTCTTTTCGTGTCCAGCCAGCGTGGTATGACACGCAGAAGCTGGCGGGGCGAGGACCAGGGGGAGATAGGGAGGGACCCGGAGGTCGATTGGAAGAGATAGCGAGAGGACAAATTCACGGAGCGACGTGAGAGGCATCGGGCGCTTAGTTAGTAGCGATAAGATTGTCAGCTGTTCAGGATATGGCATGTGATATACTTGACCACTGGGATTCGGTCGGAGCCAGGGACAGTATGGACAGTGACATGCATTTTCTGGGCTTCTTGTAAGATGTTTTGTAGGGTTAGTGGTATCCTCCATAAGGGTTCTCGAGTCTCAACCAAGGCCGTCGAAGGAAAGCTGAAATCGATTATCGACTCATCGTGAACTTCGCTGTTAGTATAGGTTTAACCCTTACATGGCGATGCTGTTTCCTGGAATCATAAGGTCCAATAGTCCAGTGACTCGTCAGACAGCGTAGTCTGGCCGGTGAAATTGTGCTGTTCAGAATTCACTAACGAGTCTGCACGTCAGCTAATCGATTCAGCTACCTGGCCTTCCAGCGACCTGGTATCAGCTATTGAACGGGCGGGGCAGATGCAACTGACCCCGACCAACTGTCGTCCACCTGCCTCTCTACCTGCGGTCATGAATCCACAATGGGACCGCCGCCGCCTCCGCCTCCGCCACAGCCGCCCACCGCCACCGGCGGGGTAGCAGTGCAGGGCGGTGACAGGGCGGCGACAATTGGCCTCGTCTGATACCGTGTCACCATGCTGTTACACCGACGGAACATCCCGTGTCTGTCGCTGCGCCGCTGAGAGCGATGCCATTCTGTCTGTCTAACAGCGTAACTGAGCGTCACAGGCGGCGCATCACGACGGCACAGCTGCACGGCGAGCGTCACACCGTGACTGCAGTCGCGTCACACTCAGCTGCAGGGTAACGAACGATCGCCAGTCTTTGTGTCTGCCGAAAACGTCACCGTGTTCAACGGGGCGCTTTATTTCCCGACGGCAGTTAAAGTAGAGAACTGTGTCGCAGGACTTTGGCCGTCACTAAAACCATATCAGATAAAGTGCGACGAGACACGCTTAATATTTGGGTTGAAATGTTTTGTCAAGATGGAGTCAGTTGTCCATTGACTGCCAGTGGTGACGTACGTTTGTGACGAGGTCTGCCGTTCCTGATAAAGAGTACCCTAACTAGATAACCGGACAGATGACACAGTATCCTCATCAGATAGTTGTATACCGGCGGGTCCATTCCACCGAGCGGCGGCCGTGAGAGCGCTGTCCGTCGGCTCACCAGCGATCGACACTAAATGGGCGACCAGCCGAGTGACTGGTGGTGTGTCAGCGGCCAGCGGGACACCGCCGCCCACCCATCGGCCAGTATTGGTGCCGTCAATGGCCGGTCGACATGGATCGCTGGTCGACCACACTCATCCGAATTAATCACACCGACTTTGTGCCAGTTCCGCTAACACATTACCGGCTATTGCACCGTGCGCGCAGGGCAGGAAATGATGAAATATTCACCAGTCATTTTAATCAAATTTTTGATGCATTGGAAATGCCTACGCTCGCTTATACTGTACGCTACCCGATCTGGCATACGTATAAAAAAAAAAAAACAGGAATGTAAAGTGTCCAAAGCCGAAAACAGAATGGGAAGTTTTGACATGAGCTGACATTTATACGGAATAGCCAATCTCTTGAACGATGCTGGTACTTCAAACGAGAAAGCATTTGCAAAATGATTGGTATTTATCATGGTCTTTAATGTATTTATGAGCCATGTTTGTGACTTTATCTTCATCGCGTATGCACCATGTAGCCATGGTCTGCAGTGACTTTTCGTAGACAGGCTATAAGCCGACACAATAATGTGCCTCGTTCAACAACATAGCTGACCATATGTCATTGCTTGTTCCAGACGGCTTGAATAAAAACGAATAACTCATGTGACTTATACTACACCTCAGCAAAATGTATATTATCTCACCAAAAATGCACACATGCATGGAATATCTTGAATCTTCAACAATTCACTTTTTCTCTACGTTAGAACATTATCCTTCCTATAAGAAGTGGACCCAACCGTCTCTGAAGCATCTGAAGGCGGTGTGCCGTTCAGAAAGGTCGGGTATCCACCGTTCAGCTCCCGTGGCTACCGGCGACTCCCGTCTCCACTCTGGAAAATGAGCCCGCCGTACATACGTACGGCGCAGATGGCCCTGACGAAACCGCACCCAGTCTGGTCAAGGCAGACCCGCGGCCAGAGAGTAAGTGCGAAGAAACATTGCAGCTTGGGGGCCCGTCCCCAGTGAGTCTAAATAAATAGGGTGCCTTTTGCGCTGCTTCTGAAATGTTTGTCTCGAGTTCTTTGCATATGTAAACAGGGATAAGTCGCAGGGATTTTGGCCGGATGCGATAGCTGTCACGAAGAAAGATCTCCTAGAAAGACTGCGCTTGTGACCACTCCCAAGACATATCTAGTAAAGGGCAACAACATCACTCTAATACCAGAGCTGGAAGCTTCATCCCAGCATCTACCGAACAACGAACTCGAGCTCACCATACCCCATGCATGAAGCGCACCCTGAACCCACTTATTGGACCTGGGTACGGCTTTGTGGGTCACAACCGTCACACCTTCCATCCTGCAGTCGGTGCTGGGGAGTGGTTGTCCTCGCCCTGGCTCCTCCCTCCCTCTGACCGTGACACTGCGTGAGAAACTGTCCCAGTTAACGTGCACGGGTGCACCGGTGCACGTTGGGGTATAGGGAGGGAGGGGAGGGTGCAATCAGCTCATGCCGGCCATGGCGCCCTGCCGGCTGATCGCTGAGGGTGATAGTGGATTGATTGCAAGTTTAGGAAGAAGGAAGAGAAAACAAAACAAAGCGAATAAAAGAGAGCCGGTAGGGTGAAGGAGAGCAGAAGGGGAAGTTCTCGGAGAAAAGGAGGATCCGAGAATGGAAGGAGTATTTTTCAGTCTACGTCGAGAAGAAAGAAATACGTCAAATCGCTGAGTGTGATGTTTGGATGAATCACTAAGTATCCCGTTTCGACTGATCGGTAGGTATTTCTTTATTGATTTAGAATCCAACCAACAAGCGGCTCTCCCATCTTTTAAAATATCAGACTGTCATTGGGGTGCTCGGTGGAAGGTTCTGTGAACATTGCCTTGCCACACCTTCCGTAAAACACGAGAAGTCGAGAACTGCGCCATCCCTATTCCTTCTTCCCCAGTGGCAAACATTTCGCCATGGGTCTGTCATCTGACTTCATACCGCGACGAGCCGGCGCCATCTACAATACACCGGCCACAATTTGTTTGGACGGCCAGCCACGTACCGACCATTCTCCGAAGCCCTAACGCCCCAGGCTAACGCAATTTACCCCGGCTACGTGAGAGCTCACTTCCGCGGCACACTGTGGTCGCAGGGATCGGGCCGCTGATAGAACCGCAAGCCGCGCTCCTCGTGGACTGCCATATGAGCTCACAGTGTGTTTGAAGTCTGTGACAAAGCACCATGTGCTCCTGAGAAGTCTCGTCCAGTGTTCTGGAAGTCGATTCCAGCGGGCAGAAACGTCGGGTCATTCCATGTCATTCTGGGTAACGGGAGCTATCATAACACCTCATTCCTGGTGAAGGGGTCATGCCACCCCATTTTGCGCATCTGGAGGTCATGTAAACCGAGGGTCTGGGGACCATAGCACTTCTCTCGCCCCACCGAGGGTCGAGATCGGTCAAGCTCCGTGTGCTTCGTCGTAGAACCGAGTCGCGTTCAACTGTGACGTCATTACTGATAGTCGACACAGTGCTGTTATCTGTCCGTCGGAGACGTCACAGTGCAGACGCCCCCTCCCCTCCCGTCCCTCCCCCCGTCTCTGTCTGACTGCGCTGCAGCAGTGCCCGCGAGACATCCGTCTGTTGTCAGCAGGCGGTTAGCCGATTGGCATTCGCCACTTGCATCCATTCAAAGGACGGGAAAAAACGATGATGATATATAGGAAATGTGTCGAGGGCAGGGGAAGTTGACGGGACTTAACAACTCAGCTCAAGTTATATAAGCATTGTATAAGTTTGCCGGTCATTCAATCATATACAGGGAATAGCACACCGGAAACAATTAAATTGTTCGTTTCAACGGGGTTAATTTGTGTTCTTATAAATTTACCGCTTATTACAATAATGAAACGTACAAATTAAAGTGTTGTTCACTTGAACATGCTTAGGGTAAATGAGCGGAAAACGGGGGCTGGTTACGTAAAACCAACGCAAAACGACTGATGCAAATAAAATGAATCAATATTAACGATACGTCACGCATGTTTTTTTTTTTTTAACTTTTGAGCATCTATTCAGAAGGATGAATGTGATGGTCAAATGCGCAGCACCTAGCGAAGACCTACACACATTTATAAAAATGAGTCATTCGCACTTTTATTCACGTGTTTGATCGCAACATATCACTCTCGATTTGTCCTAAGTGAGTTATGTGCACTTTCCTTTTCCGTCCCTGACCTTTTGTTGCGGCGCCAGTGACGCAGAGGGCGATCGCGGAAACCATCTCACATCCCCACACAGACCGGCACTAGGGGGGAACGTCCCGGTCCCTGCCTGCCAGACACTTTACTGACAGCTTACGGGACTCGCCCGCGAATTCATAAGCAGCTCCCAGATGGTTTGTTTTGGTGGTCGAGCCATTGGGTGTGCTCAGCGAGTGAACCGAATCAGAAGCGAGCGAGACGCGAGAATATTTCTTTCCGCCAGGGTGGTGTGGCACACCGGGATGGTCCTCTGGGCTGTAAGCAGAGCTCTGTGCACACTGCACATATCACCGGCGCCAGACTCCGTCAGACTGCACTGACACATCGCCGTAAACCGTTCACCAGTCGCCGATCGCACAGGGAGATGAGGTCGACCAGGACTGGATATGGTGCCCGACCAGTCCGTCCGACCGACCGCGGCGCCGGCGGCCGGCCACCAAATCGGAGCGCCCCGATCGGGTTAGTATGATAATCGTACCGTGCAAGCACATATAGGGAAGGCGCCGAATTGGTGATGCCCCCGCCGGTGGGCTGGGAAGAGCGGCAGCCTTAGGATGCATTCGGGGTTTTGCAGGGAAGGTCCATGTGCCCAGTCATGTTTGATGCTGGCTGCATCGGTGAAAACCTGGAAGCCAGACATCGGACAAACGTCGTAGCCGCCCTACCGCTAGTCTGGAGAGGGGCTGTGGGATTGAACCTATACGGCGCGGCATCATTTGTTTTTGTCGCTTGAGAATTCTGGTCATCAATGACTCTGAAACATGGGAGAAAAAAAGCTTTAGTGCAATATCGTAAAGAGAACGGACGCATTGGCCTGAGCTAGCTGATTGAACCGATACCGATAGCAGAGGGATGCATCGAGATATGTAAATAAGAAGGCTTTTAGTCTCATGCTTACAAACAACTACCTAAATCGTAAATAACAATAACAACAGTGACAACATGGAAAAGTCAGATCCTGCCAATTCTTACCACCTATACTAGCAGCCTGTAAGGTGGTGACTTCTGGAAATGTTATCCAGCCCGCAGTCATCTCGTATCCGGTTTTACGCAATAATCCGGCATGTATGTACGCACCTGTGATGATTGGGAAACAACTCGTGGGATTTATATTCGTCTTATCATACTTCTCGCGTGGCAGTCATTCATAAAACCGTGCTTTTATCAACACCCGCATGGATGCGGGTTCGATTCTCTTCGCCTGCTGGCAGTTTCCGTTAGCGGACCGCTGCTCTCTCAAACGATGAACGATCCGTCATGTAACCGATGACGGCACGTCACTCACAATGTGATTAGGAGAGTGTTAAATCGCCTCAGTACAACTGATGCAAGGCCGGGGCTCACTGTGATCTCAGCAGGGCCGGGCCCCCAGCGACGGTGCGTTGTTTCGTCAGCGGCCGCTCCGCAAAGGGGATGCGACATGTAAATGTTTACTGGCGACCGGAGAGGATATGGGGAACGACGTGATGAGAAAGGTTTGTCACTCGGATCAGGGGTGGAACAAGCGGAACATGGTGCTCTCCGTGCCGCGGCAGACAGGAGCAGTGGTAAAAGGATGGTTTAGGAGTCCACAGCTGTCACAGCGAGTTCTGGCACATCCACTGAGTGGCCGAGACGGTGCCGTGGATGCCAGCCAGCCTCTCCCCCGCTGCGCCAGCCACGTCACCGACACCGACCCCCTCCGAGGGCCCATCCCCTCCCCCACCCACCCCCATCAACCCACGCCGCCAAATATGTTCATACGAACACGCGAGGCCACCGACATTCGTCGTGTGGAGAGCGGTTGTAAGAGTGGACAAGGACTGACTACTGACCACCGGCCGCTATACTAACGGAACATGATGATGTCTGTTTGTTGCCATCGCTCATCCTGCCGTCTGTTCAACACATGTCCGTCAATCGACTGATCAGACCCGTCATCCGTCCGTCATCCGTCAGTCGTCCCTCCGTCATCGCGCCGTCGTCTGCGCATTCGTCGCCGCCCGTCCGAAACCCGTCATCACCTAGGATGACGTCAAGAATCGTGGTGTGAGAGTGACCACTGGTTTCCACTGGTTTACTCGCCGTTGCCGCGTGCAGGCCGTGATTCTGTGGGAAGTATCACGCCTGCTGAGCAGCTCTCTGAGTCTGCGGAGGCGCTGCACACCCGGCACGGCCTATCTGCTGTTTACCCTGGCGTATCACTCCGCCAATGATCAGCTGTCGTCGTAAACGTGGCAAACGACCGTCGTATGGTGTTGTTATGGCCTCCCGCTCCGCCGCCGCAGCGACAAAGGATTGGAGGAGCCAGGCAATCAGAGAAGGCGAGTGGAGGAAATGAGAATAGAAACAGGGGGTTTGAAATCGCAAACGCACATCAGTGCTAACCGCGACCGCTCCCATCGAACACGGAACGCAGTAGCTAAATAGGAGGCGGTGGGAACGGGAAGCGGAGCCCGACCTCAGACCAGACCGCAACCTCTGCAGCCGAGCCGCAGAGCCGATCGGTAGCGGACAGGCGGGCTGTTTGGACGAAACCCGACAACAGCAGCGCGCACGACCAGCCGCGGAAAACAGATGCGCCGGATGCGTGCCGCGCGCCACTGTTGTGACGGTGCCGGCGCTGGCTCCCGCTAATCACGGCACTTACACGAGTCGCTAATTACGACGGCGGCAGTAAAACGTTCCCCAGTCGTGCCGGCACGCGGCGGAGACAGCTGAAATGCCCGGCGAGTCTATCGAGCTATGCTGTGGACAATGTCATGTGTAGGAGGATGGCTGTCCACGAGATGAGGTCACGGCCCCGTTGAGGTGGGTCTTGGCAGGTGGATCTGACCGTGGAATGGAGCCAAGGTGAACCATGTAGCCGCAGTAATTGTTTTCCGATAAAAAGAATGGTGCAGAACTGTAGCATGGATCAATAAAGTATTGGGAAGGTGCAAAGTATATGGCGGCAAATTACTCCGACAAAATACGTAAAAGAACTTTTTTTTTTGAAAATTATTGTAAGGAAGATCGTCTGATTAGAAACCGATCCATACCATATTCTGAGGATTGCAACAAAAAATTAAAATGCAGGAACTTATAAAAACAAAATAATTGGGAATTGTTTTTCTTGTTGTGTAACGGGTCATTGTCCACATTGCTCCCAATTACCAGCGATATTTATGCAGACTTCTGCTAGACATGGACATATGGTCGGAGCTATCGTTATTTCAATAAAAGCTCACAGATATGGCAATAATAAATAATAAAACGATCTTTCAGCAAGAGCTTTGCTACTTTTAAAATATGATAGCTAATCTGTCATGTCAAACACATTGCAGTTTGTTGCATAGTTCCATCATATGATCCATCAAATGAGTCTTATCTACGTAAAAGGGCGTGAGTAACGAATGTCATTGTAAGTTTCCAAAAACTAAGCCTATAGACAATCGTCCTGCCATCTTTTTACCAATAATTCTATCAACCACCCACGAAGAAAGCGAATGCATCAAAAGATTTACCAGCACATCTATGCAACACGAGGGCACGAGGCCAGCATCGAGCCATTTTCAATCTTCTCGAGCCAGCCATCTAGTTGAAGAGCGTACTTGACTGGATGTTTACCTGACTTGCCAAAGGTATAGTGATCAGAACTTTGGAATATTGTCGAGTCCCTAACTACCTTGTTGCGACAAACTTGGACGACAGCCACACACATCACCCAACAGACACAACATGGGATGAAAATAACTCAAACACGTAAATCAGACAGGCAGCACGAAAGCAACAGCCACAGTAACACAGTTTGCAGTTCACAGTCCAAGTCGCCACGCTTATCCCTCCCTCGTAATCCGACACCTCAGACATTTTTTCACCCTATTTCTTGCACCCCCGTGTGCCGAAGCTTTACTTCCCAATCACCTTGCCCGTAAGACAAGCCCAGTCTTATACCTTTAGCCCCCTACGCCTTGCCCAAGACCTTAGTCCCTAATCTTACCCACCACACTTCCAACACCTACCTCCATCCGCTCCGCCGTTCTGTGTGACCAGCATCTGGGCCTTGCCGCGTGCCTTGTGCAGCATCTGCTCCTGGCGGTCCGCCTCTCTGAACACGCGCAGATATAGGCAGACCATGATGACGCCCGGGATCCAGAAGGATATGGAAGAGGAGACGACCGCGAACCACATGTTGACCTCCCAGGAGCACTCGTCTGGGGAGCGGGAGCTGAGGTACTCGTCGGTGGCGTACCAACCGAGGAAGATTGGGATGAACGAGATGAGGATGGGCGCCAGCCACGCGGCCAGGATCATCAGCAGCACCCGTGTGCGCGTCATCTTCATCGGGTACTCGAGTGGCAGCACGATGGCCACGTAGCGGTCCACACTGATACAGCAAAGGTGCAGGATCGAAATGGTGCTAAAGTACACGTCCAGCGAGTTCCAGAGGTCGCACACGACTAGGCCGAACATCCAGCGCTCCGACAGCTGCACGCTGGCGTTGAACGTCATGGCGCCGAGCGCGACCAGCATGTCGGCCAGCGCCAGCGACACTATGAAGTAGTTAGTGATGACCCGCAGTCGGCGGTAGCGGATCACGCTGCAGATCACCAGCAGGTTTCCCAGCACCGACGACACGATGATCAGCACCATGGCCAGCGCCTTGAGCACCGTCAGCAGCACCTCATGCCACGGCATGTCCGCGTCGGCTCGCGACGCCACGTCCGGCACCACCGACACGGCCTCGTTGAACGCCGTCGGCGGCACCGTCAGAGTCACGAACTCACCCATCTTCAGGCGCTACTGGGCCCCGGCGGTGGCCATCGCGAACGGGCACGAGCAGCCGCCGAGCGGGCCGCGCTGCGCGCGCGGCGACATTGTACTCGCAGTTATGGAGAGCGGGCGGAGGGAGCAGCGCTGACGGCGCGGCGCCGCGGCGGCAGCGGCGGCCCGACGTGCTATTCGGCCGGACTCCGGCGCTGCACTGACGGCCGGCCGGGCGCGCGCTGGCAATAGCGGCCCCGGCAGCGGGCGGCCGGCCCGGCGCCGCCTGCCGTACTGTGCGCGCGCGCCGTCGTCGTCGCCGGCGGCACGCCCCCGCCCAGGACCCGCCCCGCCCAGATCAATGGGTGACCCCTCCGAAAATTCGCGAGGACGTCCCAGGGGCTGGCTGGGCAGGACGGTCCCGCGGTCGGCGGCAGTCTCGGGGGAGAAGGCCAGCGGCAGGTCCCGGCGGCCCGGCGCCGAGTGCGAACGGGTGACTGACTCGGCTGCGGGCCGAATGGGGCGCGTGTCGGACGTGACACGCGCTGCACCGTGTGACCGACCCCAGGTGTCAGCAGGCCGATCGCACCTGTTGCCGAGCTATTGTACTGGTTTCGCCAGCCTCGCGTCGGCCGGAAGTCCTGTTCTGACAGCACTATGACGCACATGTGATACTTTGATAGGCGCTCTCAACACCCATCAACGGATCATGGTGCCGCTGACTCGACCTGTTCACTGAATCCTCAATGAGTTGTTGACACGCTTCGATAAAATAAGTCACGGCATCATCAGGTGATAGACACTGTGTCTACACCAGCGCTGGTGCCTTTGATGTGGTTCATTTTCACAAGTTGTGGCAGCACCGCAAACATCAGCGGCTGGAGCATCTGCTGGGGATGTGTACCGCCCGCCGGCGCTGATCCTTCAACTTGGTGCGCTGAGCTGCATCCATTACTGCCGTGCGTGACCGGGAACCCTCATTTACGGCAACGATCCCCACTGCAGACTGCAGAGAATGTGCAGACATAACTGCATAGAGACGGGCGGGTCGATGCCTGTCCCTCACAGGACGCTGCTTCTTCATCATATTCCACAACTTCAGCAACATAATCCACGACTATCGGTTTCGACCCCGCTAGCTAAATCTCTTATGAAACCCCTAGTAATCGTCGTAAGCTCTCCACTTTTCAGCCATCTCCCCCCCCCCCATCTCTTTTCACCTTATCAGAATCCGTTATTCCTCTCTCAGTTCTTATTTTTCTTTACAGCCCAACGACCTTCATTAGATTAGCCCACACTTCTGAATCTGAGCACTTCGTCGCACCATCCTCTCACCTACCAATACTTCTCCATCAGAGCATAAAAGGGTCCTCTTTAAGTCATTGTTCTTCAGCTCTCATTGTTTCCACCTAACAACTTTCTGGGTAGCCATCATTAGTAAGTACCACTGTCTGGTTTTTGGAATAAAATGAATCATGTGAAGTTATGGAGTAGACTACAAACCCACCATCACTCCTTCAACATAACCAACCGTATGAAGTTTTCCCTTCAAACACCCTGCGCCGCTGCTGCCACACTGACGGTGACGGCACCGCCGAGGTCGCCATCGACACCAGCACGTGATCACCACTCGTCTGCCGTGACTGGTCCGGTGGAGGGGGGGGGGGGGGCGGCGGGATGGCCGTCATGCAACATTGCCACTCGGTCCGGCCGTCACGGTCACCTCGCAGTGACGCGGCACTCGGCGACAGCGGCCAACACAGGCTCTGAAGGAGGCTTGGGTCAGTCCAGAGAGTGACCGCAGGCCGTCCCGGCAGCGGACTTTGGACTCCATCCCCCGGGGCCGCCTGGTGCCTACGCCCGGCCGGCGAGCCCGGTGACTGACGCGCATCGGGAGAGTGATCATATTTAGATGGACGGCAATAAATTTCACCGTGCTCGTTATGATAATCGCACGCCATTCATGGAGGCGATTTGGGAATAGGTTCTCTTACTAATGCCAACTTCACATGCATCGGTGGCTATCTATTTATGCCGCATTGGTGATCTAAAGTTCGCCGGCATCTCCCGGCTTCTGAGTTAGTGATGCAAAGTTCAGCCCCAGGGAGTCGTCTGCGGACGCAACTTCGGTGGCAGAGCCCTCACTGTGTAACATCAGAACAGAAGTTTGTCTGGCTTATAACGACCTGAGCAACGGGGGCTTTACACCAGAGAGGCGAGATGTTGACCAGCCTTGGTGCGTTACAGTTACGCCGGGAGCACAGCGCGAGTGAACCCTCGCCTGAATTAGTTTTTTTTAGACGTTACGTTTAAACGTTGTGCCAATAGCTATGGCTCATGGCTTTCCACTTTTTTTCCTTTTTAGCTATGCATATTTAAGCAGGTAACGATAAAATGCTGTTTGGAATGTTTTACTTCAATGACCTTGATCAAGTGAAAACTGCTTTTTGTCATTTTTAGATTTATTCATTACGAGTATTTATTTTCTGTGAAGACCTACGAACATCTATATTACTATTTGAGGAGAGTGCGTCTGTCCGTTACCGAGGTCCCAACTTGGTGGTGCTTTGCGTGGACTACAGGCCAGACCGTTGCACCTAGCGCCCTGAAATTTGCACAACTTATAGATCAAGGATGCGCGACGTGCCTTTGAGGGGTCTCAGCTCGATCGGATTGATAGGGAGCGCGTGGCGCGTGCTCAAAAAGTGCAAATTCGCGTCATAGACTTTACATGTATAAATCGGCCTGCGAAATCGGGCGAAAACGACTAATTTTGGCCGACACGGGTCCAGTTCCCGTGCAATATCTTGGTGACCAGGGGTCCGACCGGCACGGGGAAAACAGCATCGTGTACAGAATTGAACGGGCTATTGAGTGGTGTGCAATGCAGAGGATAGCACGCGCCACGTGCACCGGAGAGGGCACTTTAATTTGAAAAATTGCAGTTTTTGAGGGATTTTGGAATTAATTTTATTTTTAGGTGACCGTTAAAAGGAGCGAGTTGAATCAACGCCTATTTGCAAGAGAAAGGTACCGCCTCTCATATAAAAATTGTGAAAAGCTGATTGATCCAAATCAAGGTGGTGCAAATCACAGGAGAAAATGGTGTTTGTCAATTTTGTGCCACTTTATTAATCACACGGGGTTTGCTGCATAACCTGATACCTTTGGCAATTGAATATGGTACCATTGGATAGAGCATTCAATTCTGTCCAATATTCACTCTTCATTTTTGCATGATTAGCAACAGTATCCTTAAAAATGTAAATGTTCCAAACCATTACATTGTCATTTTTAGCGAAATTCATCGATGGCCCTCAAAAGACTTCACGCCAGTTTTCGAATCATTCTAAAGGACAATCGAACGAAATGGATATTTACCAACCAAATCGACAGAGACCAACCCACGGGTCAAAAAATCCCCCCTTAGCGTTGCGGAGCACGCGGGTAACCCTAGTGATTCGACCGTTTGAGGATACAAGACTATTATGACTTATGAGTAACGTCGGTAGCCGTGCATTGGTGGCTGGAACTGACAGTTCTCTAGTTATATATAACATCATTATTTGAACAACTCGTCAGCCATACCCTCGTACCTTAGCTTCTCCTGGGAAATTAGCCGCAGATGAACCGTGGTCTTTTGAGTTATATTGTACCACTGCACAGAACGAAGTGACGTTGGTCGCAGCATTGAGAGATATGGGCGAGCAAATTTCCCGGTGTGCATCCACATTGCGCAGTGCGCACCTCACTTCTCTGCAACGAGTGGTAACTAGGATGCCTAAATTACACAGTAGGGGAGAGTGGGGCAAAGCGGCCACCCTAACGCTTCTCACGATGCCAACGCTTGATTTTTAAACTTGGAAAGATTCTTTCTATACCAATGTGATCCCTATTAAGTTGCCTTTTATTTCAACTGCGTTTTATTTCCAAAGGCGTTCACATATGAAAGATATTGACAAAGCTTTCAACCTATGCATATTGGCCACTTTGCCCCATACCCTGGGACAAAGCGGCCACCGGCGTCTTCTCAAGTCCCGATATGAGAAACAAAATAGCTGCCTCGTGTACGACTAGTGTACTTGATGGTGACAAGGTTAAGCGAGGATGGATGTTTACTTTATCATCTTCCACCTGTAGGTAAACAAAGAAAGGATTTTCATGAAAAAACATTTAATTGCATTATTTGGTAACTCATGCAACTGAAAAGTGGCCAAGATGAATGCATGATGACACATTTGAATATAAATAATGTTTTTTATCCAGATGGAAACAACTTATGGCCAATTGGGGGTGGCCACTTTGCCCCGGCCACTTTGCCCCGCGCATACCGTCCGAGACAAAAATATTCCAGCTGAGTTATTAGTGGGGTAGAAAACAATAAAATTGGTAGAATACATGAACGATAACCATGCAATGCATGGACAAGAACGCTTATAAAAATTCCAAACGGTTATGGAATAACATAGCATTTAACAATTGTAAACATAATTGGTAACCTGGCAAG
Source organism: Amphibalanus amphitrite (assembly GCF_019059575.1). Taxonomy (NCBI): domain Eukaryota; kingdom Metazoa; phylum Arthropoda; class Thecostraca; order Balanomorpha; family Balanidae; genus Amphibalanus; species Amphibalanus amphitrite. The sequence continues at coordinate 464,856 of NW_024881983.1, forward strand.
AAATGCTTTTCCGTGTTTCACAGAACAATGGTGATGGGCCTGAAACCCCGGTCCGGCTCATTCGAACGACCGTGAAGAGAAGTATAATTGGAAACCATAAATTGGAACTGACGCTAGCTATGAAGGGCTAAAACGATGGGTGGCCGTTTTGCTCCAAGTGGCCGCTTTGCCCCACTCTCCCCTACCGATGATAGCAGTAGAGGGCTCTGGACAGGTCATCGGTCACTCGAAAATTATACCCTATGCTCCAGATCGAAGCTTTTTTTACTTGTACTTAATGCAAACGGCGAAAATTATCATTATTACAATTTTGTTGTCAACTAGAAAAGACACAGGTCAACTTTCCTCGTTCTAAAGATCCATCTAGGAAGGTAAAACGGTATATCATAGTGTTGATTGTTGACTGTTGACTGTTGAGGGATCCATTTCCAGAGCTTTGTGAATCGAAACGAAGCTGCAGTACCTCCTGGATTAAGGTTTATCACTTACGAGTCGCACCTAGGGCTCACGTGGACCCCCATTTTGTACTGCGCCTATCTGGCGGTGCAGAAGTTTTCTTAGTTTGTTTTTAATAACGGTTATTCTTCTGAGCTGGCTGTGGGGTGTGTTTTCAGCCACCAGTGGGCCCAGCTCTGCAGTTGGAAGTGGATCTGTGCGTGGCAGATGTTTGCCTAGCTGAAGTTGGCTAGTCAGTTGTGGCCAACGGAGGACGTCGGAAGTTTAAAGCCGGTTGGAAGAAAAGAAGTTCGCTAGAAAATTGTAATGATACGCTAGGCTCGCCGAGAATCAGGAAAAGCTTTATTGGATACTAGGTCTCGCTAAAACAAACTCATCTTTTTTCATCATCAGTGCTAAAAGATTGAAACTCTCTTGCCTTCTTATTTAAAGACCTGAAAAAAACAGCAAATGTGCAATACGCATGCGATCCGAACGGCACATGAAACACTGCCTGGGTAATGTTAGGCATGACAATCAAAAGATAACCATCCAAAGAAAGACTTTATGATATCATAGTACTGCTTGGGTAATAGCAGGATGCATAATAAAAGCTTCTTCACATATAAGCATGGCTTCTAACGTAGGCGGCGGAACGAGGGGGCACCGGGGCACCGGGCCCCCTTTTGATTTTGGCATTTTAACATTAGCCCTATGGGCGTTGCATGGAAAGAATGGGACCAAAAGTCGGGAGTGCCCCCCCCCCCTTAACCCGCGCCCCGCTGGGCTATTCAGCCATACGCGCCCTGCTGGAGGGGGGCAGATTCTGCCCCCCCCTGTCTAACTTCCGAACCGATGGTCGTAGAAAGACGGGGAAAACGGCAATCGAAAGCTCTCAACAAGGCGGATCTTAAGAGCCCAAAATTTTTGCTTAAGTAGGTCAGAGGTCAGGTCAAGGTCAGGTCAAGGGTACAAAATGCAAGTTTCCACAGTATCGGCCTTACACCGTAGTTGCCGAAGAATGGACGAAGACTGATTGCCCAAAACGTGTTCTTAGACTACCAAGACAATATTCGTTGCATACAATGTCATTCAAAGGTCAAGGTCAAGGTCAGGTCAGGTCAGGTCAGGTCACCAAAAACAAAATATAGAAAAGGGCATGTGCGACACATGTTTTATGGGTCATTTTACTCATAGAATTCAATCGGCACACTCAATAAGTGATATGGACCACCTCTGGATGAATTTCAGGTCGAGTTCAGGTCAAGGTCAGGTAAAGTGAGGTCAAATTTTGAAGTTGGTTGTTCAGGCCTAAAATGGTGTCTATCTGATGCAATTTTTCACGGCGAATCGAATGGTGCTATTCTTATTTCCGTACGAGGTCTAGAACTTCCAAACAAATCATTTTTTACAAAAATTTTGTGTGTCGTGACGTAATAAAATTTTGAATAACTCCCACATTTTTGAACCGATTCTTCTAAAAATTGGTATGTAGGTGCACATAGACCACTTCTCTGACATATATTCCGGATTTTTCGATACACTCAAAATTTTGGATTTTATAATTATTTTCCCAAAAAAGTCAGTTTTTTGAAAAAAAAAATTGGGCCAAAATCCAAACTTTTCAAAAAACCGAGATAGCCATTTGATAGACAAAGTAGAATCACGTAAAACCTTTTTGATACGTCTTGATTCCCTTAAAAATGAAGATGTTAGCGTCGTTTGAAATTTTGCCGTTTTTGAGGCGAAAATGGCGAACATGACGTCACTAAAACGTCAATTTCTCAAAAAGTTTCCGACCGATTTCGCTCAAATTTTCAGGGAACGTGTCAAATTGATGTATGATAAGGTACTGGAGGTTTGACGTCGCTGGCGTAACGCGTTTAGAAGTTATTGGCGAAAAACGGGAGGGGGGGCAGATTCTGCCCCCCCCCCCCAGCGGGGCGCGGGTTAATTTAAGGTGTTTCGCCGCCACTGGCTCCTAAGACACGTGTGAAGCAGCGAGTCTGTCGACCAGGCAGCGTGAGAGAAGTTATATAAGGTCAGTCATCCCGGTGCGTCGGTAGTTTCTGGCTGTCGGCAGCTACTTAACACGTCACTTCAGCCGAGAGTTTGGCTGGAAACTTGGCGCTATATGCATGCTCTGGGAGTTTGCCCACAGGCGTCAAGGTACTCCCTCCTGAGAGTTAGAAAGCATCAACTCGTCACAGTTGAGAAGTTTCCTAACAATAACAACTATGTCAAACTCCTTACTGAGACTAAGATCACTGCGTTGCTCAAACGCTGACCTGAAAACTCAGTCAGCAGCTGATGCTTATCCGTCATCCCTTGAGGAATCAGCCAGAATATATTCTGGCGAACTCGCAGAACGCATGGCTATAGCCATGCGTTCTGCGAGCCATGCGTTCTGCGAGTTCGCCCAGTAGCATACAAGTCTGCGTCTGCCAAAGTTGGCCCGGAAGTGTCCTCACGTTCCGTTCTGAGAGTTTGTCCCTTCTAACTTCATCGCCTCTCATTCTGAGAGTCCGGCTAGCTCGCTCCCACCGCCGTTGTGTGCGCAGTGTATTACCACTCGAGGTATGATGAGTCTGACGCACGGAATACACGCGATGCATGCGTCAGACACGCGGCGTCTCTGATACTTGGCATGCAGCCGGGTGCTTCGCCAGTCTCAGACGCCCACCGATGACGTCACGATCAGCTGACGGCGGGCGCAGACTGATTCTGCGTAGAGTCTGTATACGCTGTAGTGCCAGATTGACCGGGCAAATCATCAGCTGGGCCGGCCGGAAGCGGCGCGGGCCAACCCTGCGGAGGAGATGACGTCCCCTGTGGAGGAGCTGACGTCCCGCGCCTCGACCGGCCGGCCGACCAAGCGGCTGGCGGTCGCCCAGCCGCGCCGGCCCGTTTATTATCAGTCAGGTGGCGTCGCAGCCGACTCCGAAATATCCCCTCCCAGCCCCTCACTGCCGACGTGGGCCCATCCTACGGTCGTAGAGGGCCTCGAAAGAGGATAAATGCCTACATGATCATTCACAGTAAGATCATTTACGAAGACAAATATATCACCATTGGGCGTGCAAGGACAAAATAGAATGTTTTAAATAGGTATCTGAACTACCTACATATTAATTTCAAAGTAAATCTTCTTTTGTCCTGAAAGCACAGTTTTGGTTCTACGATATACATTTTGAGTAATCACGTCTTTCGATTGCATGCGCACAAATGGGGAGAGATATTCGATATTTCACACCCTGCAAACTCAGCAACGGTCAGTATTTTTTTTTAATAATCTGGGTGCGACATTGACCTGATGCCTGACGTGATATGTGCAGCACTATAACTTATGTAACTACCTTCAGCTTTGAAAATTTACTTACTTAAATGATTTTAAGACTTTTTGCAGCTTCAACCATTTAGTTGATTCCATCACGGTCATATTCCGTAGACCGTAATCCTGTTGTTACCACAGTAACTATTACCAACATAGGTACGCATCGTGCGGATAGATCTTTGTATCCAACCCATACAAACGATATTTTGGTACACCGGCATTAGTGAGGGAAAGGCGGCTAAACTTTGTTACTCACTCATCGCTACCGCAATAGGTTTTTGCAATGCCATGATAAAGAAAAGACGACCGAAAATGCCAATGAACATGCCACAATATACAATACACATTAGGCATCTACGTACAAATAGCAGAGTCAACTATCAGTTCCCATTTCTACGAAGACTGGAATATCAAAAGGTTTTCTATTTGTCCTGCTTTAATTTCGTGGCCTTTGAACTGACTGTCGACAATATTGTGGCTGAGAGATTATTCATACTCGGATGCATCTGACAGACAGGATGTTAATTAAATGCCTGCGGGATGACGCTCTCTTTGAACTAGAGTTTGGCTCCCGTCTATTTGCAGATACCGCGTGTTTCCCATTAAACTCGCATCAGATGTGTTTTGGAGCTTTTTTTTGACATCCTTCCTTAGCTACAAGGTCAACATGAGTAGATGATACCTAGGAAATATAAATAGTTTTTTTTTTTTTGTTTATCGAGGATTGTGAAACAATGTGATATGTAAACAAATGTGATATGTGTGTTCATGTAAAACTCAATGAACAAAAGTTAATGCCAGACTTAGCATTTAAAGGGACCCTCCCACCTTAACATTAGATTTGAGTTGAGATAGCCAAAATGGGTCCCTGGCTCACAATTACCGGTTTCGGAACTCACAACATCGAGAAATGCCTTAAATCGGAAATATTGAATTTCAAAATTGCGCATTTTGATTCAGAGGGGATAATGCTTAGGAATACCCCTCTGAATGTGTGACGTCAGCGCAAATATCTAACGATTTTTAAATGTTTGACTAAAACGTTTTGTAGCACGCGGTGGTATATGCTATTTGCGCGCAACATCTGCCGCAAACGCCGCACTTCTAAAATAAAGTCGCTAGAAACAGCGGAGATCCCAAAAAAGTAAACAAAAGTAAAAGTCTAATATCTTGAAAACCGCGGTGAATATTTTTCGGTGAAATTTGGTAGATATTCGTTTTCGCTCTTTTTGAACCGAGCGACATCACTTTCATGCCAATTCATAAACTTTTTTACTTAAAGGGACCCTCCCACCTTCAAAAAAGTTTATGAATTGGCATGAAAGTGATGTCGCTCGGTTCAGAAAGAGCGAAAACGAATATCTACCAAATTTCACCGAAAATATTCACCGGTTTTCAAGATATTTGACTTTTACTTTTGTTTACTTTTTTGGGATCTCCGCTGTTTCTAGCGACTTTATTTTAGAAGTGCGGCGTTTGCGGCAGATGTTGCGCGCAAATAGCATATACCACCGCGTGCTACAAAACGTTTTAGTCAAACATTTAAAAATCGTTAGATATTTGCGCTGACGTCACACATTCAGAGGGGTATTCCTAAGCATTAGCCCCTCTGAATCAAAATGCTGCAATTTTGAAATTCAATATTTCCGATTTAAGGCATTTCTCGATGTTGTGAGTGCCGAAACCGGTAATTGTGAGCCAGGGACCCCATTTTGGCTATCTCAACTCAAATTTAGCGTGTCCTCCGATCAACTCCTCTCCCTGTTTGGCTGTGAAAGGCCGTCAACACCCGGGTTTATCTTCGCCTCCAGCTCTGTGCGAGCCACCGCTTCGTCAAACCCGGGTGGACGACGAGGGTCGTTTGGGAACAAAGGACAGGACGGTGATGATGGGGATGGTGGGTGGGCAAACACTCCGCGCACCCCTTGTACACCGCGGCTCGGCTCACACTGCGCGTGTTATCGGCCGACCACGGCGGGGCCGCCGCGGTTCTGTTTGTTCTTCTCCACCCTTCTCGTTATCGCCCCCCCCCCTCCCCTCCCCCTTCCCTGGACCCCACTGGCTCGGTGTCGCGTCGTGTCACGTCGGCCCGCTAATCACGATTCAACGTCCCGTTAATGCTTGATTAGCGTGTCCTCCGATCAACTCCTCTCCCTGTTTGGCTGTGAAAGGCCGTCAACACCCGGGTTTATCTTCGCCTCCAGCTCTGTGCGAGCCACCGCCAAACACCCCAAAGGAACCAAGGGTATGTGTATTCATACTAGATTATGCGCGCGTGTCCCGTTCACAGGGTTCACAGGCGGTACCTGTCAGCACGTGGGTTCCACGGCTCGGGTCCTGTAGGTACTCCGCCACACACGATGGGGGCCGGACCGGACACTGGGCCGCCTGTGGCCGCAGCCGCCGGAAACCGCGCCAAGTCGTGCCGACTGAGCGCGTCGGCCGCGCCGTTCTCTTTCGTTGCCACGTACTCGACGGATACAGCGAACTCATGGAACGCCGTCCAGAACAGGGGCTGACGCAGCAGCGCTATAATCAGTGGCGACCCCGACCATCCCCTCCCCCAGACCCCCACCACCCCCATGTTATCGGACCGGATCAGCACGCGGTGCCCGCCCCATCTCTCTCCCCACACCAAACATGCCACCATGACGGGGATGAGCTCCAGCCACGTCATGGATGGCGCGGCGTCACACTGCCGCTCGCGGGGCCACTCCATCATCCACCATTCGTCTCCGTGCCACGCCCCCATCCCCCGACGTGAGCTGTCCGTGTTCATCACAATACAGTGGTCGTACTCGCCCGGTGGCGGGGGGGGGGGGGAATGCCGTACCACATCGGCAAAAAGTGGCCCACCACCGTAAAACCGCCCGTACATCGGCCGTGATCCGCACCCGGCGGTTCGGTCCGCTAACAGAGTGCGCCGCATCTAGCAGGCGTCTAGTGAACGCCCTCCCCGGCGGGACGTACTTGCTGGCGTGCACGAGCGTCCCACCACCGACAGCAGTTCCCGCTGTGTGCATTTCTGTCGCCCGAGCAGTGTCTTTAGTAACTCCTGGGTGCCCACTAGCTTGGCGTCTGGCAACGCTAGGGGTCTAGGGTGTTTCTGTGTCTATCACAACCCGAGAAGCTCCATCCGTGTTGATGGCGGGGCGCGTTTCCGCTCGGCCAGCGGCACGCCCACTTCCGCACAAATGTCTCGCAGTCTCATACGCTACGTCGGCACTGTCCGATACTCCGCGCCCTACCCCGAAGAAGTCATCTAAATAATTGCGTATATACACGTCCGATGTCTGATCCTGGAACACATAGGCGCAAGCATGTGGCAAAATCATTGAAAACCCATGGACTGCTTCTAGCCTCAATGGCAGACAAACCTGGTAGTATAGTAAACCGTCCCAACAGAACCCCAGTAGCGCCCACTGGCCGGGCCGGACAGGTATAAGTTTGAATGCATTTTTAACATCGGTCTTGAACAGCAAGGTCCCGGCGCCTCCAGCTAGGAGAATCGACCGCACGGCCTCGTCGAATGATGTGTACGTCACACGAAACTCGTCTGGGTCTAACCCGGCGTTGACCCCGACATCTCTCGACTGTGATAGATCTAAAATGAGCCGCACTTCGCCATTAGGTTTATCGCGCGCACTCAACGGGTTCACTATCATGTTCGGCAGCGGTGGAGCATGGAACGGTCCCCGTGTCGTACCGTCCGCGACCTCTCGCCGAATGGCTGCCGTCACCCCGGCACGGCGCCGTTCGGCGGACTGATTGTTTTTCGCGAAACGGCCCCGCGCCGCACCGCGGTATCCAATGTCAGCCCCGTGCCGGAACCGCCCAACGACAGTTTCTCTGGCATCGACCATTGTCCACAGCCTGTCGCTTGGCTTCCACCCTTCTGCACTGTCGACGGCGTAGGATCATGCACGAGTCTAATTATGAATACGCCCCCGAAGTCACGCCTAGGATCGCAGTACCACAGCCTGCCGTGCCGGGCTATCTGCTGTTTGCACTTGCCTGACCGGCCCCGCGCCGGCGCCGCGGTGTGCGTTATGAGTCACTCGAGGTCGTCTTTCCGCGCGTCCGCCCGCTCGGCCGCACGTTCCCTTATCCATGTCGCCGCACCCCCCCCCCTTCTCTCTCTCTCTCTCTCTCTCTCTCTCTCTCTCTCTCTCTCTCTCTCTCTCTCTCTCTCTCTCTCTCTCTCTCTCTCTCTCTCTCTCTCTCTCTCCTCTCTCTCTCTCTCTCTCTTCTCCCTCCTCTCTCTCTCTCTTCCGCCTCCTCCTCTCTCTCTCTCTCCTCTCTCTCTCTCTCTCCTCTCCCTCCTCTCCTTCTCTTTCCTCCCTCCCCTCCTCTCCGTCCGTCCCAGGCCATGTCCCTCCCTTGTTCGTCGGTTTGTCGGCGGTGTAGCTTTTATCACCGCTACGGCCGCCCAGGCCGTAAGCAAATAGCACCACTGGGTCCACAGATTCCCTCATGTCCGGCTTTCGCGTTTGACGCGAGCACTAGTCAGCGAGTTTGCCGCGCTGCGTTTCTGCTGGGCTATACGCGTTGAACTTGGCATGTCTGGCAGGCGCCGCTATTGCGCCAGGTATATATCGATACCATACCGAGGCCGCGATGACATGCACACGCACCGACCAGTTGGCGACATGTTGACCCTGTTAATGTCATCTAGACCGCCTTGCCGACGCCGGGTCTAAGCCAACAGAAATGTGACGCCCACACCACGTGGTCAGAGTATAACCGGATCCAGTCATTCCAGCCGGTGGTCCAACCTACATACACTAACCGTCGCGTTCACTGCCTTGCTGGGGGAGAGCCGGCGCCGGCCGAGACGAGACGACGAGTCGGCCGTTTGGGGTGACGTCCTTGAGGCTCGCTTTGGCGGAGCTTAATGACGTCCCATTGGCGACCGAACTGGTCTGATGACCTGGGCATTCCAGCCCAATCAGGAGCCGGACGGCAGGGGAGGGGGGGGGGGTCCAACTGACCCCTTCCCCACACGCTAGACGCAACAGAACGCCGCACACGGACGAGGGATATGATAGGTGTACGGATCAGGCTCATTCGAAAGCCCGACCCATCAGTATCACAAGCGGCGGCCGCCGCCGCGACGGGACAGTGACGACCTGCAGTTGTGCAGTTACATTCCGACTTAGCGTTGGAAACGGTCTAACATGAGCCTTCTTGCTGATACGTGCCCTGTGGAAAGACCGCAGTCGACACAGCCAGCCGGGAACCACCGCGGCACGTCAGCGTGACACTCACCATATCAATCCGCCTAGCGCTCAAAGCCAGCCGAAATCGGGGCGCCCGGGGCACCCGGCTAGCCGACATACAATGCATCTCTGCACGGCTGCGTGACACTGACTGGGACGGTCTATTCTGCGCACACACCCAGTCTGGAATCCATCACTGCACCGCAGAGTGACACTGACTATTTCGATCTACCCGATGCACATGTCCAGCCAAGTGTATCTCCCTCCCCCCCCCCCACCCCACCCTCCGTTATGACCGGCCCCTCCCCAGAACCCAGCCGCCGCTGGAGACCGCTCCCAACGCCCCATCTCCCCTCCCTGGGCCTCGGCACGGCCGACCTGTTTGTCTTAGCGCGCAGCTGCGTGCCCTCAAACTCTCCCTCTCTGCTCTCCCACCCTCCGCTATCGTCCCGACCGGTCGTAAGCTCCAATATTTGCTCAGCCGCGACAACACCTCGCTGACGGCGCCTCGTCTTTATCACCTCGGCGTATGCCGTCTAGTGGTGTTAGTTGCAGAAAATGTATGTCCAATGTCCGTCCAATTCCAATGCTTACGCCGATTTCCGTCCAAAATGTTTAAGCTAGCCATTTGTCCAAAGATGTCCGAAACCTACGCAATAGTTTACACTTAACACTGTTATCTTTTTTTATGTTTTTAGCAGCTTTAATGTGTTAATCATCTCAAAGGCTGATTTTCTATTCGCCAATCAGTGTTAACCACGATTGCTTTATAGAAATGCTGAGGTGTAGCAATGATTGTCCAAAGTTGTCCAAACCTGCGTCATTGTCCAACCGAATTCCGGATTGGACATTGGACAAAATCGGAAATCCACAGATTCAAGCTACGATTGACACCACTAAATTGCCGTCTCACCCAATGCCGCCGCGCCCCGATGGAGGCCATTAGATACCCGCCCCTCTCCTATACGTGCCCGCCTGTTCTGGATCAGTTCGCACCATTACCTGCCGGGTAGAACTCGCGAGTTACGTCACGTGTCAGGTCATACCCGTCGTCGGGCCAGATATGGCTCGACGGGGACCACAGTTGCCAGGTCCTCCTGTGCACACGGCATGTACTGATCAGGTCTCACGTCGGCCGTGGCCATGACACGACGGGGACCACAGTTGCCAGGCTCCTGTCACACGGCATACGGATCAGGTCACACCCGTCGGCCGTGGCCATGGCACGACGGGGACCACAGTTGCCAGGTCTCCTGTGCACACGGCATATACGGATCAGGTCACACCCGTCGGCCGTGGCCATGACACGACGGGGACCACAGTGCCAGGTCTCCTGTGCACACGGCATATACGGATCAGGTCACACCCGTCGGCCGTGGCCATGACACGACGGGGACCACAGTTGCCAGGTCATCCTGTTCACACGGCATGTACGGATCAGGTCACACCCGTCGGCCGTGGCCATGACCGACGGGGACCACAGTTGCCAGGTCATCCTGTTCACACGGCATGTACGGATCAGGTCACACCCGTCGGCCGTGGCCATGACACGACGGGGACCACAGTTGCCAGGTCCTCCTGTGCACACGGCATATACGGATCAGGTCACACCCGTCGGCCGTGGCCATGCACGACGGGGACCACAGTTGCCAGGTCATCCTGTTCACACGGCATGTACGGATCAGGTCACACCCGTCGGCCGTGGCCATGACACGACGGGGACCACAGTTGCCAGGTCATCCTGTTCACACGGCATGTACGGATCAGGTCACACCCGTCGGCCGTGGCCATGACACGACGGGGACCACAGTTGCCAGGTCATCCTGTTCACACGGCATGTACGGATCAGGTCACACCCGTCGGCCGTGGCCATGACACGACGGGGGACCTGATCCCATGCCGTGTGAACAGGATGACCTGGCAACTGTGGTCCCCGTCGTGTCATGGCCACGGCCGACGGGTGTGACTGATCCGTACATGCCGTGTGAACAGGATGACCTGGCAACTGTGGTCCCCGTCGTGTCATGGCCACGGCCGACGGGTGTGACCTGATCCGTACATGCCGTGTGAACAGGATGACCTGGCCACTGTGGTCCCCGTCGTGCCGTGGCCACGGCCGACGGGTGTGACCTGATCCGTATATGCCGTGTGCACAGGAGGACCTGGCAACTGTGGTCCCCGTCGTGTCATGGCCACGGCCGACGGGTGTGACCTGATCCGTACATGCCGTGTGAACAGGATGACCTGGCAACTGTGGTCCCCGTCGGGTCATGGCCACGGCCGACGGGTGTGACCTGATCCGTACATGCCGTGTGAACAGGATGACTGGCAACTGTGGTCCCCGTCGTGTCATGGCCACGGCCGACGGGTGTGACCTGATCCGTATATGCCGTGTGCACAGGAGGACCTGGCACTCTGTGGTCCCGTCGTGTCATGGCCACGGCCGACGGGTGTGACCTGATCCGTATATGCCGTGTGCACAGGAGGACCTGGCAACTGTGGTCCCCGTCGGGCCATGGCCACGGCCGACGGGTGTGACCTGATCCGTACATGCCGTGTGAACAGGATGACTGGCAACTGTGGTCCCCGTCGTGTCATGGCCACGGCCGACGGGTGAGACCTGATCAGTACATGCCGTGTGCACAGGAGGACCTGGCAACTGTGGTCCCCGTCGAGCCATATCTGGCCCGACGACGGGTATGACCTGACACGTGACGTAACTCGCGAGTTCTACCCGGCAGGTAATGGTGCGAACTGATCCAGAACAGGCGGGCACGTATAGGAGAGGGGCGGGTATCTAATGGCCTCCATCGGGGCGCGGCGGCATTGGGTGAGACGGCAATTTAGTGGTGTCAATCGTAGCTTGAATCTGTGGATTTCCGATTTTGTCCAATGTCCAATCCGGAATTCGGTTGGACAATGACGCAGGTTTGGGCAACTTTGGACAATCATTGCTACACCTCAGCATTTCTATAAAGCAATCGTGGTTAACACTGATTGGCGAATAGAAAGATCAGCCTTTGAGATGATTAACACATTAAAGCTGCTAAAAATACATAAAAAAAGATAACAGTGTTAAGTGTAAACTATTGCGTAGGTTTCGGACATCTTTGGACAAATGGCTAGCTTAAACATTTTGGACGGAAATCGGCGTAAGCATTGGAATTGGACGGACATTGGACATACATTTCTGCAACTAACACCACTAGACGGCATACGCCGAGGTGATAAAGACGAGGCGCCGTCAGCGAGGTGTGTCGCGGCTGAGCAAATATTGGAGCTTACGACCGGTCGGGACGATAGCGGAGGGTGGGGGAGAGCAGAGAGGGAGAGTTTGAGGGCACGCAGCTGCGCGCTAAGACAAACAGGTCGGCCGTGCCGAGGCCCAGGGAGGGGAGATGGGGCGTTGGGAGCGGTCTCCAGCGGCGGCTGGGTTCTGGGGAGGGGCCGGTCATAACGGAGGGTGGGGGTGGGGGGGGGGAGGGAGATACACTTGGTGGACATGTGCATCGGGTAGATCGAAATAGTCAGTGTCACTCTGCGGTGCAGTGATGGATTCCAGACTGGGTGTGTGCGCAGAATAGACCGTCCCAGTCAGTGTCACGCAGCCGTGCAGAGATGCATTGTATGTCGGCTAGCCGGGTGCCCCGGGCGCCCCGATTCGGCTGGCTTTGAGCGCTAGGCGGATTGATATGGTGAGTGTCACGCTGACGTGCCGCGGTGGTTCCGGCTGGCTGTGTCGACTGCGGTCTTTCCACAGGGCACGTATCAGCAAGAAGGCTCATGTTAGACCGTTTCCAACGCTAAGTCGGAATGTAACTGCAAACTGCAGGTCGTCACTGTCCCGTCGCGGCGGCGGCCGCCGCTTGTGATACTGATGGGTCGGGCTTTCGAATGAGCCTGATCCGTACACCTATCATATCCTCGTCCGTGTGCGGCGTTCTGTTGCGTCTAGCGTGTGGGGAAGGGGTCAGTTGGACCCCCCCCCCTCCCCCTGCCGTCCGGCTCCTGATTGGGCTGGAATGCCCAGGTCATCAGACCAGTTCGGTCGCCAATGGGACGTCATTAAGCTCCGCCAAAGCGAGCCTCAAGGACGTCACCCCAAACGGCCGACTCGTCTCGTCTCGTCTCGGCCGGCGCCGGCTCTCCCCAGCAAGGCAGTGAACACGCGACGGTTAGTGTATGTAGGTTGGACCACCGGCTGGAATGACTGGATCCGGTTATACTCTGACCACGTGGTGTGGGCGTCACATTTCTGTTGGCTTAGACCCGGCGTCGGCAAGGCGGTCTAGATGACATTAACAGGGTCAACATGTCGCCAACTGGTCGGTGCGTGTGCATGTCATCGCGGCCTCGGTATGGTATCGATATATACCTGGCGCAATAGCGGCGCCTGCCAGACATGCCAAGTTCAACGCGTATAGCCCAGCAGAAACGCAGCGCGGCAAACTCGCTGACTAGTGCTCGCGTCAAACGCGAAAGCCGGACATGAGGGGAATCTGTGGACCCAGTGGTGCTATTTGCTTACGGCCTGGGCGGCCGTCGCGGTGATAAAAGCTACACCGCCGACAAACCGACGAACAAGGAGGGACAATGGCCTGGGACGGACGGAGAGGAGGGGAGGGGAGGAAAGAGGAGAGGAGAGGAGAGGAGAGGAGAGAGAGAGAGAGGAGAGAGAGAGAGGAGAGAGGAGGGCGGAGGAGAGAGGGAGGAGAGAGAGGGAGAGAGAGGGAGAGGGAGAGGAGAGAGAGGAGGAGAGAGAGAGAGAGAGAGAGAGGAGAGAGAGGGAGAGCGGAGGAGGAGAGAGGAGAGAGAGAGAGGAGGAGAGGAGAGAAGAGAGAGAGAGGAGGGATAGAGAGAGGAGAGAGAGAGAGAGAAGAGAGAGAGAGAGAGAGAGAGAGAGAGAGAGAGAGAGAGAGAGAGAGAGAAGGGGGGGGGGGGGTGCGGCGACATGGATAAGGGAACGTGCGGCCGAGCGGGCGGACGCGCGGAAAGACGACCTCGAGTGACTAAACGCACACCGCGGCGCCGGCGCGACGGGCCGGTCAGGCAAGTGCAAACAGCAGATAGCCCGGCACGGCAGGCTGTGGTACTGCGATCCTAGGCGTGACTTCGGGGGCGTATTCATAATTAGACTCGTGCATGATCCTACGCCGTCGACAGTGCAGAAGGGTGGAAGCCAAGCGACAGGCTGTGGACAATGGTCGATGCCAGAGAAACTGTCGTTGGGCGGTTCCGGCACGGGGCTGACATTGGATACCGCGGTGCGGCGCGGGGCCGTTTCGCGAAAAACAATCAGTCCGCCGAACGGCGCCGTGCTGGGGTGACGGCAGCCATTCGGCGAGAGGTCGCGGACGGTACGACACGGGGACCGTTCCATGCTCTGCACCGCTGCCGAACATGATAGTGAACCCGTTGAGTGCGCGCGATAAACCTAATGGCGAAGTGCGGCTCATTTTAGATCTATCACAGTCGAGAGATGTCGGGGTCAACGCCGGGTTAGACCCAGACGAGTTTCGTGTGACGTACACATCATTCGACGAGGCCGTGCGGTCGATTCTCCTAGCTGGAGGCGCCGGGACCTTGCTGTTCAAGACCGATGTTAAAAATGCATTCAAACTTATACCTGTCCGGCCCGGCCAGTGGGCGCTACTGGGGTTCTGTTGGGACGGTTTACTATACTACCAGGTTTGTCTGCCATTGAGGCTAGAAGCAGTCCATGGGTTTTCAATGATTTTGCCACATGCTTGCGCCTATGTGTTCCAGGATCAGACATCGGACGTGTATATACGCAATTATTTAGATGACTTCTTCGGGGTAGGGCGCGGAGTATCGGACAGTGCCGACGTAGCGTATGTGAGACTGCGAGACATTTGTGCGGAAGTGGGCGTGCCGCTGGCCGAGCGGAAACGCGCCCCGCCATCAACACGGATGGAGCTTCTCGGGTTGTGATAGACACAGAAACACCCTAGACACCCTAGCGTTGCCAGACGCCAAGCTAGTGGGCACCCAGGAGTTACTAAAGACACTGCTCGGGCGACAGAAATGCACACAGCGGGAACTGCTGTCGGTGGTGGGACGCCTCGTGCACGCCAGCAAGTACGTCCCGCCGGGGAGGGCGTTCACTAGGACGCCTGCTAGATGCGGCGCACTCTGTTAGCGGACCGAACCGCCGGGTGCGGATCACGGCCGATGTACGGGCGGTTTTACGGTGGTGGGCCACTTTTTGCCGATGTGGTACGGCATTCCCCCCCCCCCGCCACCGGGCGAGTACGACCACTGTATTGTGATGAACACGGACAGCTCACGTCGGGGGATGGGGGCGTGGCACGGAGACGAATGGTGGATGATGGAGTGGCCCCGCGAGCGGCAGTGTGACGCCGCGCCATCCATGACGTGGCTGGAGCTCATCCCCGTCATGGTGGCATGTTTGGTGTGGGGAGAGAGATGGGGCGGGCACCGCGTGCTGATCCGGTCCGATAACATGGGGGTGGTGGGGGTCTGGGGGAGGGGATGGTCGGGGTCGCCACTGATTATAGCGCTGCTGCGTCAGCCCCTGTTCTGGACGGCGTTCCATGAGTTCGCTGTATCCGTCGAGTACGTGGCAACGAAAGAGAACGGCGCGGCCGACGCGCTCAGTCGGCACGACTTGGCGCGGTTTCCGGCGGCTGCGGCCACAGGCGGCCCAGTGTCCGGTCCGGCCCCCATCGTGTGTGGCGGAGTACCTACAGGACCCGAGCCGTGGAACCCACGTGCTGACAGGTACCGCCTGTGAACCCTGTGAACGGGACACGCGCGCATAATCTAGTATGAATACACATACCCTTGGTTCCTTTGGGGTGTTTGGCGGTGGCTCGCACAGAGCTGGAGGCGAAGATAAACCCGGGTGTTGACGGCCTTTCACAGCCAAACAGGGAGAGGAGTTGATCGGAGGACACGCTAATCAAGCATTAACGGGACGTTGAATCGTGATTAGCGGGCCGACGTGACACGACGCGACACCGAGCCAGTGGGGTCCAGGGAAGGGGGAGGGGGAGGGGGGGGGGCGATAACGAGAAGGGTGGAGAAGAACAAACAGAACCGCGGCGGCCCCGCCGTGGTCGGCCGATAACACGCGCAGTGTGAGCCGAGCCGCGGTGTACAAGGGGTGCGCGGAGTGTTTGCCCACCCACCATCCCCATCATCACCGTCCTGTCCTTTGTTCCCAAACGACCCTCGTCGTCCACCCGGGTTTGACGAAGCGGTGGCTCGCACAGAGCTGGAGGCGAAGATAAACCCGGGTGTTGACGGCCTTTCACAGCCAAACAGGGAGAGGAGTTGATCGGAGGACACGCTAAATTTGAGTTGAGATAGCCAAAATGGGGTCCCTGGCTCACAATTACCGGTTTCGGCACTCACAACATCGAGAAATGCCTTAAATCGGAAATATTGAATTTCAAAATTGCAGCATTTTGATTCAGAGGGGCTAATGCTTAGGAATACCCCTCTGAATGTGTGACGTCAGCGCAAATATCTAACGATTTTTAAATGTTTGACTAAAACGTTTTGTAGCACGCGGTGGTATATGCTATTTGCGCGCAACATCTGCCGCAAACGCCGCACTTCTAAAATAAAGTCGCTAGAAACAGCGGAGATCCCAAAAAAGTAAACAAAAGTAAAAGTCAAATATCTTGAAAACCGGTGAATATTTTTCGGTGAAATTTGGTAGATATTCGTTTTCGCTCTTTCTGAACCGAGCGACATCACTTTCATGCCAATTCATAAACTTTTTTGAAGGTGGGAGGGTCCCTTTAAGTAAAAAAGTTTATGAATTGGCATGAAAGTGATGTCGCTCGGTTCAAAAAGAGCGAAAACGAATATCTACCAAATTTCACCGAAAAATATTCACCGCGGTTTTCAAGATATTAGACTTTTACTTTTGTTTACTTTTTTGGGATCTCCGCTGTTTCTAGCGACTTTATTTTAGAAGTGCGGCGTTTGCGGCAGATGTTGCGCGCAAATAGCATATACCACCGCGTGCTACAAAACGTTTTAGTCAAACATTTAAAAATCGTTAGATATTTGCGCTGACGTCACACATTCAGAGGGGTATTCCTAAGCATTAGCCCCTCTGAATCAAAATGCTGCAATTTTGAAATTCAATATTTCCGATTTAAGGCATTTCTCGATGTTGTGAGTTCCGAAACGGTAATTGTGAGCCAGGGACCCCATTTTGGCTATCTCAACTCAAATCTAATGTTAAGGTGGGAGGGTCCCTTTAAATGCTAAGTCTGGCATTAACTTTTGTTCATTGAGTTTTACATGAACACACATATCACATTTGTTTACATATCACATTGTTTCACAATCCTCGATAAACAAAAAAAAAAAAACTATATTTATATTTCCTAGGTATCATCTACTCATGTTGACCTTGTAGCTAAGGAAGGATGTCAAAAAAAAGCTCCAAAACACATCTGATGCGAGTTTAATGGGAAACACGCGGTATCTGCAAATAGACGGGAGCCAAACTCTAGTTCAAAGAGAGCGTCATCCCGCAGGCATTTAATTAACATCCTGTCTGTCAGATGCATCCGAGTATGAATAATCTCTCAGCCACAATATTGTCGACAGTCAGTTCAAAGGCCACGAAATTAAAGCAGGACAAATAGAAAACCTTTTGATATTCCAGTCTTCGTAGAAATGGGAACTGATAGTTGACTCTGCTATTTGTACGTAGATGCCTAATGTGTATTGTATATTGTGGCATGTTCATTGGCATTTTCGGTCGTCTTTTCTTTATCATGGCATTGCAAAGAACCTATTGCGGTAGCGATGAGTGAGTAACAAAGTTTAGCCGCCTTTCCCTCACTAATGCCGGTGTACCAAAATATCGTTTGTATGGGTTGGATACAAAGATCTATCCGCACGATGCGTACCTATGTTGGTAATAGTTACTGTGGTAACAACAGGATTACGGTCTACGGAATATGACCGTGATGGAATCAACTAAATGGTTGAAGCTGCAAAAAGTCTTAAAATCATTTAAGTAAGTAAATTTTCAAAGCTGAAGGTAGTTACATAAGTTATAGTGCTGCACATATCACGTCAGGCATCAGGTCAATGTCGCACCCAGATTATTAAAAAAAAATACTGACCGTTGCTGAGTTTGCAGGGTGTGAAATATCGAATATCTCTCCCCATTTTGTGCGCATGCAATCGAAAGACGTGATTACTCAAAATGTATATCGTAGAACCAAAACTGTGCTTTCAGGACAAAAGAAGATTTACTTTGAAATTAATATGTAGGTAGTTCAGATACCTATTTAAAACATTCTATTTTGTCCTTGCACGCCCAATGGTGATATATTTGTCTTCGTAAATGATCTTACTGTGAATGATCATGTAGGCATTTATCCTCTTTCGAGGCCCTCTACGACCGTAGGATGGGCCCACGTCGGCAGTGAGGGGCTGGGAGGGGATATTTCGGAGTCGGCTGCGACGCCACCTGACTGATAATAAACGGGCCGGCGCGGCTGGGCGACCGCCAGCCGCTTGGTCGGCCGGCCGGTCGAGGCGCGGGACGTCAGCTCCTCCACAGGGGACGTCATCTCCTCCGCAGGGTTGGCCCGCGCCGCTTCCGGCCGGCCCAGCTGATGATTTGCCCGGTCAATCTGGCACTACAGCGTATACAGACTCTACGCAGAATCAGTCTGCGCCCGCCGTCAGCTGATCGTGACGTCATCGGTGGGCGTCTGAGACTGGCGAAGCACCCGGCTGCATGCCAAGTATCAGAGACGCCGCGTGTCTGACGCATGCATCGCGTGTATTCCGTGCGTCAGACTCATCATACCTCGAGTGGTAATACACTGCGCACACAACGGCGGTGGGAGCGAGCTAGCCGGACTCTCAGAATGAGAGGCGATGAAGTTAGAAGGGACAAACTCTCAGAACGGAACGTGAGGACACTTCCGGGCCAACTTTGGCAGACGCAGACTTGTATGCTACTGGGCGAACTCGCAGAACGCATGGCTCGCAGAACGCATGGCTATAGCCATGCGTTCTGCGAGTTCGCCAGAATATATTCTGGCTGATTCCTCAAGGGATGACGGATAAGCATCAGCTGCTGACTGAGTTTTCAGGTCAGCGTTTGAGCAACGCAGTGATCTTAGTCTCAGTAAGGAGTTTGACATAGTTGTTATTGTTAGGAAACTTCTCAACTGTGACGAGTTGATGCTTTCTAACTCTCAGGAGGGAGTACCTTGACGCCTGTGGGCAAACTCCCAGAGCATGCATATAGCGCCAAGTTTCCAGCCAAACTCTCGGCTGAAGTGACGTGTTAAGTAGCTGCCGACAGCCAGAAACTACCGACGCACCGGGATGACTGACCTTATATAACTTCTCTCACGCTGCCTGGTCGACAGACTCGCTGCTTCACACGTGTCTTAGGAGCCAGTGGCGGCGAAACACCTTAAATTAACCCGCGCCCCGCTGGGGGGGGGGGGCAGAATCTGCCCCCCCTCCCGTTTTTCGCCAATAACTTCTAAACGCGTTACGCCAGCGACGTCAAACCTCCAGTACCTTATCATACATCAATTTGACACGTTCCCTGAAAATTTGAGCGAAATCGGTCGGAAACTTTTTGAGAAATTGACGTTTTAGTGACGTCATGTTCGCCATTTTCGCCTCAAAAACGGCAAAATTTCAAACGACGCTAACATCTTCATTTTTAAGGGAATCAAGACGTATCAAAAAGGTTTTACGTGATTCTACTTTGTCTATCAAATGGCTATCTCGGTTTTTTGAAAAGTTTGGATTTTGGCCCAATTTTTTTTTTTCAAAAAACTGACTTTTTTGGGAAAATAATTATAAAATCCAAAATTTTGAGTGTATCGAAAAATCCGGAATATATGTCAGAGAAGTGGTCTATGTGCACCTACATACCAATTTTTAGAAGAATCGGTTCAAAAATGTGGGAGTTATTCAAAATTTTATTACGTCACGACACACAAAATTTTTTGTAAAAAATGATTTGTTTGGAAGTTCTAGACCTCGTACGGAAATAAGAATAGCACCATTCGATTCGCCGTGAAAAATTGCATCAGATAGACACCATTTTAGGCCTGAACAACCAACTTCAAAATTTGACCTCACTTTACCTGACCTTGACCTGAACTCGACCTGAAATTCATCCAGAGGTGGTCCATATCACTTATTGAGTGTGCCGATTGAATTCTATGAGTAAAATGACCCATAAAACATGTGTCGCACATGCCCTTTTCTATATTTTGTTTTTGGTGACCTGACCTGACCTGACCTGACCTTGACCTTGACCTTTGAATGACATTGTATGCAACGAATATTGTCTTGGTAGTCTAAGAACACGTTTTGGGCAATCAGTCTTCGTCCATTCTTCGGCAACTACGGTGTAAGGCCGATACTGTGGAAACTTGCATTTTGTACCCTTGACCTGACCTTGACCTGACCTCTGACCTACTTAAGCAAAAATTTTGGGCTCTTAAGATCCGCCTTGTTGAGAGCTTTCGATTGCCGTTTTCCCCGTCTTTCTACGACCATCGGTTCGGAAGTTAGACAGGGGGGGGCAGAATCTGCCCCCCTCCAGCAGGGCGCGTATGGCTGAATAGCCCAGCGGGGCGCGGGTTAAGGGGGGGGGGGCACTCCCGACTTTTGGTCCCATTCTTTCCATGCAACGCCCATAGGGCTAATGTTAAAATGCCAAAATCAAAAGGGGGCCCGGTGCCCCGGTGCCCCCTCGTTCCGCCGCCTACGTTAGAAGCCATGCTTATATGTGAAGAAGCTTTTATATGCATCCTGCTATTACCCAAGCAGTACTATGATATCATAAAGTCTTTCTTTGGATGGTTATCTTTTGATTGTCATGCCTAACATTACCCAGGCAGTGTTTCATGTGCCGTTCGGATCGCATGCGTATTGCACATTTGCTGTTTTTTCAGGTCTTTAAATAAGAAGGCAAGAGAGTTTCAATCTTTTAGCACTGATGATGAAAAAAGATGAGTTTGTTTTAGCGAGACCTAGTATCCAATAAAGCTTTTCCTGATTCTCGGCGAGCCTAGCGTATCATTACAATTTTCTAGCGAACTTCTTTTCTTCCAACCGGCTTTAAACTTCCGACGTCCTCCGTTGGCCACAACTGACTAGCCAACTTCAGCTAGGCAAACATCTGCCACGCACAGATCCACTTCCAACTGCAGAGCTGGGCCCACTGGTGGCTGAAAACACACCCCACAGCCAGCTCAGAAGAATAACCGTTATTAAAAACAAACTAAGAAAACTTCTGCACCGCCAGATAGGCGCAGTACAAAATGGGGGTCCACGTGAGCCCTAGGTGCGACTCGTAAGTGATAAACCTTAATCCAGGAGGTACTGCAGCTTCGTTTCGATTCACAAAGCTCTGGAAATGGATCCCTCAACAGTCAACAGTCAACAATCAACACTATGATATACCGTTTTACCTTCCTAGATGGATCTTTAGAACGAGGAAAGTTGACCTGTGTCTTTTCTAGTTGACAACAAAATTGTAATAATGATAATTTTCGCCGTTTGCATTAAGTACAAGTAAAAAAAGCTTCGATCTGGAGCATAGGGTATAATTTTCGAGTGACCGATGACCTGTCCAGAGCCCTCTACTGCTATCATCGGTAGGGGAGAGTGGGGCAAAGCGGCCACTTGGAGCAAAACGGCCACCCATCGTTTTAGCCCTTCATAGCTAGCGTCAGTTCCAATTTATGGTTTCCAATTATACTTCTCTTCACGGTCGTTCGAATGAGCCGGACCGGGGTTTCAGGCCCATCACCATTGTTCTGTGAAACACGGAAAAGCATTTCTTGCCAGGTTACCAATTATGTTTACAATTGTTAAATGCTATGTTATTCCATAACCGTTTGGAATTTTTATAAGCGTTCTTGTCCATGCATTGCATGGTTATCGTTCATGTATTCTACCAATTTTATTGTTTTCTACCCCACTAATAACTCAGCTGGAATATTTTTGTCTCGGACGGTATGCGCGGGGCAAAGTGGCCGGGGCAAAGTGGCCACCCCCAATTGGCCATAAGTTGTTTCCATCTGGATAAAAAACATTATTTATATTCAAATGTGTCATCATGCATTCATCTTGGCCACTTTTCAGTTGCATGAGTTACCAAATAATGCAATTAAATGTTTTTTCATGAAAATCCTTTCTTTGTTTACCTACAGGTGGAAGATGATAAAGTAAACATCCATCCTCGCTTAACCTTGTCACCATCAAGTACACTAGTCGTACACGAGGCAGCTATTTTGTTTCTCATATCGGGACTTGAGAAGACGCCGGTGGCCGCTTTGTCCCAGGGTATGGGGCAAAGTGGCCAATATGCATAGGTTGAAAGCTTTGTCAATATCTTTCATATGTGAACGCCTTTGGAAATAAAACGCAGTTGAAATAAAGGCAACTTAATAGGGATCACATTGGTATAGAAAGAATCTTTCCAAGTTTAAAAATCAAGCGTTGGCATCGTGAGAAGCGTTAGGGTGGCCGCTTTGCCCCACTCTCCCCTACTGTGTAATTTAGGCATCCTAGTTACCACTCGTTGCAGAGAAGTGAGGTGCGCACTGCGCAATGTGGATGCACACCGGGAAATTTGCTCGCCCATATCTCTCAATGCTGCGACCAACGTCACTTCGTTCTGTGCAGTGGTACAATATAACTCAAAAGACCACGGTTCATCTGCGGCTAATTTCCCAGGAGAAGCTAAGGTACGAGGGTATGGCTGACGAGTTGTTCAAATAATGATGTTATATATAACTAGAGAACTGTCAGTTCCAGCCACCAATGCACGGCTACCGACGTTACTCATAAGTCATAATAGTCTTGTATCCTCAAACGGTCGAATCACTAGGGTTACCCGCGTGCTCCGCAACGCTAAGGGGGGATTTTTTGACCCGTGGGTTGGTCTCTGTCGATTTGGTTGGTAAATATCCATTTCGTTCGATTGTCCTTTAGAATGATTCGAAAACTGGCGTGAAGTCTTTTGAGGGCCATCGATGAATTTCGCTAAAAATGACAATGTAATGGTTTGGAACATTTACATTTTTAAGGATACTGTTGCTAATCATGCAAAAATGAAGAGTGAATATTGGACAGAATTGAATGCTCTATCCAATGGTACCATATTCAATTGCCAAAGGTATCAGGTTATGCAGCAAACCCCGTGTGATTAATAAAGTGGCACAAAATTGACAAACACCATTTTCTCCTGTGATTTGCACCACCTTGATTTGGATCAATCAGCTTTTCACAATTTTTATATGAGAGGCGGTACCTTTCTCTTGCAAATAGGCGTTGATTCAACTCGCTCCTTTTAACGGTCACCTAAAAATAAAATTAATTCCAAAATCCCTCAAAAACTGCAATTTTTCAAATTAAAGTGCCCTCTCCGGTGCACGTGGCGCGTGCTATCCTCTGCATTGCACACCACTCAATAGCCCGTTCAATTCTGTACACGATGCTGTTTTCCCCGTGCCGGTCGGACCCCTGGTCACCAAGATATTGCACGGGAACTGGACCCGTGTCGGCCAAAATTAGTCGTTTTCGCCCGATTTCGCAGGCCGATTTATACATGTAAAGTCTATGACGCGAATTTGCACTTTTTGAGCACGCGCCACGCGCTCCCTATCAATCCGATCGAGCTGAGACCCCTCAAAGGCACGTCGCGCATCCTTGATCTATAAGTTGTGCAAATTTCAGGGCGCTAGGTGCAACGGTCTGGCCTGTAGTCCACGCAAAGCACCACCAAGTTGGGACCTCGGTAACGGACAGACGCACTCTCCTCAAATAGTAATATAGATGTTCGTAGGTCTTCACAGAAAATAAATACTCGTAATGAATAAATCTAAAAATGACAAAAGCAGTTTTCACTTGATCAAGGTCATTGAAGTAAAACATTCCAAACAGCATTTTATCGTTACCTGCTTAAATATGCATAGCTAAAAGGAAAAAAAGTGGAAAGCCATGAGCCATAGCTATTGGCACAACGTTTAAACGTAACGTCTAAAAAAAACTAATTCAGGCGAGGGTTCACTCGCGCTGTGCTCCCGGCGTAACTGTAACGCACCAAGGCTGGTCAACATCTCGCCTCTCTGGTGTAAAGCCCCCGTTGCTCAGGTCGTTATAAGCCAGACAAACTTCTGTTCTGATGTTACACAGTGAGGGCTCTGCCACCGAAGTTGCGTCCGCAGACGACTCCCTGGGGCTGAACTTTGCATCACTAACTCAGAAGCCGGGAGATGCCGGCGAACTTTAGATCACCAATGCGGCATAAATAGATAGCCACCGATGCATGTGAAGTTGGCATTAGTAAGAGAACCTATTCCCAAATCGCCTCCATGAATGGCGTGCGATTATCATAACGAGCACGGTGAAATTTATTGCCGTCCATCTAAATATGATCACTCTCCCGATGCGCGTCAGTCACCGGGCTCGCCGGCCGGGCGTAGGCACCAGGCGGCCCCGGGGGATGGAGTCCAAAGTCCGCTGCCGGGACGGCCTGCGGTCACTCTCTGGACTGACCCAAGCCTCCTTCAGAGCCTGTGTTGGCCGCTGTCGCCGAGTGCCGCGTCACTGCGAGGTGACCGTGACGGCCGGACCGAGTGGCAATGTTGCATGACGGCCATCCCGCCGCCCCCCCCCCCCCCCCCTCCACCGGACCAGTCACGGCAGACGAGTGGTGATCACGTGCTGGTGTCGATGGCGACCTCGGCGGTGCCGTCACCGTCAGTGTGGCAGCAGCGGCGCAGGGTGTTTGAAGGGAAAACTTCATACGGTTGGTTATGTTGAAGGAGTGATGGTGGGTTTGTAGTCTACTCCATAACTTCACATGATTCATTTTATTCCAAAAACCAGACAGTGGTACTTACTAATGATGGCTACCCAGAAAGTTGTTAGGTGGAAACAATGAGAGCTGAAGAACAATGACTTAAAGAGGACCCTTTTATGCTCTGATGGAGAAGTATTGGTAGGTGAGAGGATGGTGCGACGAAGTGCTCAGATTCAGAAGTGTGGGCTAATCTAATGAAGGTCGTTGGGCTGTAAAGAAAATAAGAACTGAGAGAGGAATAACGGATTCTGATAAGGTGAAAAGAGATGGGGGGGGGGGGAGATGGCTGAAAAGTGGAGAGCTTACGACGATTACTAGGGGTTTCATAAGAGATTTAGCTAGCGGGGTCGAAACCGATAGTCGTGGATTATGTTGCTGAAGTTGTGGAATATGATGAAGAAGCAGCGTCCTGTGAGGGACAGGCATCGACCCGCCCGTCTCTATGCAGTTATGTCTGCACATTCTCTGCAGTCTGCAGTGGGGATCGTTGCCGTAAATGAGGGTTCCCGGTCACGCACGGCAGTAATGGATGCAGCTCAGCGCACCAAGTTGAAGGATCAGCGCCGGCGGGCGGTACACATCCCCAGCAGATGCTCCAGCCGCTGATGTTTGCGGTGCTGCCACAACTTGTGAAAATGAACCACATCAAAGGCACCAGCGCTGGTGTAGACACAGTGTCTATCACCTGATGATGCCGTGACTTATTTTATCGAAGCGTGTCAACAACTCATTGAGGATTCAGTGAACAGGTCGAGTCAGCGGCACCATGATCCGTTGATGGGTGTTGAGAGCGCCTATCAAAGTATCACATGTGCGTCATAGTGCTGTCAGAACAGGACTTCCGGCCGACGCGAGGCTGGCGAAACCAGTACAATAGCTCGGCAACAGGTGCGATCGGCCTGCTGACACCTGGGGTCGGTCACACGGTGCAGCGCGTGTCACGTCCGACACGCGCCCCATCGGCCCGCAGCCGAGTCAGTCACCCGTTCGCACTCGGCGCCGGGCCGCCGGGACCTGCCGCTGGCCTTCTCCCCGAGACTGCCGCCGACCGCGGGACCGTCCTGCCCAGCCAGCCCCTGGGACGTCCTCGCGAATTTTCGGAGGGGTCACCCATTGATCTGGGCGGGGCGGGTCCTGGGCGGGGGCGTGCCGCCGGCGACGACGACGGCGCGCGCGCACAGTACGGCAGGCGGCGCCGGGCCGGCCGCCCGCTGCCGGGGCCGCTATTGCCAGCGCGCGCCCGGCCGGCCGTCAGTGCAGCGCCGGAGTCCGGCCGAATAGCACGTCGGGCCGCCGCTGCCGCCGCGGCGCCGCGCCGTCAGCGCTGCTCCCTCCGCCCGCTCTCCATAACTGCGAGTACAATGTCGCCGCGCGCGCAGCGCGGCCCGCTCGGCGGCTGCTCGTGCCCGTTCGCGATGGCCACCGCCGGGGCCCAGTAGCGCCTGAAGATGGGTGAGTTCGTGACTCTGACGGTGCCGCCGACGGCGTTCAACGAGGCCGTGTCGGTGGTGCCGGACGTGGCGTCGCGAGCCGACGCGGACATGCCGTGGCATGAGGTGCTGCTGACGGTGCTCAAGGCGCTGGCCATGGTGCTGATCATCGTGTCGTCGGTGCTGGGAAACCTGCTGGTGATCTGCAGCGTGATCCGCTACCGCCGACTGCGGGTCATCACTAACTACTTCATAGTGTCGCTGGCGCTGGCCGACATGCTGGTCGCGCTCGGCGCCATGACGTTCAACGCCAGCGTGCAGCTGTCGGAGCGCTGGATGTTCGGCCTAGTCGTGTGCGACCTCTGGAACTCGCTGGACGTGTACTTTAGCACCATTTCGATCCTGCACCTTTGCTGTATCAGTGTGGACCGCTACGTGGCCATCGTGCTGCCACTCGAGTACCCGATGAAGATGACGCGCACAGGGTGCTGCTGATGATCCTGGCCGCGTGGCTGGCGCCCATCCTCATCTCGTTCATCCCAATCTTCCTCGGTTGGTACGCCACCGACGAGTACCTCAGCTCCCGCTCCCCAGACGAGTGCTCCTGGGAGGTCAACATGTGGTTCGCGGTCGTCTCCTCTTCCATATCCTTCTGGATCCCGGGCGTCATCATGGTCTGCCTATATCTGCGCGTGTTCAGAGAGGCGGACCGCCAGGAGCAGATGCTGCACAAGGCACGCGGCAAGGCCCAGATGGGTCACACAGAACGGCGGAGCGGATGGAGGTAGGTGTTGGAAGTGTGGTGGGTAAGATTAGGGACTAAGGTCTTGGGCAAGGCGTAGGGGCTAAAGGTATAAGACTGGGCTTGTCTTACGGGCAAGGTGATTGGGAAGTAAAGCTTCGGCACACGGGGGTGCAAGAAATAGGGTGAAAAAATGTCTGAGGTGTCGGATTACGAGGGAGGGATAAGCGTGGCGACTTGGACTGTGAACTGCAAACTGTGTTACTGTGGCTGTTGCTTTCGTGCTGCCTGTCTGATTTACGTGTTTGAGTTATTTTCATCCCATGTTGTGTCTGTTGGGTGATGTGTGGCTGTCGTCCAAGTTTGTCGCAACAAGGTAGTTAGGGACTCGACAATATTCCAAAGTTCTGATCACTATACCTTTGGCAAGTCAGGTAAACATCCAGTCAAGTACGCTCTTCAACTAGATGGCTGGCTCGAGAAGATTGAAAATGGCTCGATGCTGGCCTCGTGCCCTCGTGTTGCATAGATGTGCTGGTAAATCTTTTGATGCATTCGCTTTCTTCGTGGGTGGTTGATAGAATTATTGGTAAAAAGATGGCAGGACGATTGTCTATAGGCTTAGTTTTTGGAAACTTACAATGACATTCGTTACTCACGCCCTTTTACGTAGATAAGACTCATTTGATGGATCATATGATGGAACTATGCAACAAACTGCAATGTGTTTGACATGACAGATTAGCTATCATATTTAAAAGTAGCAAAGCTCTTGCTGAAAGATCGTTTTATTATTTATTATTGCCATATCTGTGAGCTTTTATTGAAATAACGATAGCTCCGACCATATGT
The DNA here is from genome assembly GCF_019059575.1 of Amphibalanus amphitrite. Lineage (NCBI taxonomy): Eukaryota > Metazoa > Arthropoda > Thecostraca > Balanomorpha > Balanidae > Amphibalanus > Amphibalanus amphitrite. Next base: position 492,742 of record NW_024881983.1, read on the forward strand.
CCATGTCTAGCAGAAGTCTGCATAAATATCGCTGGTAATTGGGAGCAATGTGGACAATGACCCGTTACAACAAGAAAAAACAATTCCCAATTATTTTGTTTTTATAAGTTCCTGCATTTTAATTTTTTGTTGCAATCCTCAGAATATGGTATGGATCGGTTTCTAATCAGACGATTCCTTACAATAATTTTCAAAAAAAAAGTTCTTTTACGTATTTTGTCGGAGTAATTTGCCGCCATATACTTTGCACCTTCCCAATACTTTATTGATCCATGCTACAGTTCTGCACCATTCTTTTTATCGGAAAACAATTACTGCGGCTACATGGTTCACCTTGGCTCCATTCACGGTCAGATCCACCTGCCAAGACCCACCTCAACGGGGCCGTGACCTCATCGTGGACAGCCATCCTCCTACACATGACATTGTCCACAGCATAGCTCGATAGACTCGCCGGGCATTTCAGCTGTCTCCGCCGCGTGCCGGCACGACTGGGGAACGTTTTACTGCCGCCGTCGTAATTAGCGACTCGTGTAAGTGCCGTGATTAGCGGGAGCCAGCGCCGGCACCGTCACAACAGTGGCGCGCGGCACGCATCCGGCGCATCTGTTTTCCGCGGCTGGTCGTGCGCGCTGCTGTTGTCGGGTTTCGTCCAAACAGCCCGCCTGTCCGCTACCGATCGGCTCTGCGGCTCGGCTGCAGAGGTTGCGGTCTGGTCTGAGGTCGGGCTCCGCTTCCCGTTCCCACCGCCTCCTATTTAGCTACTGCGTTCCGTGTTCGATGGGAGCGGTCGCGGTTAGCACTGATGTGCGTTTGCGATTTCAAACCCCTGTTTCTATTCTCATTTCCTCCACTCGCCTTCTCTGATTGCCTGGCTCCTCCAATCCTTTGTCGCTGCGGCGGCGGAGCGGGAGGCCATAACAACACCATACGACGGTCGTTGCCACGTTTACGACGACAGCTGATCATTGGCGGAGTGATACGCCAGGGTAAAACAGCAGATAGGCCGTGCCGGGTGTGCAGCGCCTCCGCAGACTCAGAGAGCTGCTCAGCAGGCGTGATACTTCCCACAGAATCACGGCCTGCACGCGGCAACGGCGAGTAAACCAGTGGAAACCAGTGGTCACTCTCACACCACGATTCTTGACGTCATCCTAGGTGATGACGGGTTTCGGACGGGCGGCGACGAATGCGCAGACGACGGCGCGATGACGGAGGGACGACTGACGGATGACGGACGGATGACGGGTCTGATCAGTCGATTGACGGACATGTGTTGAACAGACGGCAGGATGAGCGATGGCAACAAACAGACATCATCATGTTCCGTTAGTATAGCGGCGGTGGTCAGTAGTCAGTCCTTGTCCACTCTTACAACCGCTTCCACACGACGAATGTCGGTGGCCTCGCGTGTTCGTATGAACATATTTGGCGGCGTGGGTTGATGGGGGTGGGTGGGGGAGGGGATGGGCCCTCGGAGGGGGTCGGTGTCGGTGACGTGGCTGGCGCAGCGGGGGAGAGGCTGGCTGGCATCCACGGCACCGTCTCGGCCACTCAGTGGATGTGCCAGAACTCGCTGTGACAGCTGTGGACTCCTAAACCATCCTTTTACCACTGCTCCTGTCTGCCGCGGCACGGAGAGCACCATGTTCCGCTTGTTCCACCCCTGATCCGAGTGACAAACCTTTCTCATCACGTCGTTCCCCATATCCTCTCGGTCGCCAGTAAACATTACATGTCGCATCCCCTTTGCGGAGCGGCCGCTGACGAAACAACGCACCGTCGCTGGGGGCCCGGCCCTGCTGAGATCACAGTGAGCCCCGGCCTTGCATCAGTTGTACTGAGGCGATTTAACACTCTCCTAATCACATTGTGAGTGACGTGTGCCGTCATCGGTTACATGACGGATCGTTCATCGTTTGAGAGCAGCGGTCCGCTAACGGAAACTGCCAGCAGGCGAAGAGAATCGAACCCGCATCCATGCGGGTGTTGATAAAAGCACGGTTTATGAATGACTGCCACGCGAGAAGTATGATAAGACGAATATAAATCCCACGAGTTGTTTCCCAATCATCACAGTGGTACATACATGCCGGATTATTGCGTAAAACCGGATACGAGATGACTGCGGGCTGGATAACATTTCCAGAAGTCACCACCTTACAGGCTGCTAGTATAGTGGTAAGAATTGGCAGGATCTGACTTTCCATGTTGTCACTGTTGTTATTGTTATTTACGATTTAGGTAGTTGTTTGTAAGCATGAGACTAAAAGCCTTCTTATTACATATCTCGATGCATCCCTCTGCTATCGGTATCGGTTCAATCAGCTAGCTCAGGCCAATGCGTCCGTTCTCTTTACGATATTGCACTAAAGCTTTTTTCTCCATGTTTCAGAGTCATTGATGACCAGAATTCTCAAGCGACAAAACAAATGATGCCGCGCCGTATAGGTTCAATCCCACAGCCCCTCTCCAGACTAGACACGGCGTAGGGGCTACGACGTTTGTCCGATGTCTGGCTTCCAGGTTTTCACCGATGCAAGCCAGCATCAAACATGACTGGGCACATGGACCTTCCCTGCAAAACCCCGAATGCATCCTAAGGCTGCCGCTTTCCCAGCCCACCGGCGGGGGCATCACCAATTCGGCGCCTTCCCTATATGTGCTTGCACGGTACGATCATACTAACCCGATCGGGGCGCTCGATTTGGCTGGCCGGCCGGCGCCGCGGTCGGTCGGACGGACTGTCGGGCACCATATCCAGTCCGGTCGACTCATCTCCCGTGCGATCGGCGACTGGTGAACGGTTTACGGCGATGTGTCAGTGCAGTCTGACGGAGCTGGCGCCGGTGATATGTGCAGTGTGCACAGCTCTGCTTACAGCCCAGAGGACCATCCCGGTGTGCCACACCACCTGGCGGAAAGAAATATTCTCGCGTCTCGCTCGCTTCTGATCGTCACTCGCGCTGAGCACCACCCAATGGCTCGCCACCAAAACCAAACCATCTGGGAGCTGCTTATGAATTCGCGGGAGAGTCCCGTAAGCTGTGTCAGTAAAGTGTCTGGCAGGCAGGGACCGGACGTTCCCCTAGTGCCGGTCTGTGTGGGGAGTGAGATGGTTTCCGCGATCCCTCTGCGTCACTGGCGCCGCAAACAAAA